>NW_027103699.1:614699-1214699 GCF_902728285.1 Clytia hemisphaerica | reverse complement strand
GAGCCAAAATACTTCAAAAATTAAATTTTGGCTAATTATTCTAGTCTGTAAATTAGTTTTAGTCAGTCAATATTGATCCACAATATAATCCTTATTTGGTCGTTTTTCGATAAATCAACACAACTTACAGAAAATCACTTTCTTTTCTCAGATCAGTTGGAATGAGCCACATTTTCCTTGCAGGTTTTTGAGTTAGATAAGTACATGCAGTCCATCCACTAACATTCCCAGTACATTTATACCCATTTTTTGTTGTACTAGAAAGAAAAACATTACGAAACGTTAAGCTAGAAAATAATGGGTCAGAAAATAGTATAAGAACAATGAAATGGGATTTAAAAGTCAAAATTTATCTGATAGGAATCGTATGGAATTTTTGTTCCACGGATGGCAATGTTAGAAGGCTACCACCATGGACAGGGCAAGTTTCTTGAATTTCTCTCAATTTTGTGATTTTTGGTTAGGTTCAGGACCTTAATAAAGTCAAAGACAACATAGATGAGTTATTTGGAGATGAAAATAGTGAGTTGAAGTAGATATAATACAAGTCAAAATTTGGCTTGGCCGGGATGGAACAATCTCTCCACCCCACAAGGCCTACTTATGTTTGTGAAAGACTATTCTATACCAGACCTCTCTAATTTCTTATTCATTGCAAGGGCACAAAAACTATTCATATTCATATTTTTGTTTTCAATCACTTGATCCACCAAAGTTTTTACGGGACGACCTTTCTTTGTATAATGATCGTCATTAAACATGAACATTTTTGTTGTTCACGTTAGAATATAAAGAATTAGTTATCAAGCTTACCTTAGCACGAGTCTTCCATTTTTGCATTCAGGGCAAAGTTCAAGTGCACCAAACAACACACCATCTGCACATCGATCCAAAAGCTATAAACAAAAATATCCAAGAAAGATTCCCCTTTCGTTAAATAACTCTGATACTTTGAAAAATGATCTTAATAATATCTTGGAGCAAGGATAGCTAATTTGCATGATGGACACTACTTCATTTAACGTTGTGTCAAGTTTCAGACATGGTGGTTCAATTGATTATTGTTATTGAACTATTTCATTATCAAGGTTGACATTTAGGAATGAAACCAATGATTGAATTAGATTAACTGGTCATGAGAAGCCATGAAAGTAAGTTTTCAACGAATCAGTTATGATCAGAATATCCCTTTCTCAGTGCCCAAGTTGGGGGTTGGGTGGTTGGGGGTACTTTTCAGAGTGGATAACGAAAAGCAGACATACTTTTTCAAATATCAAACAATATATAACAAGCTAGATGCTGAATGGACCTACCTGATGATGAAAGTTAGATAGCAATGCGAGGAGAAAAAAATCAGTCAGAAAATATAGCGTTTAGCGAAAATGCATAACGCAATAAATTCATCATTGATTGTTGATAAGGGGAGAGGGAAGGGGGAGAGGGAAGGGTTATAGGGAAAATAAATAGAAAGTTCTGGTCGCAAAAATCAGTTTTATTGACAATTGAATCATGCTTGATGGTGTGCATTGTCATCAATAATGTTTTTGTGTTAAAAACATAGAAATACAAGGAAAAAAATCTAATGAAAATCTGCAAAAACGGCGATATCCGGCATTTTCAACTGGAAAAAAAAATTCTCAAAAATCGAACTCAGCCATGTTTTGAGCATTGCGAATACGCATCTTTCTGCAAAAAAATCAGAAAAAACTAATGATGAAATCTCGAGAAAATGCCAAAAAACCGGTTTTTCCAGCATATTTCCGGCATTTTCGGGCGGAAATGATATTTTTTTCGAAAATCGGGCTCCGTCACATTTTGGGCATTACCATTTTGCATCATTGTGCCAAAAATCAGAAAAAACTAATGAGCCAATCTCGAGAAAAGCTGGTAACAGACGGACAGACGGACGGACGGACAAAGGTTAATTTATATAGGACCTCCAGGTAGGTCCAAAAATGTTTGAAATGTGAGCTTACAGAATCTTCACCACCTGTTGTGTCATAACCATTGGCAGACAACATTGTTTTTAAATCAGAATTTGTACAAGCTTGATATAAACCATCTCGAACTTTCCAATATCTATCGTTTTGTTTCTATAAAGAAAAAAAACTCTGAGTGAGATATTTGTAAAATATGAGGAAGAAAGAACAAGCACTGTATTGAGGGAGGATCAAGAAAGGCTAAGTAAACCAGTTCTTTATTCTATCTCACTCAAATTCTTTTATCGATATCATAAAAATATATAGTAAATATATAATATTATAATTTTGAGTTACAATCATACCCAAAAGCCTTTATAAAAAGAACAATCAACAATTCAATTTTCCTCCCGTATCAAGTGAGGCTAGACTTAAAAAATGCCTAGATTTTGGAGGTCAGTTGGTCACTCGAAAAAGAAATTTATTTTGAAAATTAGTTGGATAATTTTGAAATGAAAAAGAAAGGACAGAAGGGAATTGACGATTCCTAAGCTTAAAATAGAACCAGACAGACACAATAAGAGATTCTGATTAGAAGAGAAAAACATCATTTAAAATAGAAATGAAATTTTTTGGGTTTACAGGTTTCGAGGTAGGGTCAGTCGAATGACAGCAAACCGACATTTTTTTAAGTCCAGCCTGAGATTCAGTTTTCGTTTGTTACCTTTTGAGCATCTTTTTCAGCATTAGCTTTCTTTTGTTCTTCTTTTGATGGTTTTTCTTCCTGTTTGAGTTTTTGTGTGTTTGCTTTTGGTCGGGCTACCTTTGCACTCACTTCTTTCTGGTCTTCAGCTGAGAGACTACTGAAACCTGAATGGAAAATGGGTAAATTATAAGTTTTGAATCATAAGAAATCTAGCAATTTATGCCTTTATGAAAAATACGAAATTTTGAATTAACCTCGTCAAAAGGAACTTTTAAACGAAAGAACTGAACTGGTTTCTGAACGCCGTCATCAAAATAAATTTTTATTAGCAAATAATAAGTATAAAGATTAATCTTCAAGCATATAAAACGTCTCTAGAGTATTATCATTTGTATTTATGACCCTAGGGATTCATACATTTTTTTACGATCTATCCAAATTTTTCAGCATAAAAACATAGCAATTGTCATTTTTCATTTGATAGCTGACGATTCGATAATCGTAATTCAATTTTGTTTTTTCTTGTACATTATAAATTATAAGTTACACTTCAACTTGGGTTTAGTCAAAAAGCTAAAAGGTTGCCCCCCCCCCCTAAAATTTAGGACCCTTAAAATATTTGAGGATTTTTAGGGGAGCCTCCATTACCTGTCTGAATAAGTAACCTTAGTGATTATGGAAATTGCAACTAGGCTCATGTTTGCTATGTGAAATAGAAAAAATGCTTACTAAGTAATTGTTCGTAAAAAAGCTTAGAAGTACCATTTTGTATGTGGAAGGCAAATATGAATACATGCAGATACATGAGAATTTGTAAGCTAAAAGTGTGGCTAACTCTAGCCAGCCAATCAGTAACATTTCCCTTACCAGGAATATCAGCCGCACCAAATGTTTCAGCCTCCAGTTCCTCTCTTCTCAATAAAAAACATTCTACATGGTGCCAGTGTGGTACTTGTGCTGCAAATTTCTTTTCTTCTGGCTCCATCAACTTGGATATACGAATCACACCCTAAAAGATGCAAGTTGAAATTGAACAGTTTAAAGCAAAACCCTAAAATCTGAATAGTTTTCTATTTTCGAAACTTAAAATCTCTTCAATTATTTTGTAAAGAAATGTAAGTTCTTGTGATGCTAAAACATACAAATCATCCAAAACATTACAAATAGTACCTTTTCTATTTTCTCTTCACATTTTCTGCACTTTGCTCTGCTGCTTTTAGCATACTCAATAGAAAACTCCATAGTCTCTCTTGAAGAAGGTCCATCAACAACATCAACTGAACCATTCTTAGTTTTCTTTTTAGATTTTCCACCACTGGCTGCACCAGTAACACCACCACTGTTGTTCAATTTTTCACGGAGGCGTTCTTGGTCGTCCCAACGAATGCTGTCAAATTTACCAAAATCACCTTCTTCTTTGGCTTTGAACTTTGCAAAGAAGCAGTGAAAATGAAACCAGTTTGGGACCTATATAAATAAGATATAAAGAAAGGACACTAAATTTCTTTCTTATCCAAAATTATTGCAGTTCAAGGATCATTCATTTAATATTATTAAAATCGTAACATTGATTTTTCTCAATGAGTATAAAAAATGAGCAAATGAAAAATTAGTTGAAAAGGAAGGTTGTAAATCATGAATGCAAAATGTATATCTTACCTTACCATCAAAATGAGGTGACTAAAAAAAGAAAATAGACATGTCAATTAAAGATAAGATACAACCAATCTAAATAGTGACTTTATAGACCTTAAAATAATCTCTTTTTTAACTAAAATGAAATAACAATCAATAAAAATCTTTCTTTCACCTTTTCTGATATTTTTCTGGTAATTTGTTCCTTCAAGTAAGCTTGATCAGATTTTGTCAAGGCTTAAAAAGTTTTTTCGATGATCTTAAAGCTTTCATGATTAAAACTACTTATGTTTTACCTGAACCATTTTAGCTATTCGAAGTGTAGCTTGCGAAATAGTATTTTTACATCCTTTACAACTGGCACGTCCAGATTTTGCATACTCAACAGAATATGGTGGATCATCTGCTGACATCTTGATGTTTGAATTTTTATCTATGTTTGCTATGAATTTAGATAATAATAGACTTAGACAGCAAGTTCCTCTTATACCTGAGTGAAGATAAGATCATTGTCATAGATGCTACGATCTATGAGAAGTACAATTGGGAAAGGATATGTCCAATGGAGCTCAAATGTCTGGCATACGCTGCTGCTCACACCTTTCCTTCAAAGACGAAAGCATAATCTGATGACCACAGCACACTTGAACGACACAAAATGAACGTAGACAAACTCAGGAGATCTATTGTGCAGCTGAGCTATTGTGCAGCTCTATAATGAGCTGAATAGAGGAAGGAATGGGCCTCTCACCTTCAGGAGATGAAAAGTCTGGAAACTTCTCAAAGAATGATATGGTTCTTTAGATCCTTACGATCTAGCAAGGAGGCGTGAAAACATCGTGTGGAAGATTTGAGTGAAGACACATCAAATCAGAACAATTGAAAGGTCCATTAAAGAGATCTGAAGCAAAAGTAACCTATCTTCGAACTGGGTTACAACATAAGTTGGCGCCCCAAAATGGCATACCAAAATGGCACCCAAATGGTATACCAAATGGCACACCAAATGGCATAGCGAATTACAGGGCGTTTATTAGCGGCTAGTTCGAAACGCAGGTCACAGGTCAACAGGTCATAGCTCTAATTACTGTAAAATACGAAAGAAAATGTTTGAAAAACACTTGTTATTGTCAAAAATATCATACTGAAGGTATTTTATTGATCTAGAACCTTTTTATTAAAGGTCAAAATACATCCACATCATAGCTGTCAACTCTCCCGCATTGAGCGGGAGACTCCCGCATGCCAACGATTTCTCCCGCATAAAAAAATTTCGCCAAATCTCCCGCATCTCCCGCATTTCCAAAAATTTTTTGATTTCCTGAAAAAAAATTCCTGATTTTGGAAAACCGGGACGAAAAATTCTTTGATTTCCCTGATTTTCCGAAAAAAAATTCCGAGAAAATCGAATTTGGCGGGAAAATTTCCCCGAATTCCCGATTTCAAGCTCTCCCGCATTTTGGTGAGGCGAAGTTGACAGCTATGCCACATGCTTCCCACATGCTTTTGCATTCTGTGCCGTGTATAACACGGACCTAATAATACTTGTATTATAAAACAATATATGTAACATACATATAACATTAAAAGGATAACTGATATTACATGTGTGATATAGGTGTAAATTACTGACAACATTTGTGAGCAATACAGTTAGCGACCATGTTGTAAGGCATGGAGTTCTCCCGACAGAGCAGCGTGCCATGAAGAAGGGAGTTTGGGGGACGTTTGATTGTCTCATGGTCGACGAAGTGATCACCCAGTGGGGAAAGATGTCTCACAAGCATCTTGTAACTGCTTGGGTTGATTACCAGAAAGTCTTTGATTCGATCCCTCATGAACTGATCACTTGGAATCCCGGGGGGGGGGGGCGCTCAAGGTAAATGACCTACCAGACGTTCGGCCCTTAAGGGTAGGTTTTTCATAGTTCAGCTAGTGCACTGTAAGGGTAGGAAATTACAAAATTGCACTGAACTGCACTGTAAGGGGTAGGAAATTGTGATAAAAGGCCAATTTTTTGGTAAAATTGGTCAATTTTGGAGGAAAAATTCCACATTTTCTTGGAAAATTGCAAAAATTTTCGCCCTTACGGCCGAGAAATTTTTAAAAAGTGCACTGTAAGGGGATGATTTTTCATGGAAAATTACTGCACTGTAAGGGTCCGATTTTAGAAGCCAAATTTTGGGCTGAACGTATGGTCGTTTTCAGATCGAGTCCCCCCCCCGGGCTTGGAATCAATAAGCACATTTGAGATATGATAGTTGCGCTCATGCCTCTCCATACGCACCCCGGGTGGCTTGGTAGAAACAGATCCCATTATCTTGCTAAGGGGTGTATTTCAGGGAGATACATTGAGTGTCCTCTTGTTCTGTCTTGCAATGTTCTGATAAGCCACGCCCTCAAGACGGAGCACAAAGTGCTTGGGGTCACCGTGATGTAATCTCAAATCATTTGTACTATGTAGACGATCTAAAAGTCTAGGCACATACTCAAAGGATTCTTGACTGAATGCTTGCAACTGTCAACCAAGTCTCAACGAGTATCAGCATGGCTCTTAGTCTGAGTAAGTGTGGCATAAGTGACTACACCCTCGTTTTTGCCTAGTTTTTAAATATTTTTTAAAAGTAATGTTTTAGCATCTAGGCCATAACTTTTGATCTACTTGACGAAATTTGACAAATGACTCCTCAAAGTTTATCCTTCCTCTTTGCAATGCGAAAAATTTGATTCTTTAATAATTGATAGAGGTGATGGCTTCTTCATAAAGCAAAAGACAAAAATATATTTTTTGAGTCCGGCATGCAGGAATAGTGTCAGGACCTACAGGCGACCTAGTAGGGCTGGGTATGGGTGTGGTTTGGGTGTGGTTATGTATCAAATTGGTAGGATTTGGGTTATTATCAGTTAGGGTTAGGGTTGGCGCTCGAAACAAGCACTCTTTTGCGATTTTCTCTTAATATAGTATTAATATAGTAGTTTGTGCAATATAAATAACCGTTAGACACTGCGATCTTTAGAGTAATGTCTAAAAATCAGGGAAATCCAAAATTAGTTTTTGTAATAAGTGCTGTTTAGTTTCCTAAAAGAACCCCATTCTTTGGTTCAATAAAAGCCCTTATGTGTATAATTTGAACACAAAAAGTTGTTTTAACGAAGGTTCCTCAAAATCGGGTAATTTTGGAAATGTTTGATTTAGATCCCTCAAAATCCCCCCCCCATATCCCGCGTAAGATCCCTCAAAATTGGAATCGGAATAATACCTGATTATGAAGGAATAGAGCTCTGAAATTTTCTCTGAATATCCGGCTTATTGTTTTGTATCGGATAAAGTAAAAATTCTATCACTTTTTTTATTTTTCTTCACAACAAAAATTTAACATTTTTTGAATCCGATAATTCCAATAAAAGATCGCTGTGAGAAACGATCTTCTGACATGAATCCGTGGCGCAGTGATTAAAGGCGTTGGGTTCCTGATCAGTGGAACTTTGCATTTAGTGGGTTCGAATCCCATCGGTGACGATCTATCGGTAAGTCATTCAATCAGTTGAAAAACATAAAAAACTCACAAATTCCCAGAAAGTCAGAAAAACTATGAACAAGAGACTAGGAAGTACCGTGAGTGGTCCTAAATCCGACAGCCCTTCCTAATAGACCTTTTCGCCTTTCCATCCGCCATCTTGAATTGTATGCAAAAATAGAGAAACGAAAAAGCCGTGGTTGGATTTAGTTGGAAAATATGCAAAACATATGCAAGTTTACACAAAAATTAAAAAGACAACAAAGCATCTTATAAAGAAATATTATAATCATTAGAACAATGAAAGATGAAATTTCTTAATCCAAAAAGAAATATTTACAAAACAACAAAAGCCTTTTAGAAATTTGTTTTTAAAGACATAGCATATTCTGTTTTCATGCCATTAAAAAATTCCACGAAGACGGAGTACACACATCAAACTTTCAAAACACACAAACTGAAAGCAGTAATTATGACGTCACACATTATCAATGTTTTGATTTGATCATTTGGCAGCTCTATTCCCAGGAGAATAATTTACCGTCAGCCGAATAAGGATTGTTTTTTACCTTCGCTGGTGATTTTTCAGTTTGTGTATATGTCTAATTAGGAATACTAGTAAAAGTAAGAAAAATATTCCTAATTTGGCTAAAGGTACTGACTGACTAACTGCTTGAGATCTTCAACGATCTTCACTAGCTATATTATATTTTTCATCAAAAACATAAAATATCCTAGAAATTATATGCAAAACAAAAAAGGGTGCAAGAACATGCTATATTACGATGTGCACAAAAATAAAGGGTACAAAATTTAGGGGTGCTAAAATAAAATGGCACAAAAAATTAACGGCATTTCAATCATCAAATCAAGGTATCAAAAAATATATCAAAAAATATAAGCCTCAAAATGCCTCATTGATAAAAAAAACTGGCTCTATCAGGTTGCCTTCATTGCAAAGAAAGTCGACAATTGTAATCTTACCATAAACTGATAAATCAGAACAATTCACCTTTCTATTCCTGTGAAAAAATAATGACAAAATGAATAATAGTTGAAGTTAAAATCGTTGAAGATCTCAACCGAACAAACCATCTACCGAACCATCAATATCCAACGTTACACCAATAACAAAATATTCATTTCTTAATATCCAAGGCTTGTGCCCACAAACAAAACCGTCATCAGTTCCATACCTACGTGACATTCTACATACTGACAATCAAATATTTTTAGGTATAACTGAAACTTGGTTGTCGAAACATCACAATAAAGCTGAGCTTGAGATACAAGGTTATAGAATTTTTAGAAAGGATCGAAATCGACCAAAAGCCAAACATGGTAGATACAGTGGCGGTGTTGCATTATACATTCGTGAAGATGTTGCCCCTTTTTTCACTCCACTACTGGAATTCTCAAATGGAGTCAACGAAGCCCTTTTACTCTACTCTAAACAATTCAATATTGTTCTTGGCATTGTTTACAGGCAACCAACAAATAAACTCCATAAATCGGACGCCCCAGAATTTATCCAATTGATTTCTTCTACAATATCAAAAATTGAATCACTTCAAGATTACACCCCAGACATTGTAATCTGCGGTGATTTCAACATCCCTCATACCTTAAGCAATGACAGATACACCCCAACTGAAAATTGCAATAAACAACTTTTAAATGCTTTACAAGATTTCATGATACACCTAAACCTGAATCAATCCATTCACAAAGAAACTCATTCAGATGGAAATATTTTAGACTTTCTATTGACAAACAATCATGAAATGATATTTGATTATGATGTTATTCCTACAGTCCATTCAGATCATCACTTAATAGACATTTTAACACATTTGACTTTTACTGAAACAAGAAAGGTTGAAAACAAAAAAACTTTGAACAGCAAATTCGATAATTTTAATTTTCTTAACATAAACATAAATTGGGAAGCCATAAACAAAGATTTACAATGTATTGACTGGCGTAAGACTTTGCACTCAACCTCAGACCCAGAGAAACAATACAAAACTTTTATTGATAAGTGTATATCAGTTATTTCAGCAAACAAAGTACCAGCTCGAAAACCAAAACATTCTTATAAAATAATCCCAAGAGACAGACGTGTTTTAATGCGTAATAGATCAAAATTAAAAAAAAAGCATCGAACGAACAAAACCGCACAGAAACTTATCGATATTGAACTCAAGCTTCAACAGTCACACATAAATGAAAGACAAAAGCAAGAACTTGATGCTACTTCAAAAATTAAATCTAATCCTAAATATTTCTATGCCTATGCAAAGAAGTTTTCAAAGCATAAACCCAAGGTTGGACCCTTAATAGATCCGTCAACAAATGAACTTACAAATGACAGTAAACGTATGGCTAACATACTTCAGAACCAATACAGTTCTGTCTTTACTCAACCATTGGAGAGATACGACCTGAATGAAAATGACAGCAACACTTCTCAACTATGTGATATAGACCTCACAGAAGCTGATTTTATCAACGAAATCAACACCCTATCTTCAAACTCTGCCCCTGGACCTGATGGTTTCCCTGCCATCCTGCTCAAAAAAGCCAGACAACAACTTGCAACTCCTCTTTGTCTTATCTGGAGAAATATTCTAGACAAAAGTCAAACTCCCCATCTACTGAAATCAAGCTACATCACACCAATCTTCAAAAAAGGCAATCAAGGTTTACCAGAAAACTATAGACCAGTCGCTTTAACTTCGAATGTCTCAAAAATTTTCGAAAAAATTGTCAGAAGTAAGATACAAAAACATCTTGAAGACAACAATCTTTTTAATTGCAACCAACATGGTTTCAGATCTGGTAGATCCTGCCTGAGCCAACTTCTCTCTCACACAGAACAACTTATCCACCATATAGAAAACGGCAATAATGTGGACGTGATCTACCTTGACTTTAGCAAGGCTTTCGACAGAGTCGACCATACCATTCTTCTGAACAAAATTAAAACCAATGGCATCAAAGGCAAACTGCTTGCTTGGATCAAATCCTTTCTAACAGGTAGAACGCAACAAGTCTCTGTTGACTACACACTATCAGAAAGGTCAGAAGTCATCTCTGGTGTTCCCCAAGGATCTGTGCTTGGACCACTACTGTTTCTGATAATGATACAAGACATTGACAAAAAGATATTACACTCTTTCTTATCATCATTTGCTGATGATACAAATCAAAAACCATGCTGATATCATTCAGCTCCAAGATGACATGAACGCAGTCTATGAGTGGACTGGCAGTCGAGTACTGAGCGATCTTTTCAAGTCATCTCTATACAAAAAAGAAAAGCAAAAAGACCTATTGAATGAGAACATCATAATGTTCCACCGCAGAGTAACTTGTGTTTTGAATCTATCAAAGCAATTAAAACACTAGAAATCTTCAAATCCCACGATAACCAAAAACTCGAGAACACGCAAGCAAATTGATTTTGCAACGGTATAAATTGAAACTTGAAAATGTTATTAACACTTAGTTAATTGGCATAATTAGTGAGATTAGATATAATTTGATCATTTTTCCGATTTCATTTTTAGGGTCTGTCTTCTTTGGAATCAAGATGGAGCAAGAAACGAAGACTTTTTATAAGAACAAAAAAACTCATCAAGCATTTGCTTTGCATTTGTTTTTTTTTACCAAAGCTGTGAAGATCACATATCAGAAGGATAAGCGAGCAATAGAAGAACATAATAATCTGCACAACACTCTTGTATCACAGAACCCGGTGGGACAGCGGGAAATTTCTATTGCAAAATATCTTAACGGGGAAGAAAATTTGGGGTTTTAAATGGTCGGGGAAAGATTGCGACGACGTGTACTTTTGTTAACTCTTCGAAATTTTCATCATTTCCCCCCAAATTTTTCAAGTTTAGCCCCTTTGGAAAGTTCTATCGGCTATCTGAGCCCCTCAGAATGACTTAATTACTCAATAATATGGAGTTTTTCTCTCCCCAATTCATAAACGGATGATATACACTGTCCCGGGACATTTACTAACACGCATAGACGTACATTTTCTATATTTCATATATAATAGAACACCCCTTTCTCAGTGACCCAGTGAAGCTTTGAAACCCACCGGGTCTTAATATAGGATCTCCAAAGCTCACTAAGTGATAACCTTTAATTTCCTCTGGTAGGGAAAAATTGACTTTCAACTAATATTCAAGAATTCTTAAAAAAACTGAGATTGACCGGGGTAAGACGGTAAGACCATAAATAAGATCTTTGATTTGGGTTCTATGCAATTTCTTTCACCGGGTAATTCATCATTGAGTGGAGCTGACCGGGTCACTGATATGGGGGTGTAATAAAAGAATTTGTATATATAATCTCCGTGGATACAATCGGGTGCATAGTTCTTCGCGCTTCAATGGTGAACAAACGATTTTTCTGTCGTGTTTTAGTCAAGTTGACAATTAAGAGTCATGTCTACCTGAGAACGATCTCGATTATCGGTTTACCCAGTGGTCCCTATAAAAGGCAACGGGTGAATTAAAAGAAATTGTCATGAAACTAATTTTGCGGTATATTCAGGGCTTCATTAGATTATTGAGCTTATCTTTAGATAGAAGTCAACGACCTTAAATAGGGGTGTATGACAAAATTATTTTACTAGAAGAAAAGATACATATTAAAATGGTATAAAGGATGACGATAAAACCAGGTGGAACATTCGAGAACGAAATACCTTTTCCTAATTAATGTTGTATGTGCAATATGACGATGCGTTGACTTCTCGATCCGGGATACTTGATAGCTGTACCATTATTCGGCAAGTCCATTTGGAATATCTAGAAAGAAAAGCAATATATTCAAATTATTTTAATCTTCAACTGGCAAAATCTTAATACCGATCAAATATGAAACAGTTGACACACAACAGCGTTTCAAAACCTTTCTAACATTTTTAAATGTCCATCATGTGGCGTTAGAAGATCTTTACAGTCCCCAAACCGGTGAAATTCTGTACTCAAATACCTTACGTATCTGCCGCTTTAGGTGGATTAAACTTCGCGTGGAGTAATTGAAAATGGCATCGACCTCTTACTTCGCGTGGAGTAATTGAAAATGGCATCGACCTCTAACGTTAGAGGTCGATGAAAATGGTAAATTCGTAATTTTCATGAGTTTTGGCCCTTTTCGCAAAACTTAGTTCTTGCTATAAATTGAAAATCCGTTAAAACTAAAGGAATTTGGTAAAATCTAGTGAAAAAGAGGCTGCTTCGCAACGAATTTTTTAAAATTCTCAATTCTCTAAAAAAAAGTACATGCGAAAATTAATCGACTTAGGGTAATAATAGCGGTATTCTAAGTCGCGTCATTAAGACAAAAGTGACGAGAAAGTAAAAAATCCCACTCGCACAAAGACAGAGATGTAATGTGTATTCCGACAAGGACATGATGTGTATCGAGTGTATTTCCTTCGTTGTGAGACAGGGAGATAGGAAAGCAAAACATCACTCGCACACTCGCATGAGAGAGGGATATGTAATATGGTATATTTCCTTTGTTGTGACACAGGGAGGTGCGAGAGGCGGGAGAGCTAAAATACCACTCGCGTGATACAGGGATAATACGTATCTGATAAAATAATATTTCTTCCCACTATTTTACCGAGCTTTTTACGTTGCCTTAATATACATTAATGCTTGTGAGAAAGCATAAAAAAGCAAGCTTTTATCCCCTATTGATCGTGATATAAAGAGGGCCTTAGATAATATCCTTGAACTCATTCGCATGTCAATGACCTTCTTAAAGTAACTCTCACAGGAATCTGCAAAGACGTCATCCTAATAGACGTAATAAAAAACTTACCATTGTTGAAAGAATAACTTTTCGTAATCACTTGGGAATATAATTACTACTTGCATCGTGTTTACGTCATATTTCTCATCTCTTCACTTTTTCTACCGTGTAGGAGTGCCAAACATGAGATTTCTATAAGGAAATTTGAAAAACTTCACCGCAGAAATATTTTCAATATTTTGCTCAATTTTTCGACTGCAAGTTGTGGGGTAGCAGAAATATGTATCAATGTGTTCCTTATAAGAGCCGCTAAACGAATATCGTATTTTTGTTTTCACCACGACGTGTTATTGAACGTTTTGAGTACTTTTTGTTTTAAGCCTTTGATCTTTCTTTTTTTTCTTTTGTTTAGAGTGGCGCTAAATGATGCGATTACTCATTTTTTTGTCGTTTAAAATATGACAGTGTGCTCGACTGACTGGATTGAATAACATGAAATTGAATGGACTTAAATTTGAACATCTCAATTATGGTAGAAATGAAGAACTTAAAGAACTCTCCAAATACTTCTCTGATACCCAAAAGGTGATAGAGACCAAGACTACAGTCAAAGACCTTGGGATCACTTTAGATGTGGGTATGACATATGACAATCATATAGAAAATGTAATCGACAAGGTCAAAGGTATCAGTTCATGGATATATCAAACTTTCAAAACAAGGGACCCTACTGTAATGCTGACCCTATGGAAGACATTGGCAATCCCTCACATTGATTACTGTTCACAGCTATGGTCACTATCCAAGAGACACCAAATGCAACGACTAGAACAGCTTCAAAAATCATTCCTAAATGGAATATTCTCTTTACAAAAACTGAACTATTGGGAAAAACTTAAAACTCTAAAACTATACAGTCTGGAAAGACGTAGAGAAAGATATCAAATCATCTATACTTGGTATATCTTAGAGAAGTATTCTCCAAATTTCAACCACTCTGAGAACAAAGGGGGTATCACCTGCTACGAAAACCAGAGACTCGGACGAAAATGCCACCTTAAAGAAGTAAATTCTAAACACAAAAACATTTGGAGAGGCTCACTATCTGAAGAAGGACCTAAGCTTTTCAATTCTCTCCCATTCTACATTCGTAATATCACAAACTGCACAAAAATTAAATTCAAAAGACAACTTGACCTTTTTCTTTCCACACTGCCGGACAAACCACTGCTCCCGAATTATTATCCCTACAGGAGAGCGGATTCAAACAGTGTGAGAGAAATGGTGAATCATCGGATTTCCAAATTGGATGATTGAGAGACTCAAAGAACCCATCAAACTGTCAAAAAGTAAGTAAAACATGTGCTTTCGCGCCATTTAAAATTCTGTAAGTGGTTTTGAGGCGTTACTCTTAGATTCGAACTTTCTCTTACAAAGCATAGTAGTTATTTTCTGAAGCAAAAGCGAGATATCATTTTACGGAAGCGCGATAAATTTCAAAATGGCCGCCAGAAATTCGACTGATTGTCAGCTGTTTTTTCAGGTTTTTTTATGTTCTTTAACTTTATAAACAAAAAGGAAACCTTACTTCTTTTTTAAAGATTCTTGGTGAGTAATAAGTCAAGGTACTCTGTGTAGAAAATCTTTCCTAGGGTTATCATTATATTCTTGACTTTAATTTAATTGCAAATACCGTCAAACATGGAATTTTTGTTGATTTCTTGACTGTAAGTTCACTCACTGTTGAATCTCTTTGACAACAAGTTTTTTTTGATACTTCATAAAGGTAGCAATTTTTATGTGCCTCTCTCTTGTCCAGGCGGTGTCAATCGAACGAATCGAACGCCGAATCAATTGAACGCAATTGAACACAATCGAATATAATTGCAATTCGATTGTCGAACACACAATCGAATCGCAATCGAATATTACCCAGGATTTGCCGTTCGATTGCTTCGATTATGTTTGGTTGTATAGACCTTTTTTTAAATAGGCAACCCTGTTGAATAATTATGTAGTCCAGCATAAAAACAATGATACAGCCATGCATAATTACTGTTTCATACATATTATAATAATTATGATGCATGGCTATATCATTGTTTTTTTGCTGGACTACATAATTATTCAACAGGGTGGCCTCATTAAAAAAAAGTCTATTTGATTATGTTCGATTACGTTTGATTGATTTAGATTTTATTCGCTTTCGTATGATACCATGAGTGGTCCTAAATCCGACAGCCCTGCTTAAATCCCACAAGTGTTACGCCAAATCGCGTATTACAGTACGAACAACCTCTAAATTGCCGAGTACAGGAGAAAAAAAATCGAATTTCAAAATGGCGGCCAAGCCCACGCTGATAACTATCAAAAATCTTCGTTTTTCAATCAGCTATTGCAGCTCAATAAATCAATGAAATAATTTGAAATAAGAAGTAAACAAACCTTGAACCTTTCACAAATCCAAATAAATAAAAGTATTCATCTAAAGTGAAGATTACATTTCAAAATAAAACGATTTCCAAACCAACCTTAAAGTCAGTGTCTGCCAACTAAAAATTTCTCTGGGGGTCCACGGGCAAGGATTACGACTTCACTTTAGATTTCAATCTTGTATAGCTGCAACTACACTGCCAAATGATCTGTATTACAAAGACTTCCAAATGGGTCCATAAGTAAGAAAATGAGATTATCATAGAGCACGGGGTTTTGTTTTTAAAAAACAAACTTCAAAATAAAATTGTTAATGAACTTGTTACTTAAAATATCACTTACTTACATAATTTATTCATGATATAACACCCCTTTCTTAAATAAATGGCCTCTTAAAGTCTTTTATGTTTGCCGCAAGAAGGGAGAAAAATTTAATTTGACCCCCGGTTTTTCCCTCTTTTTCTAGCCATTTCCCGCGTGTTAGTGTAGACACAACTTTAATCCGGGGAAATGAAGCGTTTTCATTGGTCTAAAATCACGGATGGTCACGTGACCAGAATTTTTATCCAGGGAAATGCCGTGGCCGCAATGTTTTGCTTTAGTGAGATTGACCATTTTGTTGTTTTGGATTTGAGCAGGCGAAATTTCTGTACAAACCAAAATATGGCTTCGTTGGAATACCGGTTGAGAAACACTTGTGATCCAATGGGGTCTTTCAAAGATACAAACTAAAATAAAAACAAACCTTTTCGCTGTGACGCAACGAAGATACCAAAGTGTCAACTAAACTGAGAGATTTGATACATTGAACCAAATGAACCATAGAAATAACAATAATTGCTTCTTATACAAAACATAATTTTTTATTGCAATATGTACAACGTCATAAATGACAACAGCAGTAACAGCATCATAAAAAGTATTATTATTATTAAAGTAGATTAGTTTTTACAATTCACACTTTAAATTACATTAATTGGCATCTTGATATTATAGCCATCTTGTTATATGTTTCGTTTCGAGAGTTCTTCTATCTATCTATCTATATTTTAAGTATCAAAAGGTCCTAAGACCCATTATCCATACATACAAATTATAAGACCTATGTATTGCAATAGTTTATCGTTCAACTTAGAGAGGGAATGTTTGTAAACATAGAATTTTTTTCATAACAGTTATTTGGGGGGTCGGAATTAGGCAGGGCTGTTGGATTTAGGACCACTCACGGTACTTAAGCGCCACATGCGTTTGGTTTGGGAACGCGAAACACGAATGCGAACTACCCATGTCTAAACTTTTCAATATATCTCCAGAACTAACAGATTTTTTGAAATTCTGTAAAAAGGTCCAAGTTCCTGAATAGTTTTACTATGTTCTGTAAAGAAATCATAACCATCAGTCAAATACTCGTTCATCTATTTAAGATTGAAGACAAAAATTTGCGAAGAAAAATAAACCTTGAGCACAAAAGATGCTTTTTTAAACACTTTTTTCCACCGAAAAACAAATAACTTTTATAGACTTACCTTCCCCAAACATTGAAGAAGCCTCTACTAATTAAAGTAAATGAGATAAGATAAAACCTTAAAATCAACCAGAATTTACAACCTTTCGTCCAAAGCCATCATTTCTCGCCGCCATCTTGTTTTAGAATGAGAATTATTTTCGGTTCCAGTTCCCACGGTCTTTTTCATCCAATCAGATCGCGCAATTTCACTTTCGCTTTCTCTAGTCCAATAAGACTGGGGGATTTGAGTCATGTGACATCTCTATTGAAAAACATCATTTTATCCCTATTACATTTATGTAACTTATTAAATAAAATTTATTTTTAGCAATTGTTTGAATCGAGGACTCCCCCATTTCAAATTTTAGCCACTATTTTACAACCAGCTTTTCTCTATCTTTGCATACATAACTCTTTTGTTTTTGTTTGGCGTCTTGTTGTGCACCTTCCTAGTTTTGCTGGTTGTTCTGCCACTACTTATACTCTAATTCAGCCTACTCTAGCCATTTCTCTAATTTAGCCTTCTCAAGCTATTTCTTTGTGTCCTCTGTTAGTGCAAAAAAATTTACATAGGTTATTTACTTTTTATTTTTATACAATCTTATAATTGTAATGTATGGATAATGGGTCTTAGGGACTTTTGATACTTAAAATATAGATAGATAGATAGATAGAAAATCCGTGCGGAATAAAATAGAAATACAGGGGGTCACACTACTGGCTACAGGAACTGAAAGCAAGCAATTAAGACCAATATTTTTGGTTTTTCTGAAGGACAAAAGGTATAGGAAGCTTTACTGAAGGAGGGATAAGGCTGGGACTATCTATTTAAAAGATACAGACAAAAAAAGGCACTTTTTTGGGTGATAATTAAGATTTTACTTAGAAACTTTAATTCTCTTACCCCCGTCTCGGGCCCCCCTGATATGAGCAAGGGAACCATCTTGGCCACCCCTACTGAAAATTTCAAATCAAAACAAACAAGGAATTAATTCCTGTAACTCGAAGAAAATTGGAAAAAGCTGGTTTTTGACTGTTTCTGATCCTAAAGTGCTATTTTTTGGTAAAAGCTATGCAATTTATGTTTGGATTTCTAGAAAGCTTACCCATTCATTGTCATATTTTTTATTTGAAAGTAATCTCTTCATGGAATAAAAAGATATGTCAAATCTTGTAGGTCATTTTTCAAAATTTTTGCCAAATTCGATTTTCGCATTTCGCCATTTTTACCCTACGCAATGCAGTGGCGCTCAGCTGCCCACGCTAGAAGCTCTAACGGAGTGATCCAATTTAATTTAATCGCATTAAACTCATCAAACATAATCGTAATCGAACGAAATCGAAGATTATCGAATGTTATGACAATCAATCGAACCTGGAACATAACTATTAATCGAACCAATCTAACCTTACTTGACCACAATCAAATATTACCCAGGAATCGGCCGTTTGATTGAGATTCGATACGTTCGACAATCAAATTGCAATTATTTCGATCGCGTTAATTACGTTCGATTGGGTTCGATTGCGATTTTTGTTCAAAGTTGTTAGATTGACACGGTCTGGTCTTGTTGAGACTTCTGGCGTACGCGATTGAATTACCGTGTCTGATGCTGACAGTATAGACCTAACTCTTCATGCAAAAATTATTGGAAACTTATATTTGGACTTTGTACAGAAATCTTTGTTTTTTGTCAATGATGACAGTGCTGTTATTAAGTTTGTTAGATTGACAAATTGATGTTTGTAAGGTGCACTTTATAGTTTTGATTCCCATTGAAGAATCATACTGGTTTTATGTTATTAGATGTTGTTTTTAGAGCTTTAGAGTTAGCCTGATTAGATCGCTACGGAATAAAAACTTCCTATCTTATTTGCGTGCGAATTTTTCTTGTAAGATCCTTTTTTGTGGGAATTGAAATTTATCTTGAGAAAAACACATTTCCAATCTAGGATTTGATGTGGTCAATGACTTTGAACCCTTTTTTAGAGCAGGGTTCAGACCCTGGAAAAAAAACCTGGAAATAATTTTCAGCAGGTAAGGGAAAAAAATTTTTTTTAAAGTCTAATCAAAAAAAGGAGTTTATTTTTTGAAAATTTAATTCATAGCAGTATTGTAGGAAAATTTTTACCTTAGGTTTTATTTGATTTGGGCCTTTTGTTTAAAGATACCCTTTTAGTTTTCTGTGCTTATACTCAGGGAAAAACTAAAATGAGGAATTTCTCAGGGAAAAAACCTTTGAAAATTGATTCAGAAAAGGGAATTTGTTTCTTTGTCTGTACTGTCAGGAATAATATCCTTTTTGATTCATGATTGAAAAGGATATTCCTAGGACGTGTCACTAAGAAAGAAAATAGGTTCGACCTTTCTATCATGTTGGATAGGTTAGGGTGGTGGAATAAGATGAGGGAGTCGACATTAGACCCTACGGTACGGCGGCCGGTTATGGCTTGGGGTCTCGTATGACAGGCGACATGCCCCTAGGGAGTTAGCCATACTGTGTGTAAACATCAAACAAATGCTATGAAAACTTATTTTTTATTCTTCAAGCAAATATTAAAATTTTCAAAAAAAAACGGCCTTTTTTTAAGAAATAACGTTTAAAAAAAATTCTTTTTTTAAACAAATAGAACCCATTGTGTGGGTGCAAAAATTGTGCAATAAAGAAAGTCTTTGAAAAAAATCCTAGATTGAATTTGAATACGCTACTTCACCAATATTTCAAATTCCCACAAGAAACGGATTTTGCGAAGAAAATGTTAAAATGCGCATCGCACGCACCCCAAGACAGATCTAAAAAGTTTGTTATCCGTAGAAGATCATGAGATCTATCAGGCTAACTCTAAAGCGAAAAACAACATCTAATAACTGAAAAACCAGTATGATTCTTCAATGGGAATCAAAACTATAAAGGTGCATTACATCATCAATTTGTCAAATCTAAACAAACTTAATAACAGAACTGTCATTGACAATAAACAAAGATTTTCTGTACAAAGTCCAAAACGTTTCCAAAATTTTGCATGAAGAGTTAGGTTATACTGTCATCAGACACGTAATTTCAATCGCGACGCCAGAAGTCTCAACAGACCAGACCGTGTCAATCTAACAACTTTGAACAAAAATCGCAATCGAACCAATCGAACGTAATTGAACGCGATCGAATAATTGCAATTTGATTGTCGAACGTAATCGAATCTCAATCAAACGGCCGATTCCTGGGTAATATTTGATTGTGTCAGTTAAGGTTAGTTGGTTCGATAATAGTTATGTTCCATTGGTTCGATTTGATTGTCAATAACATTCGATTAATCTTCGATTTCGTTCGATTACGATTATATGTTGATGAGTTTATTGCGATTAAATTAAATTGATCACTCCGTTAGAGCTTTTAGCGTGGGCAGCTGAGCGCCACATCTTTGCGTAGGGTAAAATGGGCGAAGGCGAAAACGATTTGGCAAAAATTTTTGAAAAATGACTACAGATTTGACTATATCTTTTTATTCCATGAAGAGATTACTTTTCAAATAAAAAATATATGGACAATGAGGGAAGCTTCTAGAATCCAAACTAAATTGCATAGCATTACCAAAAATAGCACTTAGGATCAGAAACAGTCAAAAACAGCTTTTCCAATTTTCTCGAGTTACAGAATTAATTCCTTGTTTTGTTTTGATTTGAAATTTCAGTAGGGGTGGCCAAGATGGTTTCCCTGCTCTATCAGGGGGGCCCGAGACGGGGTAAGGAGAATTAAAAGTTTCTAGTAAAATCTTATTATCACCCAAAAGTGCCTTTTTGTCGTTCTTTTAAATAGTCCCCCAGCCTTATCCCTCCTTCGTAAAGTTCCTATACCCTTTTGTCCTCAGAAAAAACCAAAAAATATTGGTCTTAATTAATTGCTTCTTTCGTTCCTGTAGCCGTAGTGTGACCCCTGATTTCTATTTTATTCCCACGGATTTTCTATCTATCTATCTATCTATATTTTAAGGATCAAAAGGTCCTAAGACCCATTATCCATAAACAATTATAAGATTTATAAAAATAAAAGTAAATAACCTATGTAAATTTTTTGCCCTAACAGAGGNTGCAATATGTACAACGTCATAAATGACACCAGCAGTAACAGCATCATAAAAAGTATTATTATTATTAAAGTAGATTAGTTTTTACAATTCACACTTTAAATTACATTAATTGGCATCTTGATATTATAGCCATCTTGTTATATGTTTCGTTTCGAGAGTTCTTCTATCTATCTATCTATATTTTAAGTATCAAAAGGTCCTAAGACCCATTATCCATACATACAAATTATCAGACCTATGTATTGCAATAGTTATCGGTCAACTTAGAGAGGGATTTGTAAACTAGAATTTTTTTCATAACAGTTATTTGGGGGGTCGGAATTAGGCAGGGCTGTTGGATTTAGGACCACTCACGGTACTTAAGCGCCACATGCGTTTGGTTTGGGAACGCGAAACACGAATGCGAACTACCCATGTCTAAACTTTTCAATATATCCCAGAACTAACAGATTTTTTGAAATTCTGTAAAAGGTCCAGTTCCTGAATAGTTTTCTATGTCTGTAAAGAAATATAACCATCATCAAATACTCGTCATCTATTAGATTAAGACAAAAATTGCGAAGAAAATAAACCTTGAGCACAAAGATGCTTTTTAAACACTTTTTTCCACCGAAAAAAAAATAACTTTTATAGCTTCCTTCCCAAACCATTGAGAAGCCTCGAATTAAAGTAATGAGATAGATAAACCTTCCAATCAACCAGAATTTACAACCTTCGCCAAAGCCTCAGTTCTGGCCGCCATTGTTTAGAAATGAGAATTATTTTCGTTCCAGTTCCCCGGTCTTTTCATCCAATCAGATCGCGCATTCACTTTCGCTTTTCTCTAGTCCAATACGACTGGGGATTTGAGTCTGTGACTCTCTATGAAAAACATCATTTTATCCCTATTACATTTATGAACTATTAAATAAATTTATTTTTAGCAATTGTTTGAATCGAGGACTCCCCCATTTCAAATTTTAGCCACTATTTTACAACCAGCTTTTCTCTATCTTTGCATACATAACTCTTTTGTTTTTGTTTGGCGTCTTGTTGTGCACCTTCCTAGTTTTGCTGTTTGTTCTGCATTACTTCTACTCTAAATTTTCACCTAACTCTAGCCATTCTCTATTTAGCCTTCTCAAGCTATTTCTTTGTGTCCTCTGTTAGTGCAAAAAAATTTACATAGGTTATTTACTTTTTATTTTTATACAATCTTATAATTTGTATGTATGGATAATGGGTCTTAGGACCTTTTGATACTTAAAATATAGATAGATAGATAGATAGAAAATCCGTGCGGAATAAAATAGAAATACAGGGGGTCACACTACTGGCTACAGGAACTGAAAGCAAGCAATTAAGACCAATATTTTTGGTTTTTCTGAAGGACAAAAGGTATAGGAAGCTTTACTGAAGGAGGGATAAGGCTGGGACTATCTATTTAAAAGATACAGACAAAAAAAGGCACTTTTTTTGGGTGATAATTAAGATTTTACTTTAGTAGAAACTTTAATTCTCTCTTACCCCGTCTCGGGCCCCCCTGATATGAGCAAGGGAACCATCTTGGCCACCCCTACTGAAAATTTCAAATCAAAACAAACAAGGAATTAATTCCTGTAACTCGAAGAAAATTGGAAAAAGCTGGTTTTTGACTGTTTCTGATCCTAAAGTGCTATTTTTTGGTAAAAGCTATGCAATTTATGTTTGGATTTCTAGAAAGCTTACCCATTCATTGTCAATATATTTTTTATTTGAAAGTAATCTCTTCATGGAATAAAAAGATATAGTCAAATCTTGTAGGGTCATTTTTCAAAAATTTTTGCCAAATTCGATTTTCGCATTTCGCCATTTTACCCTACGCAAATGCATGTGGCGCTCAGCTGCCCACGCTAGAAAGCTCTAACGGAGTGATCCAATTTAATTTAATCGCAATTAAACTCATCAAACATAATCGTAATCGAACGAAATCGAAGATTAATCGAATGTTATTGACAATCAATCGAACCAATGGAACATAACTATTAATCGAACCAATCTAACCTTACTTGAACACAATCAAATATTACCCAGGAATCGGCCGTTTGATTGAGATTCGATTACGTTCGACAATCAAATTGCAATTATTCGATCGCGTTCAATTACGTTCGATTGGTTCGATTGCGATTTTTGTTCAAAGTTGTTAGATTGACACGGTCTGGTCTTGTTGAGACTTCTGGCGTACGCGATTGAAATTACCGTGTCTGATGCTGACAGTATAGACCTAACTCTTCATGCAAAAATTATTGGAAACTTATATTTGGACTTTGTACAGAAAATCCTTTGTTTTATTGTCAATGATGACAGTGCTGTTATTAAGTTTGTTAGATTTGACAAATTGATGTTTGTAAGTGCACTTTATAGTTTTGATTCCCATTGAAGAATCATACTGGTTTTCATGTTATTAGATGTTGTTTTTAGAGCTTTAGAGTTAGCCTGATAGATCTCATGATATTCTACGGAATAACAAACTTTTTAGATATCTGTATTGGGGTGCGTGCGATTGCGCATTTTACATGTTTCTTGTCGCAAAGATCTGTTTCTTGTGGGAATTGAAATCCTATCTGGTGAGAGTAGCGTATTCACATTATCTCCAATCTAGGATTTGATGTTGGTCAAATGACTTTGGACCCTTCTTTAGAGACAGCAGGGTTCAGACAGACCCTGGAAAACCTGGAAAACCTGGAAATATGATAAATTTTCAGAAAAATCAGGTAAACTCAGGGAAACCTAGGGAAAAATTTTTTTTTTTCCCAGTCTGCTCAGGGAAACTCAGGGAATTTTATTTTTTGAAGAATGAATGGAAAAAACAGATTTAAAAGTTTTTTTAGTTTTAAAGTGTTTATTCATATGCAGTATTTGTAGCTTTAATTTTTACCTTAGGTTTACCATTTGATTTGTGTGCCTTTTGTTTAAAGATACATCTCTTTTGACTCTGCTTAGTTTTTATGGTTTGCTTGATACTCAGGGAAAAAATAGCTAAAATGAGGAATTTCTCAGGGAAAAAACCTTTGAAAATTGATTAAAATTCAGGGAAACTCAGGGAATTTTATTTTCGAAGGTCTGTCTGAACCCTGTCACAGGAATAATATGAAAGTTTGATTCATTGATTGAAAAAGGATTATTCCTCTCTGATCGTGTCACTAAGCAAAGAAAAATAGGTTCGACCTTTCTATCAATTTCAGTTGATAGGTATAAAGGGTGTTGGAATAAGATGAGGGATGTCGACATTAGACCAAGTTACGGTAACTGCTTGCCGTTTATGTCTTGGGTTCTCTTGGTATGACAGTCGACATGACCCTAGGGTAGTTAGCCATACTTAGTGTCCCCTAATTCAGATATCAATGATTGATGCTATGAAAGAGCTTTATCATATATTTATTCATAAGCAAAATATTTAAAATTTTCATGAAAAATAAACTGGCACTTTTTTTAATGAAATTAACTTTTAAAAAAAATTCTCTTTTTTAAACAAATTAGAACTGCCAAAAAAGTTTGTGTGGTGCAAAAATTGTGCAATAAAGAAAGCGCTTGAAAAACATACCAGCTGCTAAAAATTGAAACTAGGAATTTATTGAAATATTTCACTAAATTGATCAGCAAACTTTTTGTTTTTTGTAAGTTTTATAAATTTTAAATTTTTATGTTTGAAAGTCAAAGGATCATTAAAGTAAATTAAGATTACTGGGCAAATATGGGGAGGACAGGGGCGATTTGCCAGTTTTGAGATCACCAGATCACGAGATCCTGATAGACATTTTATGTTTAAAAAAAGAGAAAATTATAATAGATTATATTTGATTTCGATTATCAATGCCAAAAGAGATCTTTTTTGTATACTCCTTTAGGAAATGGCACTACACTACCATTGTGATTTGACGTTTACTCCAGCTACTTTTTTCCCATTGATTTCTATGGTTACGAAGAAATTCCTCTGGAGAAAACAAAAGAAATAACAACAGGACCGGAGTAAACAGGAGTAAAAGTCAATTAAATGGTAATGCCATTTCCTAAAGGACTTTGAAAATAATCTGTGATGCTTTTACACTTTACCCTCCCCTGAAATGTCATTAACTTTGTTATCAGCGGTAAAGTGTCACCAGAATTACCCTACTTAAATATGCATCACAGTTTCTCTATCATCAACAGTGTTTTCGTGTTGAATGGCAGAATCTTCATTCCAAAAATTTCAGACAACACATCATACTAATCACTCACAAGGGCCACAAGGAGAACAAAATTACACAGAATTACAGAGAAATGAAATGAATAGTGCTTTTAAAGGAGAACACTACAATTTTGATGAACGTTACATATTCCAGTTTTTTTTCCTTTTGTTTACTTCATAAAAATTCATTCATAACCATTGAATTTGTTGGAAAAAAGAGCCAGAGTAAACGAAAAACAAAAATGGTAGTGGATCTCCTAAAGGACTGACAACCCACTGTATTGCCCAAATCTTTTTCAGGGAATTTAGAGATTTTGAACATGAAAAATTCTGAACAACGGGGTGAATTGCAGAAAAATCATACAATGTCCCATCCGCAACAAAAGCACCATATACGGTCCAAAAATTTGCCCCGTTCGCAATGGCACAAAAGTCTTGATCTCTCATTTTTTGAGAAAACATTAATGTTATAACTGTATCAAGTCAATAAACTATAGGGAACTACCTGCTTTTTGCAGCAGTATTCTTTTTCTTGACTTTATATGTATATACTGGCTATGAGTGAAAAACTTTTTGTCCTGTCCACAACCAAGTGTCCCATCCGCAACATTCGTATAAAGTAAAGACTACATGTTAAGACTTGATGGCAAGGAATAGGTCGTGATGTTAGATGTATAGAAAAGAGACCACCATAATAACTGCTTTCAATTTGCATGTTTTGAAAGTTTAGTGTGTGAACTCCATTTGTGTGACACTTTGATGACATCTAAGCAGAATATGCATGCCTTTAAGAATAAATTCCTTATCAAGAATGATAAAAGATGCTTTCTTTGTCTTAGTATGTATTGTGTAGACTTGCTGTTTTGTATGTTTTCTAACTAATTTGCTGCTTATTTGTTCCCGTATTTATTTTTGCATATAATCCATCAAGATGGCTGCGGGAAATGCATAAAGGTCTATAAGCTAAGTAACAAAGAAACTAGAGAACTAAAAAATGATAAACTAGAGAAGATTTTTTAACATAAAAAGAATAGCAGCTGATACCCTTTACACACATACATTAAAATTTTAGAATCCTTCTTCATATTTTTAACAATGACTGAAATGATTTTGTGTCGGGTCCAACTTTTTCAGTCAAATATTCACCTGTTACCAACGCATATATTTGCAGCCCTGTTGAAGGTTTGAAATTTTTGGAAACATTATTTTCTTTTTTGAAATGGCATTAAAATAACCTGAAATAACCAGGGCAAGTTACCAACATTTTTTAGGGAGATTTTAATTGTTGATTTTGACCTGGAACCCATTGCACACTATGGTTATCAGGTTTATACAGCTCAAATGCCTGACAAAATCAGTCAGGGCTTCCCATGGTTTCAGCCCACTTTTCAGGTGCCCCCATTGAGCATGGTGCCCCCAGCAATTTAGGTCCCCTTGAAAAATTGCTTTGAGTTAGGTACCCCTATTCAGCAGATAATTTCTTTGAATTGACACTTTTTGTTCTTTTGTCATTCCTAAAATCATGCTCACGCATGAACGCCTGCTAATAAGCTTTGTTGTTATGCTATAAAGATGGCGGCTGTAAATCAAAACAACCATTAGAAAAATATGCAAAAAGATGGCGTGATGGGAAACGAAAGAAAAATTGGATGGGAAACTAGGTGCTGGGGTAAAAAAATTCAATAATTTGAAATATTTTGAAATATTAGATTTGGAAAATATAACCAGCCCCCAGAGCCTCCATCAAGACAGCTAGGTACCCTTAATGAATAGGTAACCCCAAAGAATTGCAAGGCATTAGCCCCCCTCTACTAACCTGGCCTAGGTGACCTTCAGATTTCTGAGGGGGGGGGCTGATACCATGCTTCCTTTTATCTTTTTTAATATTACACATTGGTATATGATTTTAATTTTCGTACTTTTGTTTTGTTTTTGATTTCAAGTTAATATCTTAGAAACAATTGAACACCTTGCAGCTAAGACTGAAACTCCTAATCAGAATTAAAAACAAGGCTTGAAGATAGACCCACAGCATGGTTCAAACATGTTCGGCAAGTACAGGCCATAATTAGCACATAAAAAACGAAAAAAATTTTTCTCATTCCTGTAAGTGAGGATGGACGAACTAAAATCAGTCTTTTACCCCCTGGAAAAATAAACTTTCCTTAGACTCCCCTGGAAATTCTTCTTTGGGCATCCCCTGTCTGGATATAAAATAGAATGGCTCAATTGGATAGAGTTTACTGGGGAAGAGCGAGGTCAAAATTATGCGTATGAGAGAATCAATGCAATGGTTTCAAACATTTGACTTATACTAAACTCTAATCCAGGTTCTTCACACTTTACATTAACCAGTCTCATTTTTCAGATATTCAAAATAGATACAATAAATGGAACTATAAAATTTGTGTGAATTGAAAAATGAGCAGTACTGTTGACAAATTGAGACAAGAAGACAACTCAAAAGACAACCATTTCAAGAACAATAAAATGCCCGTCCCCACAGAAGAATCGGTTCCTGTAGTCAAGGAACAAGGTAATATTGCAATCCTTCGTTAGCGTGGTAGCTTGATGGAGAAGAGGGAGGCTACTTGAGGAAATTAGAATTTCCACTCAGGAAAAGTGTAGTAAAGAGCATGCAAGAAGAAGCAAGCGCAAAATTTTTTCTTTTTGGATAATTTTCCACTTACTTTTTGCTAGAAACTGTTTTTTTTTAGTGGGGAAAGGGCCCCAAAATT
This sequence comes from Clytia hemisphaerica, assembly GCF_902728285.1. Lineage (NCBI taxonomy): Eukaryota > Metazoa > Cnidaria > Hydrozoa > Leptothecata > Clytiidae > Clytia > Clytia hemisphaerica. Next base: position 1,186,187 of record NW_027103699.1, on the reverse strand, counting down.
AATCAACTAAGGAACCTTTTTTGAGCCTCTGTTTCTTTCTGCGACCCTCAAATAGTATTTTGCTTCTCTTGACCCAATCCTAATGTAATAGGCGTTTAGAGCTCATAGATGTATATGGAATGCTTGAAACGTGGTCTTGTTACTATCATTTTAGTTGTTACAGAAAAGAAACCAGCAATAGATGAGAATGTGATCATCAAAACGATCCCCAACAAGCCTCATTTCCTCCACGAAAAGAGGAAAACAGGTAATCAATATCTATTTGTTTGGTTCTAAATCATACTTTATATTACCAATGCTCTTTGTTATCACCTTTTGGTGATTTTTTATTTTTATTGTTTTCTAAATGCAATGGTTAGACTGCTTGGACAGACACAGGTTTGTAAACCATTACTGTGTGTAGTCCAAAAGTCACCTGTTGTATTACTTAACTATTTGTATTCTCTATTTAATCTTTGCCCAGGGAGAGGAGTTTTTTTTTTGGGGGGGGGGGGTGATTTTTGCATACTCTCCTATCCTTTTTGTGAGGATTATGAAAAAATGGTTTTTGCTGGATATTCGATGTAATTGAGAGCTGGTTGGGAAAGCTGATCAAATTTGATATATTTTGAAAATTTTTTGAAAAAGTTGATGATATTTGTATTTGTGTTTCGTGCATGATATAATGCATAAAGCTGCTTTTTCTGGTCAGCCTTCTTTAGTTGGTTGGTCAAAAAGAAGCTTTTTATGTGAAAATGGGCAGGGGGAGAAGACCAACAAGTTTTTGTCAAATGAGAAAAAGGTTGCGTTACAAATTTATAGTTTTTGAAAACTACATTAAACCTGGCTAATGATATATCTCAAACTGAATCTTGGATTCTTCTGGATAGTTTAGTATGAAGCCAACCAACTGATTTGTTATTATTAGTCTTAAATAAGGTTATTATCTTTTATTTTTGGTAGATAAAAGCACACAAATTATCTAGATAGACTTTCTCTGCAAGCCTAGATTAAGATGTTACAGGGTGTTTTCAGACATAGGAAGGCCACCAATGGCTGGCCCACAGAAACAACTTCACTTGATTGCATGGCAGACTCTCCTTAGTATCTTCTGACTTATGAGACTTGCTAAAACACTTCTTTGTATTGTTTTTCTCTGAAAAGGGAAAGTAACCATAAAGAAGGGAACGAGATCTAAACAAGATGTAGAGATGCAAGCAGCAAAGACAGCTGAAGAAAAGATAGAAAAAGTTGCACTAGACGATGAAAAAGCACGTGAAAAGGAATCAGTCAAATCCACCAGTCACAAAGAGGAAGTAGTTATTGTTGAAAAAGAAACTAACAAGAAGGATGCTGCTACTAATCAAGGAGAAGACCGTATTCAAACAGGTAACTTATCGATTAAATTCGACAAGAAACTAACAGCACATTGGACAGACAGACAGACAGACAGACAGAGACACCTAACTGACTGACTGACTGACTGACTGACTGACTGACTGACTGACTGACTGACTGACTGACTGACTGACTGACTGACTGACTGACTGACTGACTGACTGACTGACTGACTGACTGACTGACTGACTGACTGACTGACTGACTGACTGACTGACTGACTTTTTATTTTGCAATGTTTTTCTCGATCTTAGAATCTAAACAGGCGTTTTTGTGGTTTTTATGGTCTCTTCATGAATATATAATGCTTCAATTGCATTTTGTGTTTAGTTTTTAGAATTCGTCTTCAAGTTTAATTGGAAATGCCAAAATAAATTTTTTGTGTTATCGAGGACAGCCTTTTGAGTGCTTCTTTAGGGATTAATTTTAAAGGGTCTTAGTTTTTTTTAGTTTAGTCTGTCTTTTTCTTCATACGTTGGTTAGTAAAACAATTTGAGTACCTGATAGAATACAGGACATAAAGACTTTTGGAGAGATCAGCAACATTGAGACATTGAAGGTGTGGTTTTACTGTGAGTATTCTTTAGGGGGTCACATATTTTCGTGAGGATATTAGGTTATACAAAGAATACTCAAAGTTACATTACATCTACACCCACGGTACTCAAAAATGAAATTACGCAATGTTTTGTAATATCTCCTTGAGCTTGCATAATCGCCAGGTTATAGTAGTCAAATATAGGAATTTAGTGGTCTTTTTACTTACTGTTAAAATGTACTTTTATACATTATAATATGATAATCTTTTAGTTTTGTCACTTTTTTTAAAATGCTAGTTGTGATTAAAAACGACAGATTCCAAGAATATTTTCTCATGGAATTTAATCTTTTCTGAGGGCGATCAGCTGGTGCAAATCTGCTTGAGGGTTTTCTCTCTTAAAGCCACATCATTTTTGTATGAGTATTAAAATATTTTAGAAGGATGTCTTGTCTTAAGTTTCTTTCGTTTAGTCATCTTATCTTTTAAAAGGTATTTTAGGTTGGAGGAGTACCAGAAAATGTCACGAGTACACATTTACTCCCTCTAATATTGGTATTGGGTATAGATTACTTTCTTCCTTTCAGAAATTTCTGTTTTAGTTGAAATAATGGTTTACTTCTATGCTTCTATTGATTAAGGATTTCTTCCTAGTTAACCCTTTTAATTGAACTGCAGAAACCCCTTTGTGACTTTTTTTAAAACAATATTATGGCGTATAGCCTGTTGTGTCAGCCACCTAAAATATTCCTTGGGCAGAAATATTTGCAAGATATATTTTCACTATTCACACAAATTGAATAAATCAAGTGAAGTCTTTCACTGCTTGAGGCCTTTCTTCGTTTTAGGCATTGTTTGTTTTGTTAGACTTTGATCTGCGTTAATCCCCTCTCCACCTGTCTAGATATGTACTCCACGCCCTTTCGTAATCTTTTCCTTCGTCATGATATCCTGGGGAGAATTTTCTTCACTTTAAAATTCTTCTTTTACCTAATTTTTCAGTGTTTAGTATCGATCTATTTTCCCTTGAAGAAAAGCTCTATGTTCTTCATTTTCAAGTCGCTATATATTTCTTAGCTGGACTACATGTTACACTTTCTTTAACTTTTTAAGGACTAAAAAGTTACATTTGTCTTGCTCAGTTCTTTATAACACATCAGGGATGCAACTCCACATCTAACGGTGAAACCAAAAGAAACCCAGCAGATAAAAGTTGGTAAATGAAGCAAGATTGTATAATGAATGTCTCGTCTTCACAGTGCTTTACTAGCCAAGCCAATCTAAAGACTTTTGTGAAGTTAAGAAACAAGGTGTAGGAAATCTTCATGTTTCTCTGTTGAAAAATTTTAACAAAGTCACTTTTCCATGTTGGACAGCTCTTCAATAGCTTAAAAAAATGAAGTATATAAAAACCATCGCCACCTTTCGTTACAAAAGGAACCTAATGGAGTAATCAAACCCTACTACTAAAAGCTTTTTTTTAAAGTGAGCTCTAAGTTTCCTTATTTTCCATTTGATCTTGTGGACTCGCCAGTTATTTTCAAGAAATTCGCCGAAAGTTTAAATTGCTAGAAAGATTTGTTAACCCCCCTCCCTCTCTGGAATAGTAATTTATTGTGCATATTCGATTCAAAGTTGAAGGACTCACTCATCACTTCGCATTATGTTCCCTGTCGCTATTCATTATTTTTGTTTTCCTAGGCTCCCTAGCTACTGCAATCCACGCCTGTATAATGTTTGAACTATCATCAAGCATATAACTTGGAATTTGCAGTACAGTGTTAATTTTCGTTCATCCAAACCAATCTATTTGCTGTTTTCATAAGGATTTCTCTCAGTAAGACGCCGAAATTTCAATCTCCATATTACTGTAATATCACTCTACATAGTTTCTCTTTGTGGTGAATTTTCTGTGAGAAATCGCCGGTAGCCGATCCCTTCATTTGCTATCTGATTTCCCGCTTTCCGTAATGATAGGAAGCCGGTCAAACCAAAGTACAGAGCTTTAAACGAAATCTACAGTTGAAACTGGTTGAAATCACCAAGTACCAAAGTGTAGGCAAATTTTGAATTTCGAAAGATGATTGTCTGACCCAGCCCTTGGCTGCTTCTTAAGTTGAATCACTCTGAGAACGTTGAAGCTCTTTCCTTTCCCCTAAGTCCTACATCATTCTTCGCAATTGGGAGTAAAAATCCAGATTTCAAAAAAGTTTACTCGTACTGCTCTGGCGATTGTCTGGAATATTTCTAAGATTTCACGATTTGTGATCATCAAGTTTGCTTAGAAAGATTTAATGTGCAGGTGTCAAGTTGAATGGGAATTAGCAGACATCTCTACACCTTATCCTATGGAAACGCCTTCTTTCTTGCTCTTATTCTACTTCTAATACATGTCATGTAAGATGAGGATTTTGTTTTTGTTTCTGCCATTAGCCATCAACTTTATTTCTTTTGGCTTGTTTCAATAGAGTTAAATACCAGAATCTCATAGAATGCAGACAAGAAAAGTGCTTTCTGACTTTTTCTCTGTATGTAAAGCACTTAACAACATGTGCGTATCTGAAATTTGAAGGGTTTTCCAATGAATCTAGTGTCCAGTAATCAATTGATAGTCTCAAAGATCCAATTTCTATACAACAGCGATCGTGTCGCTTCACATATTTTCATCGTCTTGTTTTTTAGTGCTTAGATTTCTTTCTTTGCATTGAAACTTATCTTGCTGGGCTGAGCCCTGTGTTTCTCTTTGAAAAGGTCAAAACTTGTGCCGTCCTAAAAAGCTTGTTGATTTTTTTGTTGAATAACACAGCTTGTTGAAAAAGGTGTGTAAATTCACTGCCAACTCATGCAGTCATTCAAAATGAATAGGCTGGGTATAGATTAGCCCCCTTTACAATAATCTTTCAACGATACTTATCTTAATTTTACTTTAAAGTAGTCCCAAATAACCTATAACTTGATTGTAAAACCGAAACATCACAATTTTTTGCGAAGTCTTTTCTTAACCCTGTAATACCCCATCTAAACTACCACATTCAACCTCTTTCGAACTTCTGTCCATCTTCGAATACCAATAATTTTACCGGTTTTGATGAAACCATCTAACAATGGGACCGAAGGGGACAAGCGACTCTTAAAAGGATTCTCTTTGCTGTGTATTCGAATATACTTTTAAAAGTGCATAAGTTTTAGGGTCAGCTGTTTCATTCAATTTTTACTTTTTTTCCCCTATTTTGTCAATGTCGGGACTTTAGTAAAGCCTTATGCCTTACGGAAGCGACTTTGACTAATGGTATCCTTTTGCTGCCTCCATCTTTATTTACGAAAGGATTACACACTGAATTTGTTTACCCATCAACTATTTGTGATAAGCGCTTCTGTCTTTCTCTCCTTCTTATCAAGAAGTTGATACTATATCGTCACTAAATCATTTTTTAAGTTATATATAAACAGGTTTTCGTGTTTTGTTTGTTTGTTTGTTTGTTCTTTGATGGGAAAAGATTTTTTAAATAAGATCCTCGAAAAATCCTTTCATGGGGGTTGGAGGATATTTTTTTCAATAATGATCTACTCATAGACTTTCAACAACCCCCCCCCCCCTCCCCTCACTAGAAACGTGCTCTACCATTCGAATAGAATTGGATGGATCGTTATTGAGAAATTAGACACTAAAATTCACCATGTGGACATGGCTATTTTACAAATTCAACAGGGTCTATATTCTGCAGGCTAGTGGTGGGTATAGGACCCTTCTGCTCTGATGTTTAAAGTTGTATGAAATTGGTAGATAAAGACTTTTAATTTTCAAGCCAAGTAAATGGCTGCTTCAAAAGCTTACTCTATTTCAAAATTTTCAAAATTTCTTTACCAACGAACTTTCTTCTATCGTTCGTTTTATGGTCATTCAACTAATGTCCACAGACGTCTTGTTGTTATTTTCATTTCCATAAACATGATCTTAATTTTGTCTAATTTGGATAATAATTTCCCTTTTACTAATTGCTATGTTAATCGAATGCCATTTTTTGGGGATATGAGAAAAAGATGTTGCTGAATTCCTGTCAAAAATGTTTCATCTTATTAAGTGAGAGAATGATATTCTACTCAACGTCATATATCAGAAATAACTGTTCACTCCACTATCCCCAAATCGGTAGAATGCATAGATCCCCTTATTCGTACCCACAATCATCGCATATTTAGCCACAAAAAACATAATAATTGCTGCATTCCTTCATTCATTCAAACGATGCTCTCTAACTAAAGCTATCAGTATCTCGGATTGTTTCAAGAGAGTCTTACCAAGTACCAAGTTTTATGGTCCCTTTTTCAAAGCCTCGCATGTGTATCTATATTGTAGAAATTTTGTAACGTAAATAAACTTTAAGATATGATACTAATAGCAATATGCCATAAAACCTGTGACGTCAATTAGCGTAAAAGGCCGTTTACGGTACCAAGTTATTAAATTTAGAACCACAATTTTTAATGAAGCTGAGAAATGAGCTTTCGAGTAATTATTGATTACCCACCTTCGTCACCTTTGTTTATATAGATCTAAAAATTTTTTAAATATAATAAGCTTTGGTCAATTTATTCCCTCTTAAAAATTGGTTACTTTCAATAAGATCAGTATTAATGAGATTTGTCTACTTTGTAGCTGCTGCAAATTCATGAAATTCAAAGCCATTGTAATGGCGAATAATACGAAATTTCAGTTCCAATTTTAATTAGTAACTTTCTACTCAACTAGCCCGCACATGTTTTCGTTTTATGAGAAAAAGAAAGCCATTTTTGTTCATGCATCGACAAGCATTGTTGATTCTTATTGAATTTTCTTGGTATTTTGAAATTGGATGCTTTTCAACCTAACAGTCATGCTTTACATTAATCTTTGTTGTTTTTATAAATGTCGCATCAATGTTTATTTTTCTGGTATGGAAAGAAAATATTTGCTACCTCATAAGAAAGTAATATTGTTTTCAATGCCAATCTTTTTGTGGTCTTTCGGATTTCAAGTGTGTTTATTGTTTACAGTTTTAAGATGACTGAATTATTATATTTTGATGTCTCGATTGCCTTTTGCGTCTTTCTTGCAACAGACTTGATGGAAAGGTTTCTTGGCGCACTTCCTGTTTCTTTTCGAAAATCAACTTCAGTCAGTCAGTCTTTGAGACGTTACATTTGAAACTCGTTCGAGTGACTGGAATGCCAATTTTTCACCATTGTCAATATTGCTAGAGTTGTCAATTGTTTTATAGCATTCACTCAATATTTTAGTTTTGTTCAATTAATTTTTTGTTAAACCTTATCGGGTGAAAAGTGATTAAAATTTCAGTAAATGGTCTAATGTCAAATTGTCTGAAACACTATGTTACATTTCATCGTTATCTACAACAATCGTTATGGGACTCCAAGATAGTTCCAAGAATTGTACAAATTTCATTTTAGTACATTACTAATCATACTGTGTTAGATCATGCAGAGTATTCAAAAGTGGAAATTGCAGATGAAAATAGGAGGAACAGATTTAAGGAATGTTGGAATATTAATTTCTCTAAATTAGTTCGGATCGATAGAAGCAACTAGGAGAAAAAAAGGTTTAATGTTTTCTTGATTGCTACGCTTCTCATTGTTTTTATACGTCATTTAAGCCGTTGGATGACTAAGTTTTTATGAGCTCTCAGTAGGTCCAGGCGCCTGAGGGATAGCTTTGTTATGTGTGCGGAAAGGCATCCGTTTTATGTAATTTCGTTTAAAAAGACATTTTCGCTGCAGCATTCAATCATTGATCTGTCTGTTTAGGTTTGATTAAGCTTAATCTGGAAAATTTTAATTACTTTTTACTTTTCATAAAAGAAATTTCTCTTTGTAACGAAGAACAAGCCGTACAGTATTGCTCTATGCGTTTAGTGGTGTATATTTTTCACTGTCTAGTCCGGTCAAATTTTTCAAACTTCAAAACCGCTTCTGTGTAATTTTGGCAAAATTCTTACTCTTCGCTTGGTTTCCCTTGCAATAGCACGTTAAAGAAAACTTGTGCTCCAAAGAAATACTCACGTACCGATTATGACAACGAAAGACACTTTGGCGATAAAATTGACAGATCGTTGGAAGTTTTAACTTTCAAACACCCTCTCATAGGTTGACAATTTTGTAAATTTCCAAAAGGTGTGACCATATTATCAAGCAATTGCCTGGACTGTAATATAATCCAGGGATATTATGTAAAGGTTGAACGATTCAGTACCATTTTCTCCATCCTATTATCATAAGAGGGGTCTAGCCCAGAAATTCCAAGACCTATAATACGCTAATCGCCATTCGTCAGAAGTTTAATGGGTTTTCGATGACACTGAATTTCATTCGTTTAGTTTCGTTTTAGGCTGAAACTATTATATCAGGCATGTAACTCAGATGTTTTCCAAGGTTTTTTTTACGTATAATCATGTTCGTCATTGGAATATTTTTTTTGGTCGAAGTGATTGACCATCTTGTGTGAATATGTGATATTTAGTCTGTAGCCCAGAGAACGTTCAGACCAACCGGTATGATATTTCGACATTGAACCACTGAAAACACAAAGAGAACATGTTCAAACAGAACTTCAACCGCAACTACCTGGTTTTCGATATTCACACATTCTTTTTTGAAACCAAAAACACTCTCTTCGTTACCTACTCAGGTTATGTAAGACGTTTCGGTCAACGTTTTCTGAATTTTTAGCTTTTGTAGCCCTTTGAACCCACTGTTTTTCGCTGAATCATCGTATCGTAAATCTAATCGATCTTCGTTTTTACAGTGGACAGTAACACACTCGCTTTTGTGTTTTGGAAGTTTCACAGGTTAGGGGAATACGAGCCCCAGAGTCTAGTAGCTAGTACAGTTGGCTGGCAATCAGATATTTTCGCATACGTCGGCAAAAAATGATATTTGTACTAGTAGTATTTGGAAGTTGATGACCTAGCAGGGCCTCTTTTTAACATAACAAACGTCTGTTGAACCACAAAGATGTACCGAGATGTTTGCTCAGGGCTCAAAAGGTTTTAGTCAGTATAATGGTGTCAATTTTCTACTGACGCTTTTGTCTGACCATTTAAAAATCATCATCATCAAATTTGTCAAGGAAAACCCCTGTTATTGCTTCAAAACTAACATTAAGTGAAAACCCCCTTTCGTTCACTGGAAAAGGAATTTTTATTTTCTTTCGAGTATGAAAATAGAGTTAGTTTTGCAATGATAAGCAGCTTATAATAGTCTGCAGCCTATTAGAGTTGTAGAGCTAGGGTTTTATAATTATATTTTTTGCTTCCAGATGGTTTTTACTATGATTACGAACCCTAGTAGACAACCAAATAAATATACCACCAGTTTTCATGTCAGCTCTAAGAGCACTACAAAGGCCCTTTACCGACTTTGTTATGACTTACATTATAAGTTATTACATTTTTCTCTCGTGTCATTTTGCTCATTCCACGCTAGCCCTTGTGGTGTCGAAAGATGTGATATTATTAAAGATGATATTAGCCGAGCCTGTGGCGAAATGAAATTCCTTCACGGTATCTTTGTCAAGAGACAAAGAGTCAAAATCTCCCGGAATCTGATATCATGCATTATTAGAAAGCAAATCTCATCAGCTATTTTAAAGAGACTTGAACTCTCTTGATAAGACTCGAGAAAAAATGTTAATTTGACCATTTTATATCGAGCTCTAACTTTCTTTCTGTCGCAATCTCGTGTCAAAATTGTATTTGCTGTTTTAGATATTACTCATCCTAGGTCACCCAAAATCTTATTTCATGGTTTTGCCACCAAATTTATTTATTCTATTCATTCTATTTATATCAAGAACAAATGACAAATTGAGTCAATTTAGGCTGGTAATCCTTTCTGTATCTGAATATTTCTCAATTTTGTCCTTTGAATCGTTTGGAACCCTTGTTGGTTTTTAAATCGCCATGTAACCATGGTGTTTTCTGGCCACATAACAAAACCTATGTTTGCAAATAACGTATCAATACTTGATAATATACTTCGCATGATAGCCTTATTTTCCTGTTTTCTTTTGGTTGAGAAGTGCTCTTTCATTTTGGAGTACTTTTACTATATCTCTGATTTTTAAATTTTACTTGCCAAGCTTTTTGTATTTCTCTCGATCCACTCAATCTTGTAATTATTCTTTTACGGTTGAGTCGTCTCATTCTTATTTAAGCATACCAGGCCTAAGTGCATTATGGGTCAAAAACAAGAAAACGCCTAATCATCAGTTAAGATGTTGCATCATCAATACACCGGTGCCTTCTTATAAATCCCCCAAACTAAAATCAATGACGTCTTTTCCTCTACACAAAGTCCCCACATATAAATAGTCTCGTCGAAAATGTAAGAGCTTAAACCTTTTCCTATTTACTCATTAGCGACTTAAATCTTTGATCTAATTAACGCAATAAAAACACACGCTTTTATTCTGTTCTTAGGGCAATAGGATCAATTGTTGACTAATTGTTTTACTGATAACATACAACAGGATTTTTATGTTCCCTTATCCCAACGACGACTCTAAATGTTTCGAGAAGTCTATAAACCGGTTACCTTGTAGGGGACCAATTAAGAAAAGTAATAGATCAATACAATGCACTTATCTTATGAGATTATAAGTCATAGTGATGCTCTACCATCCTCAAAGTAAAATAAAACCACTGTCCTGCACGTGGAAAACCCTAATGGGAGTGACACCAAGTTAAGTACACATTCTAACTAAGCTTAAAACATTTTTGCTTGGATTTTATGGATTTATGGCCTCGAATATTCCAGGGGGGCTGGTTATAAAATCATTTCATTGATTCCATATATTGAATTTTGACAAATTGACGACAGTTTAAGGTCTCGACAAAATATAAATCATCTCTTCGTGTAATGTATTACTTATATTCCATTAAATCTTGACAGGCCCAATACGCTTTTCAAAAGATGTCATTTTGGATTATGCAGTTTCCAAACTAATGAAACCAATCCAATATTATGTCAATTCATTTTATAGTCTTGACCTATTCATTTCAACCTTAATCAATCCAACAGTTTATCCCAAAAGATCCTAAATGCATAATGACCCGAACCAATTTAGTCTGCCAAATTGTGCATTGAATAATAAGCCCAAACATGTGACTCCCATACCTTTCACATTTAAACTAAACAGTTATAATTAAGCAATTTCGCAACAAGGAAAGTAGTTCAAAATATAGCTTTTACTGGATTATTTTAAGAACAGTTAGAGAGATAAGATACGTCACAAGGTAATCTCTAGTTATATACAAACTGGTATTTCATCCAGGCTTGAATTTTACCTAATGATATCTGACGCCAATTTTTCCGGGATCGGCGAACTTTTTAGGCCATAAGGATATTGAGTGTTGAAATGTAGAATAAAGATCTTCAGTGAAACCAAATTGGTTGTTGCGTTTAAACTCGGTTGCAAATGAAAGTATGTTGGTTATATAACCTGCACAAATCATGTTGTAAGATTACCAAAGGTTAAGCCAAAAGGGAACATAAGGGTCATAATTTAATATCTGCAGTTCTTTTTATCCTATAGTAACGATTTTTAATATTTTCAAGTTCAAGTGGATAATTTGCCTTGGACCAGACACAGTAAATCTACCCCTTTTGATAAAATGTCAGTACCTAGGAAATTATTGACACAGTGTGATAAAACTTTAGATTTCGGTCAACTACCAGTTGCTTTTTAACATGCACTTCTTAAAGATTCACACTTTGATGTCATGTTAGGATCGTTTTTTTTTTCCTTACCTTGGATGTCTCCCTTAGTTTCCGTTGAAATATTCGGGTTCAGAGTTCTGTTATAAGAGCTATTTTAGTACTTTAGCACCTTTTTTTACTTTTTACCTCAAACCTTTATTGAACTTTTATTTACTTTGTAAGGGTCTTCTTTGACTAAAGAAAGCTTTATTAATCCCATACTTTTTTCTGAAGGTGACAATAAACGTTGACTTTATTATATAGAATTGAAATTAATCAAGATTTTATTGTAACCCTAACCCTCGTCACCAAATAATTTCATGGGCACATAGATTTACATAGATAAACCACCACTGAAAAACGTAACCTGTTAGTAAGGGTGCCATTCTTTTGGATCAATGATCTGTCATTTCAGGGGTGGAATATTTTTAGCTCATTCAGAAGAAGAATGTTTATTGAGGGAGGATGCACGAGTTAGGTTCGGTAAAAGTTTTATGGCCTAAAGACTGACGTTACAGACAAGATGTAGGAAGGAGACTGTATCATGGTGATGCATGTACGTGTCTGACAGCGTTTTCACTTTCTCTAGCTTCCTCACATGATCTCTCTACTCGCATAGTCGTTGCTTGACTATTGTACCCCAAAACCTTTTCATGGGAAATTTTTACTTATCCGACACTCTTACCATCCCTTTCTAGGCGTGAACACGAAGAAACTAGCGGCCAAAGGGAAGAAAACATCTACCAACGATAAAAGCCCGATACGCAAAGAGCGAACCAAGAAACGTACTACTGGAAGTGGAAACAAAACCACCCGCAAACTTCATGATGCTGAAAAGTGAGTAACCCATATTTTTGCTTGACGTTGATTTAAAGCTGCTCTAAGGCTTTCAAGTGAAATTCCGACGATTAAGATAATATATGTAATTTTCATCGATTTCGTTAAACCTTGTTTTTTACCCTTCTTGCTTTTCTTCACTTTGTTCAACTGAGGATATCAGCCTAAAGCGTCAAAAGTGTGATGAGGAAAATTTCGAAATCGTGGGACCAACGACGACTATGACTACTCACTATGGGGACCCTTTTTGGCTAAATGTCATCAAATCACTCCTTCGTAGCGTTGATATCGAATGCTACAAGATTTAAAGCTATGAGATTGATGAATTGACAAAAATGTTGTGATACAAAATGGCTTATGTAAAACCACTAGCACTCTCTTCAATATCTTTGTTCCTATTCCCCTGTGACATTTTTGAAATTGTATACTTTAAACGTTCGCTATCAGTGATACTGATATTCAATCAAAATATTTCAGCAGGGGCGTGCGTGTCCGTCTCTAAAAGTCAAGATTCCCATCATGCAATGTTTAAAGTATTTGATTTCTCCTCGCTCGATATAGATAGATCTCTTTAAAGTATATAAAACTCATCATCAGTCGGCAAAAATGGAATTTTCATCGCTTGTAGTAATAAAGCTCTTATTCTAGAAATATGAAATATTGATATTTTAATGGATTTTTCGAAAGAATCACACTAATTTGATTGTCTATCCATTTTCTTATTCTCTTTGTCTAGACGGATTGTACTCACTACATAGATACCTCAATCAAATATATACCCATGAATATGTGGAATGTATTTTACACTAGTCTAGAAATAGTTACGATGTCCCCAGACAGTCCCAGCAGCCCCTCCCACGATCTCAACAATGGGATAAATTACCCAAATACCCAACCGGGAACCTTGACACCGTGCCAGTGCAAAACTCAGCGCATCTGATTTTCTGTCACCAGATAAAATAGATATGTAATTTGGAACGTACACGGGAGGTACATGGATAGCTCATGTGACGCAGTAATTAGTTTTGAAAATTGTACCCTTCTAGTAAACTTAAAAATCTGGGAAATTGGTTTAAATCACCTGTACAACTTTTCACAAATTTTGTATCTAAGGGTGGATTACTTTTAGGGAGCTCAATAATTTGCAATGGAAAATAGTCTAACCTAGATCTATAAGGAAGTCATTGGCCGGCCGACTACCTGATTTTATACTGGGACGTTTGTGGTATCCAGATTGATGTGGGAATGCGGTTTTTACGCTTCCGGAATTTTCTTTTCGTTTTTTCTCGTTCGCAAATAAACATTCGTCAGAAGACCAAAAAACCTCGTAGAAGAAATATTTCTCAATTACTCGAAAAAGAAGTATTTCAAGTTAATTGCTATGGTAATACGCTGCAGTTTTGCGGTTCTATATTGAGCAGATTTTTCCTTCTTTATCATAATTATAAAGAGCCGAAAATATTTTTTTCATTAAACACAATTTGAATTTTTTCTCGTATGGTGTATGTTTTTTATGGAAATCAATCAGCACCATACATCACGACATCATTTCAATCCATTCTTTTTTAACTCCCTTCATAGTTTTCTCACTTCTGAAAGAAGACCAAAGCGTGTTATTTAAGTTTTGCGTGTCTCTGATAAGCTGTTTCAAATTTCAATAATCAACTGATTGAGATTTCTTTCATATCGAGAAAAAAAATTTTGGGGAGCCGTTTATTACTTTATTACTCATCCTAAGTCAATCAATTTTTTTCATTTCTCGACTTCTCTTTATTCCCATAATAGGACTGACCCTAAACAATCGACCATCACGCAACATTTTCAAGTACGCAGGAGTGAACGAAAGCCCAAAAAACAAAAGGAGGTACGACTTATGTTAACTTTTGACTAATAAGTCGCCGAGTTTCTTAACGGGACTCGTAACCCTATTCCCTGAGTCAGAAAATAATGTAGATTAAGTCACTTAAAATAGAGCTGTTGCCAATGAGACTTAGACCTCAAATCAGTCCCAATCATCTAAAAACACCAATAAGATGTCAACTTACCAGGTTCTCAAAATTGAGATTTTCATTCGATATTAGTTCGAGTGGCTAATTGAATTTACACAGGCCAGTTTTCTTTAGTTTGAATATAAACCCATCCCGTTGCCTAGTCTTAATTGCAGACATCTACAAAACTGCTACTAGTATAGGGATGCTCCTTAAGGAACATGAATCCGTTACTGTATGCCAGCAGCCAATCAACTGCCTTTTTCATGGAGGCTGAGTGACGTGTTGGCTTTTAGATAGCCAATAAGCCCTTACAGGACGGAGTATAGTGCCGTGGCCGTAAGATTTAGTTAATATTAAGATTCGTAATGTTATGAGAACACGATGGATACTGATTAATTAACTGTAGGTATCACCTTCATCTTTAATCCAATTTGGGATTTTATCATCCCTTCTTCTCCTAATAAACTTGTTTTCTTTCTCTATGCATCCTTAATCCTTCAAGTTAGTCTTGGAATTTTTTAATTTTCGGTGGTTTTTCTTTCTTCTCTTATTAAAACTCTGTATTGCTGCTTTCCATATATCCTTGCTTTTAAAGGGACTTTGCCACGTTGCATGAAATGAATGATTAACTTACTTAAGTGTCGTCCTTTAGGATTACCAGACATTTGGCCTTGGCCTTGGTGCGTCGTGCGTCGTGAGTTAACACCGTCGTTTTTCAGTGGAAAGCTTTCAACCAAACCCCAACCTATTCGGAAGAGTTCACCTGAAATCATTTAAGGTTGCCTATAGTTAATAGTGGTCTTTATAGAGAGGAACGATGGAATTCATCGATAGTGTATACTTTAGAGAGATTCCATCATTTTTCAATCTCTAGACATACACTGTGTCACGTTTAAGACCAAATGGATGAAATCGACTCGGCAAAATGTTTTGTGAATAAAAACTCGACAGTAAACATGTACATATATCCGTTGAAAAGTCTTTCAGTGACTGACCTTCAAGATTCATATCGTGTTCTGTTTGTTTCCTACTATCCTGCTTTTACAGAGTAAAGTAGGAACTAAATCTTATTTTGGTAACATCCTCGTGAATTCTCTTAAGTGAAAGAGAACTTGTCAAGAACATTATCCCGTTTCTCACGTCAAAGTATATCCCCTACTAGAAACTATTTCTTCGGGCTTTGATACTCAAAGCTCTCTCTTTTTTGTGTTTAGCGTTGTTTATATATTTTAGCGTGCGAACGGTATATATGATCCTGTGATAACCACAAATTTGACCCCTTTTTTGCTTTCTTCTCATTACAAACATAACCGAATTTCCTTACGAGTAACTATATAGACTAGCCTCAGCCGACGAGTCTTATACCACGCTTGACCAATCAACTAGAATACATTTTAAAAACCTGGCTTTCGTTCAAATCTTTGGATTACCAATCCGTACTTACACCCACTTACAGAATATAGAGTCGTTATATCACAAACAAACGGTCTCTTATGATTTTTGTTCTAGAAGGGAGTAAAGTTTCAGACGTTTTCCAGGCTAGATACATACAAGCTTTTTTCCACAAACTTAACCTCGTCTTTATCTTTTTGCTCCATATTGCACCATCTCCGGTTTGGCGGAAACTCTATACAGAGAGGAGCATTACGGTTGAAATTGCCCTGCATTTAGCTGTTTAACCATCACAGATTACTTGGAAAGTGTTGTTATTCTACTCTTGTTGTAAGCCACTCGATTGGTAGTCTCATTACCTACGTAAATCCGGCGATAACAGAAGCAAACATATTTGTTGTAATCTCCATCCGTGTCCCTTTAAAGTCCCTTTAAATCAATTAAAAAGCGATCATCGTCTAATAGGCGTTCTATTGTCTTACGTAACGACATCCTGGCATTTGTCAATTAACTGGCATTTCTTTTCGTCTCATTCCAATAATCATTTTCGTCTTAATTGATTTGGATGTTTTTTGCTGACCTCCTACATTTTTCTAGTTGTTGTTCTCGAGATTAATTCAGTCTCCTTAAGTATTTAATTGAGTTGTGTGAGTTTAGTAGATTTCCTCTTTAAAATACTTTAAATTTGATTGATTTTTCTTTTCTTTTTTTTTTTGCTCACTGATAAGGTAATTCACTTTAAATGCGTTTTTTCTCATTTGCGTGATGTCACAGAGCTGTATTTTGAATCTATTCCGAATTTCGAACATTCAATTTCTAATAGCTGAGTTGGCATGGTTTTTAATCCCGTTTGGAATCTCGATTAAAGGAACTTTGTTTTTATCCGATTGTGTATGATATACAACGATTACAGTGAAACGGTTTGAAGATTACGGATTTCTCCAGCGATTAATTCCATTCCCAAGTGGGCGTTCACCACCCACAGCTTTCCCTCAAATAATATTTTTTATGGAGTTCATTTAGAAGCCAATTTATGCAAATATAAATAAGTCTACTACCGCAGTCGTAGGCGATCCGAAGGCTCCTCTTTCGGTACTATCTACCTGAAGATAGGGGAAGGGGCAACCTTTTCTCCCTAGATTGCTCCCCCTTGATCGTTCTCTTAATTGCTGAGCATACTTTAAACCCGTCAAAATTTTAATATATCGTGCGCTGTTCAACTGTGCTTGCCAACTTCAGTTTAATCTGACATTGGTTCCACATACCGCTTCAGCATCTTCAAAGTGTCTTTTAATCCTGTAGGAAATCTTAAAGTGGATTCAGGCTGTTAAGAAGTTTTTAACTCTTACTAACTTTCTAGAGAGAAGCTCGTGTTGCAGTTGAAGAAAGAATATTAAACGCTGACGAATCACACTTAGAGGTACGTTAACTTAGTCACCTCCGGTACAAGATAGCTCTTCCCAAATTTTATATTTTTGCAGTGTTGTATTATTGTATTACTGCGCACCCTGGATAAAACCCAAACGAAGATTCCCGTTTGATACAGAAAGCTAAAAAACTAGAAAAAGGGGTATACATATTTTTAAGTATATCCAGGCTGAAATGTTTAAAATTTAAAAGCATCAGTATGCCTCAGCTAATGAAAATTGAATTTTTTAAATTTCAAAAATAAGATACATATGCGTTTGCATCTTTCTCAAAAAAGTTATCTTGTTGATCAAAATGAGTTCAAGAATGTATGATTTAAAAACATGCAAGCAAGGGCATTCAACGGCTTAGTGTTCAATCCTGTTCAAACGCATCCTAACTCGTTTATTCATATACTCCAAATAATCAATACTTTCCCGATACTTTTGTCTATATGGACAAGGTTAATAAGAAAACTTGACAAGATGTGAAATAGCTTGAACATTAAAAAGTCCACTGTTGATTTTTTTTTTTTGCTCGTCGAAATATGATCGTATATGAAAATAGGCATATACCTTATGCATTGGAATCTCTGGTCTTTCTGGTGAAAATGGATCTTGGCTTGAGCGATCTTAAGCACGGACAAAACCTAAAACCTTGTTCCAATACGTACTTCCTATCTTTGATATTCAACACCTGGGAAAATGTTTTCCCCTAAATTTCTATGGTCACAGATATTCGCAGCTTTTACAGCAAAAGATTAAATTTTATTCGTCAACTATCTGAAAAAAGGTTGGACTCGAAAGCCATTGTGTTGCTACACTCACAGATTCGCCATCTGACGCCCTTCGCAAGCCTGGCGAAGTCAGATCCAATCCTCTTAACCCTTAGACGGCGAAAGGCGTATATATACGTCTTGAAAAGGTCATTTTACCGATACCATGAACATATAAACGACTGGACATCTATCTTGTATTGTCTCTTTGAAGCGAGCTTCGTTGCCGGCTGTATTTCAAAATTGATATGAAAAATCCGACAATATTCCGTCATAATTTTATTTCTTTGAATCATTTAGGTAAAATGATTGATAGAGCTTGAACATTACTCCTGATGTACAAAAAAATTATTTTCGAATTTTTTCACAAGTTTGTAATATATTTTATCAACATTTTCAACGCTAAAATGCAGAATTTCAACGGCGTGTATACTTTTGAATCCTTTTTGTCACTCCAATAAATTTTTTTATGACTTGAAAAAAAAACTTGCCAAAGTTTAGAGCCTATGTTATAAGAATATCGAAATTAGAATGCGACACTCTCTAAAATTATTCGACACTTTTAAGTCAAAATTTAGAAATATTAGTCGGAGTTTTGACAAGCGGACGATGATTTTGCCTCTTTTATCTTTGTTATGATATAGATAAAAGACTTAAGAAGAGTAGAACAACCGAGACTTTTGTCGAAGTTTTGACGTTGTTAGCAAGGTACTCCCAAGTGGTATATCATCAAAATCTATTGTTTCATTTTATGCTTTTAACGAGGCGGCAACGAAGCTAGCAGCCTTTTCTACAAAAAGACAAAGGAGATGGATGTCCAGTCGTTTATATGTTCATGCCGATACACAGTCTTTTGGTCATAACTCCTAACCACTTGAGATTCAGATGAAAAAAAAATCTGCTTTTTTGTAGCTGAGAGAAAGAGCTTTCCAACGATACCAAAGTTGATACACTGAATCATTTGTCCTGGTCAAGAAATGGCCTTTGGAAAGAATGTAAATTTCCAGAAAAAAATCACGGAGGCATTTAAGATTTAACTGAAGATTGCTAGGTTTACAATGACACACGGGCGTTTGTATGGCTGATTCTACCCATATTGTAGGATGGAAACTGTTTTTATTCAGAGTTGTCACTGGTTTCACTGCCTCTTTTCGATGAGATTATTTTACCGGGAAAATGGTGTGTCCACAAGTGATAGCTAGCATGTATATTTCCCTAATGTTGTTCAACCTTCGACATTCAATGAAAAGTTGATTATCAGTAATATAATCTTTCCAGATACTTGTGACACTTTGATATTAAATTCCAATCTCATCTTTTTCAATTTGATTTCTCTAACTATAAGAACAATAAAAAAGTTTAAGGGGACGCTTTCAACGAAATTGCATTCATGGTTGCTCGAGGGACGAACGGTCTTTAGACTGGAGAACTTGGCCATCGTCAATATATCTTTCAGGACTTTCAGTCTAGGCAAAGTAATTTATGACTACATAAGAGAAGAGCAATTTGAACGGCGGATAAGTCAAAAAGTAAAAGCATGCATTAAATCTTGTCAAAAAGTTATTCTTACTAATAAAATGTCATGTCGTGAATTCTTTACATACATCAAAGAGTTTTACAGTAAAATTACTAGTAAAAACATCGAGGCTTTTCCTTTCTCATGTCATTGATGTAATTTGTATCGGTTTTCTTAAGTATATCATCACAGTACAGTATGGATGTTTTCATTCATTTATACCCAATTTTTTATAAGAACCATTTATTTTTGGCTTTGCTGTTCTTATTAAATGTTAAAATTTCACTGCTTGTTCTTAACACATTCTTAACACGGTTAACTTTGGATATGCGTTTAAATGTGGTTGAAGTCATGATAAATACTAAAAACTCAGGGTCGAATTATTGTTGAATTGTTCTTAGGTTTTGCCCAAATTCAACCTTATCATCTTTCTTATGAAAAGGCGTGTATTAGACTGTTAAACCCCTTCAGGTTAAATGGCTATAACATCTTTTCAGTCTAAAAATACTTTATTGAATAGAGCACGAACATAAACCCTCGGTTCTTTATTTCCTTAAAATCACTGCCTTAAAAAGAACGGCAGGGAATTAGCGCATGTGCCTTTCAATGTTATCCTTATAGCTCTTGTCAAGCCTGCAAGCCAAAATTTGGTTTCTCAAGGAAATCGTTTTTTTCCGGTCGAAAATACTTTTTTAGTTGACGAGATTGACATTCTACAATGTATGTTTTATGAGTGCTGGTCGGTGTTTTTTCTTTGATGTGGTCAACCTATCATTTCGTATAGGCTCCTTAAACTTTCTTAGAAAAATTGTTTTGATTAATCGTAACACAAATATAGAAAGATGATAGTTTAGCTTGATTGGTTGATCGCCCTCTTTTATTCACTCTTTCTTGAGTTATGTATAAGTAAAATATGACTCTTATGCACTTTAGATTTACGCCTCTTCTCTGAGGTAGGCGGATTGGCGGGATTTTTGGCAAGTCATAATCCTCATATTTCTTTTCCATGTAAATTGACAGTACATGTGGTTTGAGCCTATATTGTCAATAGCATTGGACTAATGCATTCCTATAGACCTGTGATTACCCTTTATTGGCCAGGACGCTAATTTATTGAATTACTTATGTCAGTTTATACTTGCGTGAATGATATACCAGTATTCAATCTCATATGTCGATATGATTTAATGCACGAACGAGCCAGATTTGGACAGTGCATTGAAGTAAAAGATGGGGTGAACGTTTAGAAAATTTAGCTGATATGCTGTAGGATATTATTAGCGGTACTGTACAGTGAGTCATCTTTATGTATTAAGTACAATGAGTTATCCCTAGGTAACTCTAAAACCTCAAAACTTTACATTGAAACCAAATTTTTTGTTCGTGTAATTTCTTGTCAAATTTCCTGTTTGCAGTGTGCAGAGTGCATTGAATTGAAAAGCTATTTTTCGTTTGTAGGGAGAGCCTTGTGTGCATGTAGAATTGAGTGTTCTGACGTTTTTGACATTGGTTTGCTAAAACGTGTGGTGTGTAGAGACATTTTGCACAGTTTCGGCTACCATACAATTCAACAGCCAAATATTTAGGTGTTTTATTATATTTGCGAATTTGGGGGAGATTTCTGTTTGAACAGTATCTTTTCATTATGGCCCTCACGATTTTCATAATATTGTCTGAAAAAGTTGTTTGCAAAAGAAATTTCTTTACTTTTAAATTTTCTTCATATGTAGTCCTCATGAAAAATTATTCTCTCGCTTGCAATGACCTATACCTCAAAACCAGATGACAAAACACATGTGACCTGACCACTGACAATTTGTTGATTCCGTTCTTTTAAAAAGTCAAGAGGATTAACCCTTTGAGCGCGCAGTAGTTTTGAAAAAGTTGAAAAATTTCAATGATTTTTTTTTTAAAACTTGAAAATTCAAAATGGCGTAAAAGCTTGTAGCTTTTGATTTAGACACTCGTTTTGGTACCATTGGAATGGTAATTTTGTACTCTTTCAAAAAGCATTCGGTTTATGCCCCTTTAAATCAAGTCCTAGGGACCTGGGACCCAACCTTTGGGACTTGGTATTTTGGCTGTTTCAGGACGCGAAAACGCGTCTCATGGAGTCTAAGGGTTAATGAGACCCCTGATAAAAACTTTTTTATGGTCAAAACAACTTCAAATCACTCCTATTTGTCATTTTCAGTCATTTTGAGCAGTTTGGAGTCTTCAAAAAAAATTTTAAAAAATTTAGTTAGCCCTTTGAGCGCGCGCAGTAGTTTTGAAAAAGTTGAAAAATTTCAATGATTTTTTTTTTTAAAACTTGAAAATTCAAAATGGCGTAAAAGCTTGTAGCTTTTGATTTAGACACTCGTTTTGGTACCATTGGAATGGTAATTTTGTACTCTTTCAAAAAGCATTCGGTTTATGCCCCTTTAAATCAAGTCCTAGGGACCTGGGACCCAACCTTTGGGACTTGGTATTTTGGCTGTTTCAGGACGCGAAAACGCGTCTCATGGAGTCTAAGGGTTAATGAGACCCCTGATAAAAACTTTTTATGGTCAAAACAACTTCAAATCACTCCTATTTGTCATTTTCAGTCATTTTGAGCAGTTTGGAGTCTTCAAAAAAAATTTTAAAAAATTTAGTTAACCCTTTGAGCGCGCAGTAGTTTTGAAAAAGTTGAAAAATTTCAATGATTTTTTTTTTAAACTTGAAAATTCAAAATGGCGTAAAAGCTTGTAGCTTTTGATTTAGACACTCGTTTTGGTACCATTGGAATGGTAATTTTGTACTCTTTCAAAAAGCATTCGGTTTATGCCCCTTTAAATCAAGTCCTAGGGACCTGGGACCCAACCTTTGGGACTTGGTATTTTGGCTGTTTCAGGACGCGAAAACGCGTCTCATGGAGTCTAAGGGTTAAGTCAAACTTTTACGTTTCATTTTGTACCTTTTTCTACTCCTCCCTTTAGGTCAATAAATTTCTCGTTTTTATCCCAGGGTCCCCTGAGTTGAGAACATCACATGTATAATAGGTACTGTTTTAGGGTGTTGACAATAATGGGCCTGGATATGTGAATGCACCTATAAGAACAAAGCACAAGCGAGATTGGTCAAAAGCTTATTCAGTATATTCTTTTAACAAAATGCTCATAGTTAAGGGTCAAATTCCTGTTTATTTCCCAATAGTCTTTAACAAAGTACTGCTAAACGAAACTTTTGGTCAGATTTTTATGAAGTGCTGTTTATTTTGTAGATCAATTTTACTGTGCATCGCTAGTTACAAAACAAGGCTT
This sequence comes from Clytia hemisphaerica, assembly GCF_902728285.1. NCBI lineage: Eukaryota > Metazoa > Cnidaria > Hydrozoa > Leptothecata > Clytiidae > Clytia > Clytia hemisphaerica. The sequence goes on along the minus strand of NW_027103699.1, from coordinate 1,163,317 downwards.
CATGTATGTATTTAGTACGAGGGGCAATCAATGAAAGCCGGTATTATTTTGCAGTTTTCTATTTATTTGCGTCTAATGGCGCATTTTAGACCTTGTTCAAATCTTCTTTCTGAGGCCATAAAAATCCTTGTATCAGTCCTATCCGCTTTATTATCGTAGGACTTAACAGGTAGCTGGAATTTTTTTCAAAAAATGTTTTTACATGAAACTTTTTTCCTTTGAGAAACATGGTTATGTTGAATCAGTTATCAAAAATGGTTTTCTAGGTCAAATCTATAGTAAAGGTAGCTTTAATAATCTTCAAATTCTTCCACTCGTGATAATCTTTCCAACGTGATATATCTTGATGTCGTGTTTATAAAGTCAGAAGATCATCGATATAATATAATGAATTTCCTCAACTTATCATCGTGGAATGTTATATCTGATTGTGGGTATTTTGATGAGGTTTTTACATAAGATCGCTATCTTTGGTTTTTTACGAAAGGGTTTTCCAAACAGTTTATAACGTTCTGTACAGTAAATACCTTGAGAAAGAATGTCTAGGTTTACAAAAAGAACTGCTATCAAACAACGCTCAAAATCCAATCACTGTATGATACGCATAAACAAAACGCTGGCAATATTCTGTATACTATCTCTAGAGAACTTTTTTTCTGGTAGAACAGTTTGTTTCCTTTGGTTTGTTTTTCGTGTTTTACAGCAAGCTCGTGCACGCTATGCTCTAAATGTGTACAATATGGTATGCAGGGGAATGCGAGAAAAAATTGCAGGGGGTCATCACCAATATGGTCACGCAATAAATTTAGTTCCAGTTTTGTTCAAATGAACAAGAAAGCCTGCCGTTTCTTTGCATCTCTCAGAAAATGAAACTAACTTTTGACTTCTCGAATAAACTGTTGATTTACAGCAATTTCGTATGTTAAGTTGCTCTTATGAGAAAACGAAAGTAACAAAAATGACACGTTGCCGGTCGATCTATGAACAGTCCTCTCATCAAATGGGCATCCAATCAAAATAGCATATCGAAGATAAAAGACTTACTTTTCAAAACGAGATTGTAGAAAAGAAAAATTTCATCTCTCTGGTAATTGGCTTACAAACCCCTTTTTTTCTTCGTGTGTTGAACGAGTTAAAACCTAAATAGTTACTACGTACAAGGTACACAACTGTGTCACAGACCTGGCAAGATATCCTACACACCAGAAGAAAAATAGACAAAAGTTCATCCCTCGTCGAAGACCCAGAGAGATTATATCTTCCTCACAAAATTTACATTTACTACATAAAAATTTCAAAGAAAGGGAATTTATTCGAGTTTTAGAAACCGACTGGCCAAAATTTGGCATTCTTGTTGGTAAAAGGTAATACGAATGTAGTTTGTCGAAGTGAGAAATTCATGGAGTAATGTAATACGGTAGTACCAATATTATTCTCAGCCGGGGATTAGAAAATGAAAGACGATTACTTGCATTGACGAAGTCATGTAAATACGTATGAATTACTTTAACAAACAGTCTCTCTTAGAGGTCTAAGTATCAACTTTCACCATGATAAAAAAAAGTTGTGCCTACTTTTGCACTCCATAAAATATGCCTACGTCTATTGTACTTATTCCAGGTGTTTAGTCGCTAGGGTACTTGGACCTAGGGCGTCCCAAAGGTGTTTTAACCGGCCTCTTTTAAAGGTCTCATATGACTAATGCAAAATTTTGATTGAACTCTTTACACCAGTGTGATTAATGATGATGTTTTTTTTCTAATAATTTTTTTTAATTATAAAATCACTGGCGGCATCTTGCATGTTTTATTACCTCTTGCTTTTTTGCTTCCGTCTTTCAATTTGAACAATTAGCGATACAGAAAATAACACGAGACGCTCTCATGCCCACAGCCTTCACGGCTGTAGAATTACATACTTTAAGGGCAGAAAGTTTCGCGAGACCGAAAAGTCGCGAAATTTCGCGGATTTAAGTTTCGCGATTTTTACTTTTTGAAGAAAATTTACTGAAGAAACTTTCGCGGTTTTTTTTTTGAATGTTCAATTTTTGTAGCAATAACTTTCGCGAGTGGCTAGGGAAAGTGAATGAAAAATTATTTCATATCTCTTTTTTTTTTTAATCGAAAGAGTGATATATGCTAATAAATGAAAAATAAACTATTTGCACTTCTTCCTCCCATTCCGAATCCTAGTCACTGCGATAATATCGATAATATCAACTCTTTTCGGTTTTTAAAACTTGGAAAAACTTTCGCGATTTTTAGGAAAATTTCATTTTTCGCGAAATTAACTTTCGCGAATTTCTTGTTTAATTTCTTACCTGGCAGAAACTTTCGCGAAAAAAATGTCAAAAACGCGAAAAAGGCGAAAGTTTCTGCGCACGAAAGTTTCTGCCCTTAAAGTAGATGCATAGATGGGTATTTGAATTGGAGGAGTTTTATTGAAAAAATGCTCAGATTGATATTTGGATAAAAAGTCAGTCCCAAATTCTAAAAAGCAATAACTTAGCTACCCCCTGAAAAACATGCTATTCTTCGTATCATCGTAAGAATAACGTTACATTGTCAACACAACTATTGTTTGACGACCTCGAACTGATGTACTGTATAAATTCTAGTGTTCCATGCAAAATTACTCTTTTCCTTCATCAAACCATCAACTCTCTGTCCGAGAGTTGAAATTTTGCCTATTAGAATTATTTCAGCAGTAAAAAGATGCCCCCCAAAGATATCACCAGTGATTTTCTCATTCTTTTCCAGATCCGTGTCATCGAAGGAAAAGGACGTGGAGTGTTTTCCAAAAATCCGTTGAAGAGAGGTGACTTAGTATGTGAATATGCCGGCAACCTGATATCGTACGATGATGCTCGAGAACTGGAAAAACAATATGCAGAAAACCCTGAGATTGGATGCTACATGTATTATTTTGTGTATGAGGAGAAGAAATACTGGTAAGAGTAAGACTTTTTTTTTCAAACGATTTGTTTAGGAGTTATGGTACATAGTTCTCTAGGATTTCCGCTAATTGGAGAGCTAACTGCAGATTTGGTCTTTGCGAAAGCGAGAGAAAAAGTATTTTTGCGAATGGCACTGATATCATGTCTTAGTAAAAGTTCTCTACTGTAGTCGTGGAAATCTGACCCCATAGAAATTAAGGGATTAGTATAGTACAAGTCAGAGAGTTGGTTTTCTTTCTGTTCTGATGCACGCGATTCGTCCATCCATCTTTATTACTAATGGTAGCTATTTTTGTTCGCGAGACCATCCTCTACGACCAATGATTGATGAGATTGAGAATTTGTATGTTTTCTTTAACACTCTGCGTTTGAATATTCGTGATGTCAAATCAAATCATTGAGTGCGAAGAGGTACTGACTCCATTCTCGACGTATACTAACACATTGAATCTGCGAATGAATGAATACAAGTTTGGGGTTTAGGAAATGTATTTTTCTTACTGTGACAGTTTTGCAACTTGTTAACACTTCTTAGCACGAAACCATTTTCCCTAGGGATATTGTAATGACTCTATTTTCATCAGTTGAATATCAAACGACTGATCTTGAGCAGACTTTTTCAAATCCAAGCATTTTAAAGTGATCCTTTAGCAACGGGGGAAAGAGCTACAAGGGTATTTGCCCCTCTCCAATAATTCTTTGAAAGTTGTTAATTGAATCCTTGAATTAGATGCGTTTTCCAGCAATCTAGACACCCTAATAAATCTTTTCTCATTTTTTTACCTTCATTCCTTTACGTCCATACAAACCTAAGGCATTGCACGTTTTTTCTGGAATTTAAATTGATCGCAATGTTATACTAATCAAATTTTGAGGCGAAAAATGAGGCAATATTTGACGTACTAGTATCGTGTTGGCCGAACTTGCACCTCAACACAAGCCAATATTTTACCTTTTTTCAGATGATTTCTGTTAACTTAAAATTTCCATAGTCCTGTTATATCATCAAACAAAATGGAGAAATATTTAGATCATAAAATAAGTAAGGACTATATGTGGTGGGTTATGAACTCCTTTTTGCCAAATCTTAGATTGCAAATATTCGATTGTAACCTTCTTGAGTGCTTTTAGGCTCTCAGAGATCTCAGTAAAATCTCGACACGAATTTCCTCTCGTTTGACGTTTATAAAAGTGGTATTTTGAGATACCACATGTGACTCTGAACGAGTATGTACTTAAAATATCAATCGTTACAAGCGTAAATTTTGTTTTGATTTGGATTATAATATTTTTTCTTCGACTCTCTTCAATGCGTGTGTTTGTTTCTTTTACAGCGTGGATGCTACACATGAGAGCGGACGACTTGGCCGCCTGCTGAACCATAGTAAAACAAGCGCTAACGTCAACACTCGATTGTTCCCGATCAAAGGGAAACCTTATCTGATACTTGTTGCATCTCAAGATATTGCGCCAGAGGAAGAACTTTTATATGATTACGGAGATCGTAGCAAAACGGCCATCCAATCTCACCCTTGGTTGAGATCGTGAGTCAAAAATTGCGACCTGATAGTAGTTCATTAACATTGTATATACAATTTTTAGCACATTATCTCTAAATTATTTTCAATTCGTCATAACCCTATTTTCAGGGTGTAAATGTTGTTTCTCGCTTTAAAAATTTCTTTATTCCTAGGCTTTTAATTTTAACCAATATTTTACAATTTGTGTGAGTATTATTTTTGGTTGGTTTGTATGGAGCTGCTGTTTTTCCTTTTGGAAAATATTTCGTATGTCATTGTAAATAGCGCGATAGTATTCTAACGAAAATTTCACTATTTATCCGAGAAAATAAAAATTTCAAAATAAAGATTGCAAAATTTTAGATTTCTAGGTCAGTTTATAATTTAGGCCGGATATAGCTTATAATTATTAGTTTGGTAAGAAAGAGGTGTAATGAACGGGGACTATGTTTGGTGATTAATTTGAAGGTTGATGTGACTCTGATCTCTTCTATACGCATTTTAATGATGCAGACGCTAAAAAACCTCAGAGAGAAACCAAAATCGAAGTGAGACGGTGAGCTTTGCTTTCGGGTTTTGCCTTTAATTAAAGATGAGTAAATTTTTAATTGAACTTTTTTAGTGTCGCAGTATTTCCTCATAATACCGCTATCACAGTTTAATATTAAGCAAAGGAATTTATTCATTATCGAACTTCTCTCAATCTTAAAAATGAATTTTTTTTGTATCTAGTCTGTAGTGGCGCTGTGGTTTGTAATAAGGTAAAGAGCCACTCGAGGTAGAATCATGTCTCTACACGCTGTTTTAAGTTCGTTGTTTAAAAAATCTTTCTTTTCGTGCGGTGACTATAATGTTAATCCCCGTTTTTATTGAACTTTTTCACATAAAGTCAAATAGGTTGCAACAGTAGTTTCGTCTCTGCCTGGAGACTTCAAGTAGACTACTATAAAAAAGGAGTAAGAAGTTACCCCTTGCCTGGTCCCCAAAATTGGCATACGGATGAGTTCCAAAGGAAACTGGGCGTTTGCCATCAAACGATGAAAATTGTTGTCAAGTAGCCGCTCGTTACACAAACAGTCCATCTATCTATGGAAACGAGATTAGCCTCGTATTCGTATAATATTGCATGGAAGTAACTTGAATGAAATCGAGGCTTGACCTATTCATCAGTTTTTAACAAGGGTGTGTTTTTTGGATCGAAAAAATGCAGCGGGTACACTAAGGGTAAGGGTATACTCAGATATTTGAACTCGTCGTAAAGTCAAAAAAGTGAAGGTGTGAATTCCTGTCCTATTTTAGGTTAAAGTCCTTTCGAATTAGATCAGTTTTAAGACAAGGGAACTCCCGTTGGCGTGGAGCGGAGGTGGAGATTTTACTTCCACTAATGCTAGTAATACTAGAAAAAAACCTTTATGGGGAAAGAAACTTGGGATGAACGAACGACATTTCGGGACAGAACAAGAATAGTCCAAAATTTTAACTTTACATTTTTGCAACTGACAGGAAAAGAATAAGGCTTCGAGGTCATATTTCTTCTGTCTTTTACTGTTAAGCAAAAGGTTTCGCAATATTTTAGATCTATACTCGTGGGAGAGTGTAATAAGGCCTTAGTACAAATCAAATTCGATTTCAATACTCAGGAAACCCAGCTGTAAAGAGAGATTTAACGGAATGGAATATGTAGGAGACTGGGAAGGAATAATAATTTTCAACAGTTTTTTCATGAGTTTCGCCATTTTATGCTTTTATCTTGTGTTTTTGTTTTAAAAACTTGTATAGGGAACAGTAATAAAAAGTATAACTAATAAAAATCTATCATAAAATATGAACAATTGTACTTTGAAAAAGATTTCGTTTTCCTACCTAAAATTTCCATGATAAATTTCTGAAGGGGAGACAGAACAGTCAATTTAATAGTAATAAAATCCTTCTCGTATCAATATAAAAAAGTTACAATAGTAAAAAAAAATGCGTTGGAATTTTGTCGTTAATTTAAAATTTAAAAATATTCACAAGTTTTTTGGGGTTTAAAGTTCCAGACGCATATAAATTTACCCTCACTTCAAAAAGAAAAACAATAAAAATAACATTGAAGAACAAAAGACAACACTTACAAAGTTAGAAGAACAATACAATACACACTGACACACTGATACAAACAAACAAACATACAAACAAAAATATAATCTTTTAGGAACTTTGCAGTCAAAAAATTAAAATAAAAAGTAAATGGTATCGAAATAATTAGCCTCGTTTTGGTGACAAGGTATTTTTGTTAATAAATATAGAAGTTTGTACAATAACTTGAACAGTTTTTGTGTAAAAATAAATAAAACTAATATAAGAAAGGATGTTTTATAGTAAGAAAGCATTTCCAGTCATTTTCTATCCATCTAGGAACTTTCTGGATCGAATCTGTTACGAAAAATTTGAAGCAGAAAAACGGTACAATTGCAAAAACGGCGATGGAAGGTGGTGTTGAACGGTAGATTTTTATTGGTGTCCCTTGAACAATTTCTCGGTTGTTCATAATAATTTGATTTTCGATTTTTAATATTTTTTTGGAAAGGTATTTATTTTTTGAGAGAGTTAGAGAGAAGATGTTAGAAAGCGACATCTTGTATGTCTGTTGGTGTGACAGGTTGCTGTGGAGTATTCTCCAAATGTTTTTGTTGTTCTAGTTTGGAAGTGTCCGCATTACTATTATTATCATTGTTCATATGTGTTCTTATAACTTGATCCATTCGTTGTCGACATTCAACCAAACAATCCTGAAAAATTAGAGAGAAAAGAAGGTCATTAAAAATTTTATTTATAAGAAATACTCTAAAGGGAAATTTCAGATGTTGGAGTTTTATGTTGAAATAGGCAAAATCTTGAAGGAAATTTGAGAATTTTCGTTTTCTTATAAACTTTCCTTCATTAGAAACCAGGTTAAATTATAGACATCCTTTCCAGTTCAGCCACAATCTAGTGACGTCAAAATGGCGCGTAGGATTGAGGTTTAGAAAAAACGACTGGACACAATTAAAACAGTAATTTATTTTTCAGCAATATTGAAAATTGAGACAGATTAAGAGTGAAAATAATTTGATTAAAATCATTTGAACCGATCGAATCACCTGTATCTGCAAAATTTTAACGAATTCCAGTACAGGTCACAGTAATATGTTTCTACGTGCAATACGTACCTCATCAACGCCGGTGATTTCGGTCAACCTTTGGATAAGTTCATAGTTTGAAGGACAGAATGAACCAAATTGGTATCGTAAATTCTGAAATGTAGCGCAAATTGCTGCAGCTGCAATCATTGATGGAGAATTTAAGTTGGTGAAAAGGAAATCTGAAGGTAGAGTAAAAATGCGAATTCAATTAATGAAATTTAAATCTACCATGAAAGTGAGATGCAAGCACAATATATTTTGTTTGTTGTTTCGTGTCAGCATTCATAAATTTGTCACGCAGTTAAAATTTCACATAAAATGACGAAAAAGGAAAAAGAAATCATTAAAATTTTCCTCAAATCTTGATAAATTATAAATTTAAATCAATTAAAAACTCATTATAGATATATGGCCACAAGACTAAAAAGAGGAAAAAAGTAAACATACCTATACAACAGAGAGCGATATAAGTGTGACAGTGTTTTAGGATGTAATCTTTTTCAAGACATTCTGGTACAGTGATACGAGAGAAGAGGAATTCTAGAAAATCGTTTGGAACTATAGCCGCGATATCCCATCTCAGTTTGTTCAAGATTAAGATTTCCCAGTCCTGAAAAATACAAAGATGAGAAATTATTCAGAAAAGTCCGTCATAATTTGTTTACATGAAATCATGTTTTCTTGACGTTTAGTTTCCTGTAGAATAACAAACTTGTTTTCAAGTATGGTAGAGACAAATTTTAGAGTGTCATTGCTTCTGAACACTTTCTTAAAATACCACAACAAAATGCAAAAGTTATGTTGATGATCAACTTATAACGACTTTCCGGACTGAAGTGATCGTTTAGCTTTTTTCGAGATAGATTAATTGAATAAAGACCAAAGGTATTAGAGGCGCCAGTTTCAGTCAAATATGGAATACAACACCAAAGTTTCAGTGACTGATGGCTAAGCAGAAAAAGCTTTTTTCCCGTGTAAACAAAGTAAACAAAGGAAAATAACAAAAAGAACCAAACGTTTCGAACATAAATGCGACAAAACAAAACACAACATTGGCTTTTGTTACTTTAGGCTGAAACAAAAGTTTCTATGGGGACTACTACGTCATAATTTAAAAGGCACCGAAAAAGCTAAAATCTCTTTCTCGAATTTACATTCAGAAAGGTAAAAACACGTGCAGGAAAAGTTCTCTAGAGCTTTATCCAAAATAAGGCAAAACAGGGCCGACCATTTTATTGTTGGCATAAAGAAACATTTGCAAAGAAGGCAATAAAAAAGCGATATTTAGTTGATTGAGTACTCATTCATTTATTTAACAATCCTTGAAATGGCTTCAGAAAGAAGCATATAATGATTTCGGAATTTTCACACACTCATTAGGAGAACTTTTTAGTTTTTTAACTTTTCTGCTAGACCTCGAAAGATAAAATAGACCTCAACAACGTACAATAAACAGGGGGGTCTATGCCTGCCATGATATTTCAAGAAATGTCTTCAAATTTGGTTGATGCTTTTTTTTAATGTTCAAAAAAATTAAATATATAAATACTCACCAATAATTCTTCCAATTTTATCGAATTGTCTGTATATATAACTAATTTTTCTGCAGTCAATGGTATTGTCTCTTTCAATTTTGATGCTATAAACATACATGAAGTCCCAAGTAGTTGTAGTTGTGTTTTTCGTATGCTAACAATGGATAAAAATCTATCTAATAAGTTCACAGCCAACGGGAAAACATCATCTTCACATTTCGATTCTTCGCAAACCTGATATGAAAAACCCAAAATATTATTATTTTAAGGAATTTCATCCAGGAAAACCCCAAGGTGAAACATTTCGAACGTTCGAATCGAAATGACGCACGCAGGCACGCACATGCATTGCTTAAAATGGTAACCAAATTTGCGTCCAAAATCCAAAACAAAACATTCGAAAGAATCCAGAAACTTTTATCGTAACAATATTCAAACAGATCAAAAATATATCTGTAAAAATACTTACTTCAAACATCCATGTGACAACTAGTTTCCTCATAAAAGGTTTTATCTCTTTTTGTACAATTTTAAAATAGTCACATCTAGGTATATAATGATCTTCAATTTTTAACAGTCTATCTAAAACTCTACCATCTTTTATCAAGTTTTTGTCCAAGTATGTTCGTTGTACGCTCGAACTAGCCGATCCTTCGTTACACATTAAATCCATATCTATTTTGTATAAAATGTTTCAGGTATATAAAATCTCAATGTAAATCAATAATTGTAGCAATATATGTTTGACGGAAATTGTATTCGAAGACCCTTTCGTAGTCAGCTAGGCTTGCATCGTCTTGTCACCGTCGAATTGTAAAGACTTTTGGCTTGCCTGCTTCTTTCTACCGATGCCTTTATTGGCTGAGTGGGTCTTCTCGATAGAGCTTTCTCTTCTCTGTGTGCTGTTTGCACGTTGTTCTTGTCAGAGTGAGTTGAATGTTGTTAATCAGAGAGATGTCAAAAAGCTCTTTATGTATGAAATCGCTCTTTTGTTGAAAACCGGGGGTAATACGCTTTTTAAATATAACAATTTTTTAATCGAATCGCTTATTATTTTATAATGTTTGATATATAAAACAAATACAAAGACCTTTTAGATAAAAAGCTAGGATATATGAGAGACTTTTTTATTTTGGTAAAGAAACTCATAAAATATTAATTTTTTTTCTCAAAAAAGACACCCGGATTATCATAAACAATGTGATTATAACTGTATTTTAAAGACCAGAAAAGTGATGCAAGCATATTTTGCAAACCCTGGTATGAACGTGAATATTTTTTTGAATTTTTGTATGTTTCTTATGTTTTAGATGTTTAACTGGTAAGGCACACAGGTTTTCTTGTGTCCAAAAACTATCAAAGATTCTTGTTTGGAATGTTAGAAAGATGTTCAAAATGTCTATTGAAATGCAAATGTACCAACATTTCAGAGACGATTTAAAAAATCAGCGATGATCTGTTTGGACAGAGTTTTCATTGCTGGATAGGGACTTTTATTCCTCAAAATAGTGATCGTAAGAACTCTTCAAAATCTTAAAATTTGCTCGCCTATGATAAATTGTCCAGTCATTAAATTAGACAGCACTGCGTTGAAATGTGCAACGGGATTTCCCCTTGCAAGTTAATCAATCAAATATCAGAGGAAAACCTTTAAAGCCCCACTATCAAATTACATCGGCACGGGGAAAGCTCCTTGATGCAAAAAGCGAGAAAGTCGAGAGGTACACGTTGAAATTCATAATGTTTTCTTTCCAAAATAGGATGCTGGCGTTTTTTATGTAATATGCTTTTTTTTACAAAGTAGGAAAAATTGCTTAAAATTCAAAGAATGACTGTGCTACAGTACAATAATCTAGATTATTTGAAATTTAGAGCGAAAAAAAACTTTTGTTACGATGAACCTCGTGCTTTACTTCAAAAGAAGTTAAAATGTTTTCTTTATAATTTTTGAAAGATAAAAAACCCTGTAATGAGATTTTTGGACAGGGAATATACATTTACTTCCAATCGGAGGATCAAATCCTCTATTATTAATGAAATTTTATTAAATTTTGAAGGGAATTTAACTCCTTGGTTTTACACCTGACGCTCCCTTTATCCCTATTAATTTATATCCCTCGATTTTATCAAAAAGTCAGTGGAATTGATTCAGTGAATCAGTTTCTTTCCCCTTATCTTCCATTTTTCTTTTTAATGCAGGTTTTACACGTGGATTCTTCTTTCTAAATAGATTCAAAAAACAACAAAAAGTTATCGAAACCCTCGGAGTATTTCTACCCATCAAATACATAAATACACACCAGCCGTATGAAGCTTTGTATAAGTCCATCACGGGAGAAGGATCACTGGGCCCTTTTGTTTATTTTTTCTTCACACACACAAAAATCTGTCAAAGATTGAAACGAAAAGTGCACCGGTTGATCGATTATAAAAGCTACACTTTTCTTTTGTTATAAAGAAGAAAAAAAGTATGAATAATAGATGTAGTTTACAGACCAGAATTATTACACAAAAGAAAAGGCCAGCAATTTTTTTTAGCCACTGGCCATTCATACATTTTAGTACTGAATGTGAGTTTCAAATTTTCGTGAGTCAACCAACCCTACAAACTTTTGAGCCTGTTTTGGCCATGTCTGGCTGAGCAAATTCAGAAAGTGCATTCATGTTTATTTTGGGCTGAGGCATTTTCGAATGGTAGCCAATTCTACGGAAGCCGAGAAGGGACATCCAAACTTTCTTTTTTGTCGACTTTTTTTCTTTTTTTGCGGACTTTTTTTCTTTCTTTTGCCGACTTTTTTCCTTTTTTTGCCGACTTTTTTCTTTTTTTCAAAAGCAAATTTTTGATATTATGCTCCTAATAGGATGTAGAATTGACAAAAAGTAATTTGCCCTTTGAAGCTCCTGCAGTTTTCGATCGAATCGATTTTTAGTTAATCGATAGAACTTATCAAGAGTCCCTCCTTTACTAACGGTTTTTTCGAGGTCTGAAAATCAAATATATATCTGATGCTACTAAAGGATTCAGTGTGAAAAGTAGATAAAGAAAATGGGCTTATTTGTGAAGTTTCGACCATCTGGTGCCGAGAGATGGCATTTTGAAGGCGAAAAATCGACGTTTTTGGCGTTTTCCGATGACGTCGGCATTTTTATGAAAAATCATTATCACAGCTTGCAGCTGGATAGCCCTGATTTAATAGTATCCAAAATTGGTATTGTTTGTTAACTTTCGAATTCTATAGGTCTCGCGATATTTTGGTTTAAATATTGAAAATTATCGATATTTTTAGCTGAGTCGGCAGTATTTCAACATATTTATCACCTTAAATATGAATTATCTCGAGAACTAGACACTAAACACAAACAAACAAACAAACCATACCATTTTTAAACCCAAGGGGTTTTTCGAATAAAAGAAAAAAGTTTTGAAAAAAAGAAAAATGTTTTCAAATAAAAAAAAGAAAGTTTGGATGTCCCTTCTCGGCTCCCGTACAATTCATCTCAGTAGCAACGAAAAACATATATCATGGACGATCATGTTTTCAGCTCATGTATATATTTATTTAATCATTCTACAAATTCAAGTTTTATTATTACGAATAAAATGAAATCAAATTTAAAGGGACAGGATAAAATAATTAAGAAAAATTAACCTAGTAATATATAAAAACAACAATATATCTATACATTAATAATTAAAAAAAATGAGCTAGAAATTACCCTTATCTTACTAACAACCACCAGAGGGGCTTACTATTCCTTAAATCAAACTTTGAAAAGGCAATCAGCAAATTCTCCGTGACAGAAGGGCGGCTTTAGAATCACTTGCCCGGAAAATTAATATTAAATACTCATGACGTCAAAAAATTCAAACACGTTTAAATATTAGAAAACATTTTTTGCCTAGATCAAAAAAAAAGTTCTCCGGCTAAATGTTTTTGTATTTATTTTTCACATAGGAGAGATCTTCTTTCATCAAAGAAAATTTGGTTCATCATGACGAAATAAGTTTACAGAATGAGTTAAATTTCTGCGCACTTTCTTTGTCCTCTTCCGAAAGTGTGAAAAAGGATATTGAAAGGTAGTCCAGGGTCTGGAGCTCAACTATTTTTTGCCTTTGATAATCTGATGGTGGAAAAAATAGAGAGTCCAGTGGAACCCACAAATTATGTAACTGAAACTATTAACTGTCACACCAAATTTGAATTTAAAACCAATCAGAATTCCCTCTTTTTTAAATTTATAACTAAGGTCTTCGCATAATTAGAGGGGCTGACACCATAATTATTCATTCTAAAATGGCAGAAAAAAAACATAAAAGTTTAACATAAACTTTTACTTTTAAAAAGCAGAAGAGAAATCACTATTTTATAAGTGTTTTTTCTTTTCCTGTTGTATATAAAACATAATGAACAACAATGTCTTCCTCGCTTGTGTTTTCAGATGTAAAACCAAAAGATTTTGTTCAAAAAGTGTAAAATTAATCACCCAATTTGAAAATAAACAAGCATCTTTTACCACCCACTGATCAGATCTTCGTTCATTTCTACCGTATCTTATCTACCATTTTGCCTTCGACTTCTCGAAGGTTTATTTACATCCCCTTGGTTGTATCAACTAAAGATCTATATCTCAAACAAAATCAAGATATTGAGAGGGTATTTTAAAAAAGCCGTGCGACCACGAAACTCTCTCTATTTTGTTTTTAACACAGGGAATGAGAGAGCATTCTATTCAATATACTTTCTGCCGTATTAGCGTAGAAATTGCACTCCAACGTAGATAAAAGATAAAGTAGATAATTATAGGAGGACAGCCGTATGAAAAAGAAAGTGAGTAAACATATTAGCAACAGCATCGAATATTACTTTTTCTTAATGGCAAAAGGAAAGACTTCCATTATTTTCTCAATGTGATCAGATTGGTTTTCTTCTTTAAGATCTTCACTGTAGAATTGCTTCGTAAACTTTTAGATTCTCGGAATTAGATTTTGTTTTGAATGGCAGTTAGTCAAAATCAATAATTAAGCTGTGGTTTTCCTCACTAAGATAAAAACATTATTTAAAGACAAACAATACGGGCATTTTATTTTTAATCAAACAACCACAGATATTGCGCAATTTAGAATTATTTTCAAAAGTTGACGCATGCGTCGACCGAAAACGGTCGAGGGGTTCCCTCTGACGTTCTATCGCAGCGCCATCATTCAAATCAGAAAGCGAAGATAGTATACGGCAGACTTTCTGACTAATTGAAAGGGGAATAAGGAAGAACCAACACAAGTATCGCTTGCTTGCTTTTTCGTATTGACCCAGCAGTATACTCTTCTGGTGAGATAAGTTTAAGAAAAAAAAGTTAGAGTAAATAAAAACAAAATAATGATTTCAGAAGGAACAAAAAATAAAGTTCAAGCGGCTAAAGAGGCAAGAGAAATTATAAAATTCCATGAACAAGAGCTAATCTCAAGAAGAATAAGGAAAAAAATAAATCTATAAAATTCCATTTTACAACTACTAACAGAGTACAAGCAGAATTTAAAAGTTTCTAAAAAAATTGTTCCAGAATCCGATTTTAACTGCAAATGAAATTGCAATATATTGTAATTTAGTTAATTATCTCCCAATCAAAGAAGAAATTGAAAATTCAGTCAGTTTAGACTTATCAACGCTGTTCTTCACTTTGGAAGGACATTAATTTCCTTTGTACTGCGTTCAATGTACATTTGGGATCACTGGATGGAGTCTCGGGTGTCATTTTCGGGAAAATAATCGGATTAGCAGCTGGTTTTCCTGCATTTGGCATATGTGGTGGTGTAAAATATTCAGGATATTTATCAGCTAGTTGTTGAGTACTTAACATCTCAGTACCTTGTTTCTTGAAAACTTGATTTCTCGGAGACACAATGACTTGAGGTGAATTGACTGTCACGATGGGTTGACGTACCAGCATTGTTAGAACGTTGTTGGCTTGTGAAGTAGCTGGCGAATTGCCAGTAAAGTTTGCCGCAGGCTGTGGGCTAGTATGTTGATTCAAAACGACAGGTACTGCACGAATTGGTTTGTCACCCAATGTCTTTAAAGGCTTGCAATGGATGGGTATGATTTGATAAACTCCTCCGTTTGACTTTGGTAGCGATAATGAACTAGATACTAATATTGGTCTACAGGGTTGCTTACTATCGAATTTTAAGTTCTTTTGGAAAGCTCTTGGCGCAGCAGTGATATTAGTGATTAGATTAGCGGGTACTTTTGAGATTTTAAAATTAGTTGGTTGGTTATTTGCAACGTTGTGAGCAGCTTGGCTGGCTACGTAAGATAAGAGAGGCTTGAGTGCCGTCAGTGGAGCCTGGGTACCATTAATCATAGGCGTGTTTGTTGTCGTTGCCTTGGTAACTTGTAGTTGCTGTTGTTGCTGAGAGTCCAATTTGATTTTCTTGGATGGTGAAACTAATGCATTTTCGTCGAAATCGCCTGAAAGACTTCGCCTTAAATTTGGTCTGGTTTCTAAATGAACTTTGACTGTTGTTGCTAGAGGTTGTGCTTGGGAAGTTGTGCTCAGGTTATTGGCAAATGTTTGCAAATGTATAACTTGGCCTTCTTTCCCATCTTTGGCTCCTATAAATGAAGATGAAGAAAAATAAGAGATTAGATACTGATTCTGAAGTTTTGCATTTGATAAATCTTTGAATATTTATTGTGAAATCCGTGTTTACTAAAAACTCAGTGTGTCTGTGTGTCTGTGTGCGTTGTGATGTTGTGATGCGAGCTTCTACTTCGTGGAGCAAACAAATTATCTTTGAAAAATATCAACGCAAAGCTAGATGGGGTTTCGAGGTCAAGTATGCATTAACCAAGTGAATTTGTTGGATGGCTCTTATCGACTTAGGGCTCAATAAGGAACTTTGCTTTTTTTCCTTCAATAAGGAAAAAATCTGGCAAATGTTTTGAAAAATAATGGAATGTAAAAGTACCTGAGTTTCCAGCTGTTGAAAGATTTTGTTCAAACTGTTCGAATATCAGTCTCTTAAATAAGACATCAGAGTTGGGGAGTTTGTCTGGAAACTCTTCTTGAAGCTTTCGTAGTTTCTCTTTGAACAATGCTTGGTTGGGACTCTCGTTACCTGCAATTAAAGAAACGAAAATATAGATCACTTTGCCAGATTGTGTGGCAAATGATCACTGGGTGGTACAAAACAGTTCAATAACTTTCTGAAGTACCGGTGAGGGATTGCCAATATTTGAAGTACTAAGGAATGATAGATTTAAGCGGAAGAATTAATGTTGGACCAGTGTAATAGACCCTTCGTAATACGATATACATGCAGTTTATAGGAAAAGATTGCAAAGCGGCTTGCTCTGAGTAACATTTCCCGCCGATAATTTAAGTAATTTGATTCAGATCGAGTTGAGCCTACTGTACTGTAAAACATTAGTACGTTTCTTACCACCGGTGGACTTGACTTTTTCCTCGTCAACAATTTCTCCTTCTTCAATTTGAGAGATATCGAAACCATCACTTTCAGGATCCTCTTTAATGTCATTGCCGGTGGATGAGACAGCAACTGCTGAATACGTTCTAGGGAATTTCGCTTTGAAAGCTTCGTCAAATTTACCAGGCTGGCTAATGGTGAGTTGTTGCGCAGAGGCGGATCGACATTGTAATTTTCTCGTGTTCAAAGCCAAATCTGAAAAAAATATGCCATATTTTAGCCACTCGTGGGTCAAATATAACAGTTTAAGATAAAATTTAATGACTTCCTCTTGGGGTTCTTTTGTCATCACCCATAAGAAACTTTGAAACATATCTCCGAGGATTTAGAACTATTCATGCAATAGAAGAACTATTGCAACCTTTTTCAAAACTTAACCGAGTATGCCATTTCAATGTCATGAAAATTTGATAGAATGAAACTCGGAGATTTTGGCATCAGATAAAATCCTCGGGCTTTTTATTCACGTGAGAAAAAATTCAAAGACATTTTAATCCGCTCATATCAACATGATATTAAAATTAAGAGCCGACAAAAGGTTTTTAGTGGTTTTTATTGTCTTAAAAAAGTAAGAAAATCCCCTGTTTTTTGCCAGATATTAGAATTATTTCTCATAGACATACAGCTAAACATCACAAAGGTCGCAAAATGGGCTTTCCTTTGAGCAAAGGAAAATTAAACCTTGATTAATTATTTTGCAAATACTCGAGATTCCATATAGCAACTGGGAATAGATGTACAAGAGAACTAATTAAAGAATTAGTAAATAATATAATGGGAAGATAGAGCACGAAATTTGCCATCATGAATTATCCACCAAATTTTGACAAACAAACTTCGGGCTTTCCTCATTCGCAGTGAAAAACAGTTGTAGTAGATCAAAAATTTTCTAGGAATAAAGTTTTGGTATACGTAGCCAAGTCGGCTAGGGACAATATTCAAGGGCCACCCTAGTCATTGCATAAGACTGTGTAAACTCAACGTGTAGTTCACGAGTTGTCGAAAGAAAAAACAATCGAATTTTGTTCTGAAATTAGGAATTCTTTCGTTTCACATCTACTTGCAAACTATGGGGGCTTTAACCTTCAAGAAAAGAAAAGCTCAAAAAGACTTTAAAAACTTATATTTACTCAGGGATACTGTGACGTGAACGTAGTTGAAATTGTGGCACCTTGAACACCTTTTTAAGGGGCACTAATCATTTTTCCTTAGCCACCTTTTCCCCTTATCTATGTTCAGCTGTCTTGCTGTGTGTATCTTTTAATTTTAACCTTCGTGTCTCTCTAAAATTACCGACTTATCTTCCTATTTCAATTTACAAGATCGTTAAAATTCCTCTGTCGGGGAATGCAATTGGCACCCAGATGCACAATGATAATTTCACATTTTTCTTTCGGGGCATTTATTTTGAATTCTCGAATTGCTTCAAAGTCAGAGCAAAACTAAAATCTCGACTCTAACAAAGCGACGTCAAAACGACGGTCATCAGACTACAATGTCAGCGTTATGTTCAAGCTGAGAGTCAGACTTTTACAAAACTTTACAAGCTTCCAAATGAAAACTGTCATACCAGAGGGTTTCTTTGGAACTTGGGCCAGCAGTGAATGCCTGGTCACACTGAATTCTAACGATTGGAAAGCTTTCTTGATTCCTAGTAAGAAATTGAATAAAGGAATGTTATGAGAGAATTTGTTTCTATATGAAAAAGGATCACGCAAGGCACCGTAACAAATAAGACAAATCAACAATAATGTAGTAGAAAAAAGTAATCAAAATTGGGAAACAAGATTATAGTATGTAAAAGGGGAGCTTACCATCTTCCGAGTCTAATGATTTCAAATCAAGTCCCACCCATTTGTAGGCAGCCTTTTTTGAAGCATTTTCATACGAGTTGGTCTTCTCCAAAAACTCAATGCTGGTCAGGATGTTTGCAATGTCATAAAGCCTTCGGACTTTGGCTGAAAATAAATAAAAGGATGTAATAAGCATAAAAATTAATCAGTCTATGCTAATTTTAGAGATCTTTGTGATCTTTGCATTGATTACTTTTTACAGGTACATCGAATGAAAATAATATTATCGTGAGCTGATAATTGTGTCGGTATGCACTTGACAAAAACCAGTGATCCCTTAGTCTAGACAAAGGATAAGAGCAATGACAGTAGAGATATATCGAACACTTTCTCCAGCTTCACTCAATTCTTACTTAAAAAGACTGGAATTTTCAGAAATTTCAGGGTGAACCTACTGGTTGGTTCCTGGGGTAGATAGATTTAAAGAGGCCCTAACCTTAATGGGAGTAAATGTGTTACACAATAATACCCCAAAAATGCCCTTTGGTTTATTAAGTATGGGATGATACTATCATACTTTTAGGGTTTAATTTAGAGGACTCACTTTTGTACTTGGCTGGTCCCTCGTCACTTTCGTTCAATAAAATTCGTGCTGCTTTATCTAACGTTACAACGTTATTCTAAAAGATCAAAAATTGAGATAGCGATAGAAATTACATAAAATTGATTGTGTAACCTTCAATGCCTGGAATGCAAGAACGTGATCTTTTTTGTTGAGTTTAACAACATAAGATATTGATCCTTGTTAGCACGACCTAGACTAACCCAGACAGTTCTAGAAATACTTAGGTGGGTTAGAAAAGGGAATAGGCTTCCGAGTGAATATTTATAAAAGCACAATTTAAGTGGGGCTTAAAATATTTGGAATTTGGATAGGACCGTTGTCTAATTAATGAGCAGAAATGATAGAAGTGGGTTGGCATCAGGGAAGTTTAACAAAAGGGCATGAAATATCGAAATAAATGAAGAAAATATTCAACATACCTCAGCTACCATAAACAACATGATGAATTTTTGACATAAGATCCCTAGAGAACGGCTATTTTCTTTTTTCGTCGATTCATTAGATATGATATAATCCATTATCGAAGATGTCACATCTAAGAGAAAAATTGTCTGCATTTAATTTCTGACACACTTCCATACTTAGTAATATAGTTTTGACTAGATCGAAATTAAATGTATTTACACGGTGTTTAGACCTTCTAATTATAACAACAAAATATTTGACAGTTGTTTTTAGAAAAGAAATACAGCACGATATGGCATACGTTTTATACTGCATAATGGATTTTATACAAAGTGAAACGTGTAAGGGATTTACAGCTACATTTACTGAATTAAGTTACCCTAAAATTTAATTTTAAAAAATTTGTAAAAGGAATAAACCAGGAAAAATTTTCTTTTTAATTTAAATATTAAAAGTAAGTGACTTCAATCTTTTAAAGCCTTGGGACCTTATATATATAGTATGAAAATAAAATGCAGGCATTGGATGGGTGTTAATGAAAATTTGTTCCACTACGATGATTTTAATTTGGATGATATGTTCCATAAAGAAAATGTGGAAACGTGTTTTAATTGTCTGTTTCTAATTACTCATATGGGTTTGTGCTGACAGATAATACAAAAAGATATTTTTATCCCACTGGCATTGGAATCGCATTAAACACGTGTACACACATTTCTTTTTCTTCCAAAAGTTGATTTTAAATTACAGCGGTCCTTACAAAAAGAAAAGACATTGCAAAATTCAAACATCTAATTAATTGGGATTTTGATGCTAGGCATTTATTTTCCAATAAAATGATGAAAGATGAAATTGGATGGCTGTACAATTAAAGATGAAAGTAATCAATTTTTGTACTTGAAATAGGAAAACAAATTATAACCTTTAACTTCGGTAATTAGGTAGGCAATATAGCTCCAATTATTCAAAAATAAAATGAAAAGTGAGTAAATATTCTCTAAAGACCTAATGTGTGAAGAACGTAATAGTCCCTCCATTATTCATTATTTTGATAATAGCTACTTATCAAATGGAAATTGGTGGTAGTCACAGCAGTTAGATTTTATTCTGAACACTGAAATAAAACATTTCACCTGATTTCACAGCTAAAAAATCAGAATGTGATTAGAATAAATTATAGTCATTTTAAAATTTAAAGAGACCTCCCATTTATTGAATCACCAAGGAGAATTGCGATTTACCAAGAACAAATATTTATCCACTAAAGAAAGAGAAAAGTTATCCACCAAATGAGGGAAGGGAGATGCAGGATGTTCAAGGTCAATCGAACATAATATATATTCAATATTTTAGCTGCTCGTCTTCCTGAGAAACCACAACACTTAAATGGATTTGACAAAATTAAAACACTATAAATATTGATAATAAGTGAGCCCTGATTCCATAATAAACAGTAGTGATTTGTTTTGGCCTGGCACTGTAAAGCAGTCCTTATAAATGAACCAAAAGTAGGGTGAAATTCTGAATAATATTAAAAGCAATACGAAAAGGCAGTAAAATGGCAAGCCTGTTTTCTCTTGCTAAATCTCAAGTTTAAAATAAACTGGTGAATCGAATCAAACCCCTAACTTAAAAATAGGATACTAAAAATGTAACAATGAACCTTTCCACTGATAGCTGAAATATTATGGCATTAAATAAGCATGGGTCTGATTTTTTATACTTGTATTAATGGAGAAAACTCAAAAAAATTCAACATCTCTCACCATCAACATATTCCATATCTGTGTCCTCAAGGTCATCACTTTCGAATTGTGGTGAAGCTGGTGGTTTTGGTTGTATTGGTTGATAATGTGAAGTGTCGGGCAATGTTGCAGAATCAGAATCACCGCTCTTTGACGCATCACTTTGAGGATCGGTCAGTATTGACATTGGGTTTCTGTCATTCTGAGAATAACGAATAAAGGAATTTAAAATTTAAAATATTTGAATAAAAGTAGAAATTGGTTTTCTAAATTCGTTACTTACTTACATACGAGTTTTCAAACAATACACATTATATTATTAAAGAGTATTTCAAGTCCCAAACAAATTTGCTCAATAAACATAAACCCTGATTTGCATGATTATATCATGTCACATTTGACTGTATACTAGCTTTTTTTTCAAACGCGTGGCTCACTTACTTTAGAAGCAGTGGATGATCTGTGTTTCTTCAATTTGTAATCACTTTGAACATTACAAAAATTCTTCCCATAAACGCGGAGTGCTAAAGCCTGAAAAGAGATTTAAAATCATTATTTAAATAAAGGATGCTGACGTCTGGTTAATCTGTTTCACTTTATTTTTTTGAATAAGACTTTTGGATCTGATTCTACTATTTGACCATTGACCTATAAGAGGCACAGTTCAATTAGTCATTGAAGTCTGTCCAGCCTTATCAAGGTTTTTATCTGAAGAACATTACCTTTAGTTTTGTGAGAGTGATTCTTAGGCGACTTTTTCCATACCAAAGATATTTATTCTTGGCTTGTCTAACCATCATTTCCATACTTTCCAATACATTGACTATATCATAAACTCTCCTCCTACCGATACCTAGTAAACAAAGGTAAAAGTAAAGTTCACTCATATAATATTGGACGATTCCTTTAGAGCCAGAGGTATTTGTGGTGATTTGCAGGTTTTCAGGTCCCACAATTAGGTTCTTTAAAAAAAAAGCACTACATTTTTTTTTATGGAAATAGGTTTTTACATAAAGAATACTGTTGACTTACTTAATAATTTGACTACATCATCTAATAATATTGTCGTGCCATTTGAAGAATACTCTGGGTAAATTTCCAAAAATCTATGAAAAAGTCAACAGATTTGAGTATTAGACAAGTTGAAATGTGAGTGCACTCATGTCAGGCAAAACCATACATCAGTATTCAAACCAATTCTGAAAATCTTGACAAAATCATGGATTACTATAACAGCAAAATGCAAGGTCAAAATTTCTTTTATTTCCTAAAACTTTAAGGTAAAATTTTTAAAGGATAAAAGAATTTGCAGGAAAAAAATCACCTAAATGATTTGAATACGATTTAACATAGTAACACTGCCAACACGAGTAGAAGATTTGCATTACCCCAATATGTAATAGAATCAGGTGCCCCAACTATTGTTTGTTTCCAAAAAACATTTGGAATCCAGCAGAATGCTTAAGGTTCTGCCTAGTGTAAATTAAAGACCTCAAAGTTAGGGAAAACTTTTACTTCTTAGTTAAAGAACAACAAAATATGAGTAGGGCACAGTATCACAATAAATACCTTTTACACAGCAAACCAAGACTTTTTTCCTTTCTACCAAGCAGTTGTTGTTGTTGTTGTTGTCCTTTTTTACTCTTTGGTTCCAGAGTTGAGGGAACCTCTAACTTATTTTGCAGTACACTGTCCGGTATATTATTAATATGGATTCTCCCAATATTGTCTGTGAATAAATTTCTTTTCTGATTTTCAATTTCATCTACTGCTGGTGTTAAGACACTGGCTGCACAAACTAACATTTTCAAATTAGCAGTTGGTGTAACAGGATCACCAGAAGAAGTCTTTTCTTTTTGAGGAGTTTGAACTGCTTGATCTACCATGACTTGATTTTCTTTATCGCATGTTCCATTACATTTCTCTAACTGACAAACTTTGCAATTTGCTTTTGCATTTTTTAAACATTTAGAGACTTTGAAATTACTGATGACATTATCGTCTTCTAGTATTTCAGCTTTACTTGATGCAAGCTTTGCCAATATTTCCAGGCTTTCTTTGTGTAATTCTTCAGCTTCATTGATATCGTTCATTTTCATTGAGAATTTTCCTTAAAAAATAAGAAAAACTCAATTCTAATTCTTAGTAAGAAACTGTTATTAGAGTGACCATAGGGGGTGACACCTTCTGAAAAACCTAAGAAGTCTTTATTACTTGATAGACAGGAATTTTTTTTAAACCCAGGGGGGCTCATGCAGTTGGTACCAGACATCATAACGGTTAGTAACGTGGTGGGTCATATTTTATTTTTGGAATTTGCAGTTAGTACCTTGTGGGTATTAACTGCTGTATAGGGCGGTGTACAATAAATTTCAACTCAATAAAATGGTACTTTTAGGGTACTAACTGCTATGAGGGGTGGTGTGCCATAAATTTAAAGTCAATCAAATGGTACTTTTAGGATACTAACTGCAAAAAAGACTGGTCATATCCATATTAATAGCCTTTTTCAATGTGGGAGCTTTAATTGCTTCACTCTCAAGACTTCTTTGCTTCGAATCGTTTGTCAAACAATGGGAAAGTGATGTTTTATTTCTGGGACTTTAGATCTAATATGTTGGGCAAACTTTACTTTACATGTGGAGCTTTGTAGATTTGTACCATATATGTTGTGGTTTGTGTTTATTATAATAAATCAAATAGAGAAAAATCACTAAGGTTAGTGTCAACCTCAGGGCTGTATAGGATACTGACAGGTTTCAAATAGTGATTATCCTGAGTGTCGGCCACTCAAGACCATTAAACCGGGCAGAATAGGGGGTGGTACCAACCTGTCAATAGTCAAATGCACTTAGTGCTGCGGGATACTAGGTGCAAATAGGGGTGGTGTCGACCTCCCGATAGTCAGATGCGCTTGGTATTTCAGGGTACTAAATGCAAATAGGGGTAGTGTCAACCTGTCAATGGTCAAATCCCCTGTTAAACCAGGAAATTTACCCAAATTTGAAATCTTTTATCCGTGTAGATGAAAGAGTTTTAAGATACCAATGAATCATGTATGAAAAAGTTTTAAAACAAAATAAACAGCAAACTTTGTAAAATTTTGAAGCTGAGATCATTTTTAACCAATTTTAGCTGCAGGAACATTGTTTTTAGAACCACAGCCTTTATCAATTAGTTTTGACCATGATCACTATGTGACTCCATCCATGAAATCTATGGGACTGGAACTCCATTATTTTTGGCAGCTCCCAATCAAAATTATTTCCCATTATCTGAGAATCATCTCATTCAAGTCACACTTTATAATCCTTTCTATGAAACCAGAAAACTTCCATCCTGACCCTACTCAAAAATAATGACTTTTGAATAAAGTTCTGCAGCTTGCGTCTTAAAAAGATGTCAAATTATAAAGCAAAACTTTGGAATTTGTTTATTACCAGCCAATTTTTCAAGGTTTTTAAATTTTGAAAAAGCGGTTTCAAATTTTTTTTGATTTTTGACTTTGAAGATTTGACCTTTTAATGAATGGAGATCAAAATTCTTCAAGAGCAAACCAAAAGCGACAATAAGCTGCCAGAAATAACCTATGAAGAGGCATAGTGTTTTACTCCCTAGCCTCAGGGGGTTCTGAGATTTTCAAAAAGCTTTGTAATGGAGTTTTATTTCCTATTTCCTGAGAGAAAGTTGGCATTTAAGTACATTAACTAAGGGGGAGTGGGGTATTTCATATTTACACACTTTGAAAGCCCCATGATATGCTATCAGAAATTGCAGTCAGCAGTAAAATTCTTCATTTTTGACTATTTTCTTTGGGTTCATACAGCAACTTTTGACAAAATATCAAGCTAAAAAGATCATTCAGTACTCATCTGCCTGTAAGCTACGTACCACTCAAAAAACTTCATGGTTATTAAAAAAATTATTTTCCAGACCAAAATATTTAACACTCAAAAATTACAGCTTCACTTCTAACAGCTTGGTTGGCAAAATTTGTGTTTCCATTTCAAGAAATAACCCGTGAGTCATAGATGAATCTAGTAATTAACACAAGAAAGCAATAAAAGATTGGCAAGCATGAAGTAATAAAAGAAAAACTTTAGAGTTCACCCCCCCCCCTGTCCAGAAAAGAAGAAGTTTGTGGCTGGCACATAGTGGAATGGCTATTCTTTTAAAGTGCCTAAATCTTTGATTTGAAAATGGAATAACTTTGTAAGTTTTAAAAACTTTTAAACTTCTAAATAGTTTTACTACCTTAAGGGAACTAATTTTTGTGGGAACTAAATTTAGCGGTTTTTGCGGATTTAGGCCCAAACCGCAAAATCAAGTTCCCGCAAAATTTTTCCAATGCGAAAAACAAAGGTCGAATAATTCACAGTACAGCTCTGATTTTCATTTAAGTGAGAAATCCGCAAAATTAAGTTCCCGCAAATATTTAATATTAAATCTTGAACTGCGAACCGCAAAAATTAGTTCCCGCAAAAAATAGTTCCCTTAAGGTACATGTTCTGTGGAAAAAATGAAAACCCTTAGTGAAATACCGTAAGTTGGTCTAACATTGACATTAATTCTGACACCCTTCTTTAGAGATAGGAATAATATGGAAGTTGGAAGTAATTAGTTATGCAATAGACTGTTGCGTTTTCCCAAACAACTATTTGAGTCACATGACATCTATTGAAAAACCTGCGCGAAATACAATAGAAATAAGATGTTTATCAGGGATCATACTACTGGCTACAGGAATGTTTTTGGTTTTTCTGAAGGACAAAAGGTTTAGGAAGGTTTACTGAAGGCAGCCTAAAGAAAGGACTATTCATTTAAAAGATATTGGCAAAAAAAGACAGAATATTTTTGGTGATAATTAGAATTTTACTCTGTTACCCCCATTCCACAACGCCTTGACATGAGCGAGGGAACTTTGTTTGCCACCTCTCCTGAAAATTTCAGATCAAAACAAAAAAGTAACAAATTCCTAAGGAAAAAGCTGGTTTTTGAATGTTCCTGATCCTAAAGTGCTACTGTCATGGTGATGGCTTCTTCGTAAAAGCAAAAGACACATATTTTGGGATCCGGCATGCAGGAATAATATCAGGACCTGCAGGCAACCTAGTAGGGTTGGGTATGGGTGTGGTTATGTATCAGATTGGCTATGAATTGGGTTATTATCAGTTAGGGTTAAGGTTGAAGCTGGAAACCTTTGTGATTTTCTCTTAATATAATCTGTAGATTGTACAATATAAATAGCAGGTTAGAAACAATCTTCTGACATGAAACCATGGAGCAGTGGTTAGAGCTTTGGGTTTCTGATCAACCGAACGGCACTTTGCATTTAGTGGGTTCGAAATCCCACCGCTGGCAATCTTTTGGTAAGTCATTCAACCAGTTGAAAAACATAGAAAATAACTCACAAAGTCCCAGAAAGTCAGAAAAACTACAAACTAGAGACTGAAAAGTACGAAATAAGTCTAGATGTGTCTTTCGCTTTTACAAAGAAGCCAGATCTACTGTCACTTCATGTAATGCCAACATACCTTGTCTAATTCTGTCATAGTAGCTATCTGGTCTTTTAAATACTTATAAATAAAATCTTCTTAATAAGCTGTTCAAAAAATCACTCTCACTACTTTGCAAACCAGATAGCTCAGCCTTTCTAATTCAGATTTATATGCGTTGGCAAAAAATTCTGGATTCTAAAGTACAGTAAGGCCGGTAAGGCCAAAAAAAAAGTAGTCATGTTTCCGGAAATGCGGGTAACGAAAAAAAAAACTCGCCCGGGCAGCACATTTTAAAATTTTTCCTACACTCTTGATTTTGTTCTCTTTCTATTTAATTGTATAAAGTCAAACGCGCGTGGAATATGAACAAAAAGCATTGCTAGAACAAACAACAAACAAAAATAAAAGAGAAAGGGGAAATCATTTATATTTACGATTGACGTCACAAATAATATACAATACTTTGCTGTATATTATTTACTCTGTTACTATACTTTTGTGTTTTCTTGAGAAAAAGTTTTGCTTTTTGAGCCTAGTTGTCTGAATTTTTGCAAAATTTAATCCACGCGAAAATTTTAAAGACCCTTGAAAATTAGTACACGTGAAAATTTATCCACTTAAGGTATGTCACAGGGCTGCAAATAAGCGCCGGCCGGTCATCGGTCAATGTCTGACTAAAAATCTTTTGTGTTGGTCATGATGTCTGAATGAAAAGATGAATAAAACCATTAACTTGATTTGAAATCTTCTGTATACCTTGCCTCTTAAAATCTACTCTTTTTTAATTGCCTCTTCGCAACTATTAAGAGTGTTTCTAAGTTCTCTTTTATTGAATCGCTTTCTCCTTTACTTTTTTAAGATCACGTTTATCAAATTACTTTCTTCATAACAAGAGTGTGCAGTGGTAGAGCATCCGACTACGGTTTGACCCTAGCCGGGTCATACCAAAGATGCCCAAAATGGTACTTGATGCATCTCTGCTTGATGCTCAGCAATTAAGAGGAGGATCAATGATAAGTGGAGCAATCCAGGGAGAAACAAGGCTTGACAAAATGTCCAATCAGGGTTGCTTTAGCTTGAAAATTATCATTATTCTGTCGGACATGAGGCTATTGGGTCAGACAATGTCTGATGTCCGACCGTTATTTTGAGCCCTGGAGAAAGAGTGGTGCCCTCCCCTACCTTCGGGTAGATAGCTATCGAAAAAGGAGCCTTCTGGTTGCCTTCGACTGCGGTTCCAAAAATCAGAAAAACAGGAAAATTTTTCTCAAAAATTCAAAATGCGTGAGAAATCAAACTTTTCAAAAATTACGTGAGACCATGTGGAAATGCCAATGCGTGAGAGTTGGCACCTCTAATGTATGAATGTTTGAATTCAAATGTTCGAATGTTTACATTGACTCGATAAACCTTTATTTCAGTGGGATCTGGTACGATTTTGAAGAAGTTTGGAAGAATGATCTTGGACAAACTTGGCTTGATCAATTTATAATAGAACAACTTTACATTTCTATTTTAGCAGATAATTTCTGACAGGGGGGGGTCTGTAGTAAAATCTCAGACATATATGAGTAGTAAAAGGATTTTTACGAATTTTTACATACCACCACCCAAATTCTTGGAAGAGGTATTTTACTACCCTGGTAGTAAAATTTTTTGGGACAATTTGACATAGAGACCACCTATTTTTTGGTTGCTTTTCGGACAGCTTTTACAATAAAGCTTTAAAAAATTGTTATTTCTGCGGCACATTTTTCACCTAGTGCGAAAATTAATGTTTTGCCCTTAGAATTAGTCTTTTTCATATTGAAAAAAAAATTGAGAATAAATTGAGAATTTTTTGTTTGCAGTAAACAATTTTCCAACAGAATTTTTTTTCAAATTATAAAAATTTTCAGATTTTTTCAGAAAAGTTATCCCAAAAATTAAAAAGAATACAAAAAATAGTTAAATTTGCTAATTTTATCAGTTTTTACTACTCAGGTAGTAAAAGTTTTTCAAAAATGTACACATAGATACCACCTATTTTGGTATTTTAGTACCCTTGGTAGTAAAATATTTTTCCCATTTTTTGTCACACCACCACGGTAGTAAACGTCATTATGTCTGAGATTTTACTACCGACCCCCCCCTGTTTCTGAACCTTTTTGTTTCCACACTGTTAACATCGATTTTGGACCCAACACCTCTATTTTGGCACACAGGTTGTAAAAATCAAAATCGATTTTGGACCCAACACCCCAATCATACACAGGTAGTACATGACAAATTTTTTTCTCAAACACCCACCCACCCCAGGATACATGCCACCTTCTGGTACACTGACCCTCCCTGTCTTTGTAACTTTTAAGAGTGTTTCTAAGTTCTATTTTATTGAATTGCTTTCATCGTAACTTTTAAAAGTGTTTCAAAGATCACTTTTATGGAATCGCCTTCTTCGTTATTTTTAAGAGTCTTTTAAAGATCATTTTATCAAATTGCTTTTTTCGTAACTTTGACAAGTGTTTCAAAGTTCTCTTTTATCAACTTACCACTTTCTCTATTACTGTAAAAACGATTTGTTCCACTAGGTAACTTTTATCTATTAGTTTTCTGTGTAACTTTCAAACGCTATCTTCTTACTGAGGTTGGAAAAATATCCTGCTAGATATCCCAAGATTCGTCGTTTGATTGCTTCTATTACGTTTGTTTGTATTCCATTTTGTTTGATTACATGTTTGATTACGTTTGATTGATTCAATTATATTCGCTCGCAAGTCATTTCATTTGAGTTAATGAACGGTGTATTAAAAAAAAATACACGATTTCTCTTTCGCACCGAGTAGGCTTTTAAATAGAAATATGAAAAAATCCGTAGTGGAACACACGCGAATGTCTGGAACGAAGAAGACTAAATTAGTGGCAACAAGCTATATACTGAATGGACCTACCTGATGATGAAAGTTAGATAGCAATGCGAAAAGAAAAATGAAAAAAAATCAGTCAGAAAATATAGCGCTTAGCGAAAATACACCACACAATAAATTCATCATTGATTGTTGATGGGGGAGAGGGAAGGGTTGTAGGGAAAAAATAAATAGGAAGTTCTGGTCCAATGCAAATATAGAAAAACGGCAATTTCCGGCATATTTCAGGCATTTTCTGCCAGAAAAAAATTTTTCTCAAAAATCGGACTCGGCCATGTTTAGGGCATTGTTAATATGCATCTTTGAGCAAAAAATCAGAAAAAACTAATGATAAAATCTTGAGAAAATGTCAAAAAAACAGTTTTTCCGGCATATTTCCGGCATTTTCGACCGGAAAAAGATGTTTTTTGAAAATCGGGCTCCATCACAATTTAGGTATTGACATTTTGCATCAGTGTGCAAAATTTCATGAAAAAATATAAAGTACAGCTCAAGGAATTCAAGAAATACCGTTTTTCCGGCGAAAATCGGCTGTTCCGGCGATTTTTAGAAAGTTCCGGCTTCAAAAATCAATTTTATTGAAAATTGAAACATGCTTGATGGTGGGCACTGCTATCAATAATGTTTTTGAATGAAAAAACAACCAATGATATGGAAAAGGTCCAATGAAAATCAGAAAGTATGATTGATAAACTTGGTGGAGTTATCAAAACGAATTTATTGTCAAAGAGATTCTACAGTAAGTGAAAATAAAGGCCAGATATTAAACGGTCCTATGTTTCGACCAATCATCCCAAGTTAGGGCAGTTGACAGTATCCAATCTGAAGGTAAAGCTCTTAACAATCGCATCAAATTCCCGTTTGAGAGCTAAAGATTTAAGAAAATATTCAACCCGTAGAATCAAGGATTGAAACAAATAAAGTTATATGACTACCGTAACTTGGTCTAATGTCGACATCCCTCTTTTAAATTCAACACCCTTTTCTAGAGCTGAAAATAATAGAAAGGTTGAAACTATATTTCTTTGCTTAGTGGTAAGAGACGAAAAATTCTTTTTCAATCACCGATTCTAGCTTTCATATTATTCCTACCTCTAAAGAAGGGTGTTGAAAAAAGAAGACGGATGTTGAGATTAGACAAACTTACGGTACTTTTTTATCCAAGGCGCTGAAAAGCTATTAGGGCAGGCAAATTTCCAGGCCTTTGGTTGAATTTTGAAACTCAATCCTATTTCCATGAAAATCATGACAAAAATTTGATGTCCTAGGCCCTTACCGTAACTTGGTCTAATGTCGACATCCCTCCTCTAATTCCGACACCCTTTTTATCAGCTGAAATTGATAGAAAGGTTGAAACTGTTTTTCTTGGCTTAGTGGTCACAGAGGAATAATCCTTTTTCAATCAGTGATTCAAGCTTTCATATTATTCCTGTCTCTAAAGAAGGGTGTCGGAATTTGACGAGGGATGTCGATATTGGACCAACTTACGGTATTAACAGAAAAAGCCCATTCTGAGGTTGATTCTTTGTGTTTTAATAACTCCCAAATAATTAAACAGAGCCTGGGTTGATTCATTTTATTCGTCGAACTGAATTCAAACTCAATCATTGAAATAAAAATGGTAGCAGCTGTAAATTTGCCAGTAGCGTCAAAAATTAGGGTCAGTTGTTAACCAGTCATCATACGTGTCATCATACACAGCAATCTCAATGGTTGAAATTTAAAAAAGACTTTATGATGGAGCGGATTACAAAAGCCAGTGAGAAGAAGAGAACAATTTTGATGTCTTTCGTTTTTAGTGCAGATATTTCTAATATAAAAATTGCATGGTGAATACTTTGGTCAATGTGTACCGTGTCAACTATGTACCGTCAACTGCTCTAACTTTCTGACAAAACATGGGACGGCAATTCAGCCACCATTTCACCAAACCTCCAAATTCATTTGATTTGAGTTAAGGAACAGCGTATTTAAAAATACACGATTTCTCTTTCAATTTTACTATAGTACAGTAAGTGAAAATACAGACCAGATATGCAACAGCCCCATGTTTCGACCAATCGTCCCAAGTTAGAGCAGTTGACAGTAAGCATTTTATTGTTGGAATATAAAAGAGAAAACAAGTAAGGCGGTCATCCAAAAATTGTTCTATTCGCGTCACCTGCCTGCATTAATATTTTCCGGCCGGTGCAGGTGCAGAGATGCGGAAAAAATCTGGGAAAAGCAATTTGTTCTTTTAAAGTATAGCTTTTTTCTCAATTGCTCTGATGGCCATCGAAAAATTGTTTTGCTCGCGTCACCACCCGCCCCTGCTGAATTACTGGCAGTCTGGGAAATCCTCTCAACTACACGCTTATGTTTCGAGGCCGTAAGCGCGCAATTGCACGGTTATCATTTTTAAGCGTGTAATTACACGCTTATCGAAATTGTTCTGAGACGGGCGGTAAGCGGTAAACGTGCAATTGCACCCTTTATTATTCTGACACGCAATTCCTTCCGAAAGCTCTGTTGAATTTCCAAAGCCTAGAGCAGTTTTACTCAAAATTTATCGTAGAAGAAGATTCCGTAAAAATGGATTGCCCGTTAAACCATGCCTTCGCCCGAATTAGAGAATTCTGAACCCCTTGAAATCTCTAAGCAATTTCAACCAGGACGGGAGCGGGCGTAAATTATAACCATGCAATTGCGCGCTTACGCCCTTGGAACATAAGCGTGCAATTGAGAGGATTTCCCAGACTGGGCGTGATAAAAAAACCGGGAATTTTATCGACTGCCCGTCCGCCCGCATACATTTTTAACGGGAGGTCGTCAGTAGAGTCCCCTGCCCAGTTGGCGACCGGTCCAGTTGGCGACCGAACGTCTTTGAACCCAGAAAAGTCATACAAAAACAAACCTCTGGAGAATTTCTTTTGGTAGTAATCTGCCTCGACCTATTTCCCGTACTGTGTAAAAAAAGTTCTAGAAAAGAACGAGTAGAATCCGAAAGATCCAACTTTGCACGGAAGCACATGAAAAACCCGGATTTTTCGAAAAAAATAAAAAATGGCTACCTGTGGACAAAAAAGCTTCGTAAGAAAAAACGCTTCAACTCCCACTCCAAAAAATACTTGTCCAAAACGATGAATATGTTAGAAAGCATTTCTGTAAAAATCAGCTCGATACAGTTTTTTTCGTTTGAAATATTGATAAAAAAGTTGACGCAATCAGCTTTGAAATTTGACGTCCAGTCTGCGACCGACCAAACTCAAAAAATGAAAAAGAAGACTCTACATTGCGATTAAAAAATTCCAGACGCGAAGAGAAAAAAACAGACATAAAAAATTCCCGCGTTTTTATCAAATGAAGACTCTCCATAGACCGCCACTTTCAAAACAAAACAAAACTTTAGAAAAAAATGGCGACTTGAAGAAAAATTCTGAAAAAACATGCCGAGGGGAAATGTAAGTGAGCTATTTTAAAACAAAAGAACGAGTGTAAATAAATGTAATACGGGAAAGCTTATGACTTTTTTTATCATCCTGATCAATTAATACAACCTTGCCTGCAAGTAGAGCACTGATTTTTTTCTTACTCGCGATCGGTCGCAGACTGGTACGTCGGTCGGGAACTGGGCACTTGTACCGCTCGCTTCGAAAGTTTTTTATTCTAAGAAGATCTCCTCAAATAAAAAATCAAAACAAACACGAAGAGCATGTTAAAAGTTGTCTAACCGTTGGTCGAAAAGGATTTTCAAAAAAGTAAAAAGTAAGTGAAAAATTTGAATCAAAAAATTTTGGTCGCCAACTGGGCAGGGTACTCTAGTAGTCCTACACTTTCTAGTCCGACAGTAAAAATGTACGACGTTGGATTTGACGAATGCGTCAGTATTCCGACAACAATTTTGTCCGACAACAAGTCAAAAAAACAAACATGTATGAATGTATGAAACGAAATATGAATCGCCGAAAATGAGGCACATCTTTTATAAGCAACCACGTGATGACCGCCTGAGTCTAGCCTAGCCTAATTGTCAGCTGTCAGAGGGCGTAAAAAGAATGTGAGAGCTTAGCTTATTTCCAAATTTGTATCAAAAACAAAACACAGTATTTCCCAATCTGACAAAGCATTCCTTTTTGCAAAAACTCTACTCAAGGTAATACAACACTATATTTCAACGAAGCTCTAAAATATGGTATAAAATTGTTGATATTTTGTGTTAAATATCTCTTGATATAATCCTCATTAAAACAAGATGGCGCATTTCCTACATATCTCCCAGATGCCAGACGAGTATAAAATTTGGCGGGTAATATTTGACGACGATGGTGAGGAGAGTGACGTTATTGTGTAAGATCACCAATGGAGTGCGTTCTTTCCTTGGTCAAACCCGAAATACTGTTCAAAGTATAGATACGCGCTTTGAAACCTAGATTAGCCAACCAATGAAAAACACAAAATTCCTTTGACCAATCAAATTGAAGTATGTTGAAATCAAAATAAAAATTCCCGCCTAAAATTTTGGCGCCAAATTGAATTCACAAGATGGCGGGGAATATTGGCGGCAAAAATATTAACGCGGGCGATTTTTCGAATATTGTTTTTAAAAATGGTATCCTAGCTGTAGAGCAACAAAAATCAAAACAAAATGTAAACAAAAATGAAACTGCAATGCAGGTATCACGATATAAACCAGTGGTATACCTGCAATTCTTTTTACTTTTGATAGACATTTTAATAAATTCATTTGCAGAGATTTTTAGAGCTGACAATGTCGTTTTGTTGGTGTTATTTGTGTGAGTATATTTTGAATAAGAAATTTTTTCATCTTCACAGGATCGATTCTCAACCACAAAATACATCTTTAATGGGTTTTTTTCTGACGTTCTTCCTTTGAAGAATATCGATGACTTTCATTTTACCCTTGAGCACGCAAAAACAATGATAGCTTGCATAGGCAAATAAAGGCAGCAATCTTGTGCTGAGATTGCTACTTAGTTTCCGCCTTATTTTGCTCCCCCCCACGATGAGGAAATCTGGTAATTTGTTGATGTTGATGGCTTGTTGATTCTGTAAAGAGAAAAGAAAACAGGTATAGCTTTTCCTAAACAAGGAATATCGAAGTTCCACCTGCACTGACATATTTAAACTTGTGGTAGGGACTCCAGAAGTCATGCAACTTTCGTTGACGTCATACCAAATGTTTCATTTTTCCGTGAACTTTGAACCCTCCGAACTTTTTTTCTATGTATGCTAAAGCGTTCCGGTTTTTACTAAATAAAAGCCCGTGATCTTAGCTTTCCAGCGGTATATAACACTGTGGACACGGGCTAGACGGCAAATTGGTAAAATGCCGAACGTTTTGCAACATTTTGAAAATTGTTTGCCGATTGGAGAAAAAAAATTAGCAACTATCGAAGAACAAATGTGTCCGGAATGGAAACGGAGGAAAATGTATTTGGAGGCTGAAACTTTGTATGTTTATCAGAAAAAGGGTGAGGAATTCAAAAATCACAATCGCTAATTCTAGTTCTTTCATTTTAATGTAGTTTTTTTAACTTTTTTGCTTCTTTAGCATGGGAATGTCCCAAAAAAAAGTTTTTATTTCTGCCGAAATGGATTTTCTTTTCATTTGGGGTTTCTCCTTTCAGAAAAACTTATTCTTTACTCATAAGTTTTTGTTCCTCCATTTCCAGAGGCCCCTTGAAAATGGGTCCTACCACCTTTTTTGACTCATTTCAACCTTTTCCAAGCTATTTTCTTCAAAAATAAAAATAAAACAATGCAATGTCTTCTTTTTTCAAAAAAAGACATATCTTTCGTTATTTTGATAAATATACTAAATATTTTACAAATATTTTTATATAATAATATTTTAACACCATCAAAGAATTCTCCCTCCAAATTTGAGGTCTCTAGCTACACTAGAAAAAGAGATATGCAAAATTTAAAAGAAGCATGACTGGAAAATTTCTTTTTTTTCTTTTTTGAAACATTTTTCGAATTTTTCCAAGCTATTTCCTAACCTTTTTTTTGACATTTTTAGTCAAAATTTCGGCACTAAAATTTGAATATCTTTAAAACCACTAATCCTCTGGAGGCCTATGACCCCTCATTTTCTTTCTTTTTCAAAGCTCTACAAGATAGGATAGATTTTGAAAAAAAAATTAAAACTTGAAAAATCTTCTGGAGTTGCTACTTGTGGTAAGAAAGAAAGAGGTTTGCCCAAAATATAGCTGGATCTGTTCCATCCCATCGGGATATTAAGTATATGATTGGCAACTTTTAAATAGTAATTCTTGATCACAAATTCAACACTCTCTGATAAAGAAATGTGGGTAAAAAATATGTTATCATTTCCTTATGCTGTCCAATAGACCCAATTAATGATATCTGTCAAAGTTGTTACAAGTAAGTCGTGAGGTATAAAGTGTAGCAAGTTCGAAATTCTTTGTTCTTTGTGCTGATAACCGGTGAAGAATTTTAAAGAAAGCCCCAAATTTGCTAAAGCCAAAAAAGAATCTTGATTTTCTATGAAAACTTTTAAAATGTTTGTAAAGAGCTTTAAATACATTTGAAACAATTGGTCGGTTAGTCACACTAGGAAATCAAGCTTTCAGAAAAAATAACATTAGTCATCTACAGGCAGCTACAGGATGTATGTACAACAAAACAACAAGGATGAGAGTTACCTGAGAGTTGCTGAATCAATTTGAAGTTCCCAAGACAATTAATTAAAACTTGAAAACTTAAAACGGGACAAAACGACTGATTGCGAACGTGCAGCAGCCAGAATATCAACCAGCGCTTCAATTTTCAAGGCCTTGTTTATACGCTAAAGTAAAAATAATTCTGCACATGTAAATGGGTCACTGTTTGAGGTCCTGTAAAATTTCCGGGAAATAGCCTATCTGGCGGTCCGCGGATCTAGGTGGGTTCCGTCTTCCCCGTAGATCTTTTTCTAGGGAAGTTGATCTTCAAATTAGTTTTGGTTGGCTTGGCTTTTTTCATCTATGGCTTAAATTTTAGGCAGTTTCTCATAGTTTTTGAAAGTGTTGATTTCATTAAAAAGCTTCGGCTCATTTTTTCATGAATCCCTTTAGAAGTTCTGCAGCACATTTTTTTGCTTGAGAGTCAGATCAGGTAAACGATATAGCGCTTTCGCAGCATCAATCTTTGATACGCATTTCGGCGGGGCGCTAGTGTGACTAACTGTTGGTCAATGGTTTGGTGCTACAAGTTTTTGAGGCTACAATAAATTTGAAACCAATAGGATTTTTACTAAAGAACTTTTTAGAAGACATCATCAGTTGTTCTACACAGCGTGATATGTTTGCAACAACAATCCCTGTTGTTTCAACGTTGCAAACGTATCCTGTAGATAACTGATGTTGCTTTTTCCGAAACCTAGATCACCCTAGATTTTTCAAATGTTAATTTCATTAAAAAGTATGTCATTTTTCATGTATATATCCCTTTTAGAAGTTTTATGGTAGATTCTTTGCTTTCAAGTCAGCATTATTCTTTGTTTTGCATTTTGGTGGGATATCAGTGTGACTAACTGATAGACCTTCTGTTAAATGGTCAAAGCTCATGATAGTTGCTAAAGTTCAAAATTTAATCATTTACCTGACAAGATGTGAAGTAGCTACGCTAGAAGGTCAACCTGAAATGCTTAGAAAGATTAGATGGTATTAAAAATTCGCCAGATGGAGTGATATGTGTTTTCTCAAAATGAGGAATTTCGATAGATAAATGGCGCGAGTTGTTTTGCTCTTAAATGATCTTTTACACCTTGAAACTTGACCATACCAGAAAGTCACTGAAAAATTGGTCTGGAATTTTTCTGAACATTTATTATGTAAGACTTTGCGCATATGAGATAAAGATGGAAAGACGCTAAATACTTAACTTTTTTTACTTGTAATATTATTATTATAAAAAGTAGCAAACTAGGGAAATCGGCGCTGTTTAATCGCTTGTTGTGGAATATAAACAAACCAAAATAGACTTTTTTGTGGAGCAATGCGAAATTTGCAAGAATAGGAATATGATTGATTTTGTCATGTTCCTACAAAGATAGATGGTTATCAGTAGTATGTGCCAATTCAATCTAAAGAATATATATGTATGATGATACATTACCATTTTACGCTTTCATATTATGAAAGCTGGGAAGCTTGGATAGTTCTATGTAACCTTAATTCAACAGGAAACGGTTACACAACTGGTGCTACTGTGTGCTAAAATAAGTTTTGCAATTAATCCAAAAGAGTAAACTCTAATTTTAGAGCTAATATGTGAGTGAAAATAAACAGAAAAGGATCACTTAGCAGATATTTGGACACTGAGAAATTCAAAACATTCCACTTTCGTTTCTTTGCCTCATTCACGAAGCGTTTTAAAAAAACGAGAGTCATTGTGGGTACTTTTTTTTTAACTGAATATATTTGTGCTGTCAGGAAATCACATGTATATTCCGATCGGAGTAATAACTAATACTTGCTTAGGGCTAGCCATTAGCATTGCTCGGTTCTAGAAACCCGTTCGTTTTACCAAAAAATGTAGAAGAATCGGATTTAAACTTTGAAGTCTTGACGACGACGAAGGGATTTTAAGGGTCAACAGGGTTGACAATTAAAAATATTTATTATTGTGATTATGTAACGTTTCTGGAGTCATTGCGTTATGTTTTTGCCTCTAATTTTAGAATTAAAATGATATGCTGATTAGCAAAAGGCCTATTCTTCTTTTCCTTTTATTTTTATAGGATTCAAGATGTTGGATTGTTATTATCACTGATTGTGCTCTTCCTCGTCTTCTTCAACACGTTTGTTTTTCGTGCTGGTGTTATTTTCCTGCTTGTGAGGAAATTTAAAACAACTCTGCTATGCATTATATTGTATCTCATGCTTTCAGTTGGACTTCATATTTGGACCATGGTGAGTTATCTTGGCTCCTAAATCTTTCTCAAATTAGAACAACACGCTACACGTCTTTTTTTTTTAAGAAACACACTTTTAAGAAACACAAGGCTCAGAATGCCTAAAAACTAAGAAACATCTAAGAAACATGCTGAGGCTGAGAATGAAAAAATAACATTTTTTAATTTGGTTTTTTAAAGAACCTTCCAATCATCAAAGCAAAGTTCCAGAAAAATACTTACATAGCAGTTAGAAACATTTGAGAAAGTCAGAAAAGCAATATAGAAGATAGGAAAGTACCGTAGAAAGACTATTGTATTATCAACATGCGTTCTTTAAGCTTGAAAAAGTTTAGAAACATGTAAGAAACATTTAAGGCTCAAAAGGCCGATTTCTTAAGAAACATTGAGGCTGCTTGGTAAAACTAGTTTCTTAAAAAAAACAAAAACGTGTAGTCATTTCAATATTTACGAAGAGCGGGAATATATTGGAATATAATGTACTTTTGTATAAACAATCGAAGGTGGTTGAAGAATAGCTTCAATGGACTATCAACTGACTGGGATGCTCAAAAAGAGGATTATAGAATTTTGAATTTTCATTTGACCAAAAACATGAAAGGGGGCTTGTTACACACGGTACTTTTTGTAATGTCAGTGTTTTGCTTAGAGAAAAAAAGAGAAGGTTTGGGAGATGGATGTACAATCCCCTATTCGTTTCAATCAATGTCATTTTTCCTCTTAGTCTCGAAAATGGGGTGATGACATCAAGTATATCTGGTTCAATGGATTTCAAGCATTGTATGCAATTCAGAGGATAGGTTAGCTGGTTTTTATTTTGTCTTTCAATCTCTTTAATCTGTTCTGAGCATATGTTTCGGTTAGAAATTTTTATCTGTTCTGATGAGATAGGGGTCCAATCAAGAAAATCTGATGCGCTCTTTCAGCCTTATTAGTAACCCTAAAATTATTCAGAACACATCATTTGAACAGAAAAACTTAAAGTCATGGATAGATAAGAAAACATTTCGCTGATTGGCTTACTGCTTCTGCAATGGGCTCTTTTTATTTGAAATCAAACAAACCATAATCTGATAGCAGATGGCTATAACTTCAAAAATTGAACTTTTTTCTGATGTGGCGCCCTATTTTTAAACACATCACGTAACTCTTTTGTCATTCCCAGTTAACTCTAAAACGATGAGCGAGCAGTCCTTACAGATTCAAGTTTATTCATCAGATTGTTTGTTGTCACCCTTTAGAGCTTCATCGTAGCGGGCAGAACACAATCACGATCTGATTTCAAGTCAATAAACCATGACTTTGACATTAACTACAATCTCATTTTTTTTTTTTAGTGTCGGTGGTTTATTACTTCACTTACAAAAGAGCAATGGTGAAATTGTCTGACCCAAAATATTATCGTGATACAGAATGGCTTAGAAAGGAGTTGGCTCGTATTCGGTGAATGACAATCCAATTTTGGATTAACTCTTACATCAATGATCTGGTGCGATGCAATTGATGGGTGTGCCATACTATCTATAAAGAAGGAATGTATCTAAATTTTCAGCTTATGCTGTATTTTATTTATTGACCAAAATTCACTAACTCGGTATGTTGATAATCGTATTGACATTAATGAATTTGCAGATTACCAAATAACCTAAACTTGTCTTTGTTGGTGGGATCACGGTTATACTGTAACAAACACATCATTCATTGTAGAATTTTTATACCGGGTGGTTTAAAAAAATCTTTGGATGTTTGGAAACGCCTTTGAGCAGAATGGATCAAGATATGAACTTTAGTGTAATGTCAGAAGAAAGAGGAAGGTCTAACTTAAATTTTATGTTGTTACTTTTTAAGTTTGGTTCAGGAGTTTTTGAGTAATCGAACTTCTTTTTTTTTTAACCACCCGATAGAACAGACCCATCAAAATGATCTGAAGATTTAAGGAATTTGACTTTCGGAAAATATTTCTAGATCTCGTTAAGAAGTTCTTAATAAGATCTTAGGGATCGGAGAATTCGAAAAATCACAGGTTTTGTTTTTAAATAAGTCGATCTTTCTTGCTTACTGTAATGAATTGACACGGAAAGGGAGAGAGATAGATAGAACTGATTTTTTAAATGGATAGCCAAGTAATCTAGGACTTGAGAAATTCGGGGTCCACGGCCAGCCAGTTTTAGTTCTCTGAGAACTAAACACGGAACACTGGAGGGAGTGAGTATTCGATCTGCTAGCCCCCTAGTATGAATTACTGGCGCATGAACCACCTGCTATCGTCCGCACACTGGGCCCAGAGGACAAAAGTTTGGAAATAGGGAGTGGGAGAACAACAAGATAGCATTTCTTACATTTTTTGTATTATTAAGGCATTAGTAGAGCTCTAGGGTCACATTACATGAGTTAGAAAATAGTAAACTTCAAATTTTGACTTTCTTTTGAGATTTTTCATGGAAATTGAGATTTGTAGCTTGGAAAATGCAGGCAAAATTTGAACTTTTAAACCGCTAATTGTCACATCGAAACTCCAGCATTTTTGGAAAGGTTAGTGTCTGTAGTTTTCAAAACATATATGGTTTGATATGTGACACTTAGCGGTTTTTGAGATATTTGGACATTTGTGGTTACCTTAAGCATTTTCGTGATGAGAATTTGGACTGAAAATTTGAATTTTTTCTCGTTCTTGGATATTTATACTTACTTTAAAGCAATTTCCCTTTAGAATATAATGTCTCTAAAGGTTATCACACGAAAGAACTGATTTACAAGCTGAATTTAGATCAGAATCTTCAAAAATATGCATTTTTCACTTTTTTTGATTTTTCATCAAAATGTGGTTTTCAGTCAACTTTGGAGCCACATAACTTGAGTTACAGATCAGATACAGACTTGAAACTTTGGCATCTTATCAGAAATTTATTCAAGATTCCATAAATCATATTATTAAAGCAAAATTTTAACTTTCGTTTTTTCCCTATTTCCACCTCTGGGCCCACTGTGGTCCGTCCCCTAAAGCAAAATAGGTTACTTAGCAAAAATAACAAGAATTAAAGTTCCAAAAAGATATTCACACAGCTTTTATCAGAATATTCATTCAAGTTTTTCAATTTTTTCAAATAATCAATATTTTAAGATATTTTTATTTCCAAAATTATGTGTTGTGTATATTTATGAAATTTTATCAGTGTACTTTTCAAAAGTTTTTACCTTAAAATATATTCCTATCAAATTTTACAAGAATTTACAGGATACGTTGTCTTTGATTCGCCAATCTAGAAAAATATTTGACCCTAAATTTTTCGTTAGGGATGGTAAGAGGAAATTCTCCCTTTCTTTAAACGAGATGTTTCAACCTTGTACATACAGTGTCCAAAAAAAGAAAATTAATAAAAATTCGTATGGATTATGACGATTTGGTGAGCGCTTTTTTTGGGGTTGTTTTTTGGACCTACCCCGGTGGGGTGAAGGTCCTATAAATTAACCCGTGTTCGTTAGTTCGTTCGTTCGTTAGTTACCAACTTTTCTCGAGATTGGCTCATTCAATTTTTCTGATTTTTTGCACAAAGGTGCATTACTATAAACCCTCGAATGTGACGGAGCCCGATTTTCGAAAAAAAAATTTTTCCGGCCGGTAGAACCGGAAATGTCCCGAAAAAAGCGGTTTTTTGAGATTTTCTCAAGATTTTATCATTAGTTTTTTGCGATTTTTTGCACATAGATGCACATTAGTACTGCCGAAAAGGTGTCGAAAACCGTTTGCCGAAAAAAAATTTTTTCCGGTCAGTAGAGAACCGGAAATGTGCCGGAAATCGTCGTTTTTTTCACATTTCCGTCACATTTTTTTCAACTTATTTAATTGTTTTGTTTACAGAAAAATGTTCTTTATGATGATGCCCAAAACTTAGCATCGTTTGATTTCCAAAAAAAAATCATCCTTTGAATCCGGAACTCCTTAAAAATCGCCGGAACAGCCGAAAACCGGCGTAAAACGGTTTTCCTTCATTTTTTTTCAACTTATACTCGACAGATTTTCATGATTTTTTTGCACAATGATGTAAAATGGCAATGCCCAAAATGTGACAGAGCCCAATTTTCGAAAAAGAAATTTTTCCGGCCGGTAGAACCGGAAATGTCCCGAAAAAAAGCGGTTTTTTTGAGATTTTCTCGAGATTTTCTCATTAGTTTTTTTTGCGATTTTTTGCACATAGATGCACATTAGTACTGCCAAAAAGGTGTCGAAAACCGTTTGCAGAAAAAAAAAATTTTCCGGCCTGTAGAACCGGAAATGTGCCGGAAATCGTCGTTTTTTCACATTTCCGTCACATTTTTTCAACTTATTTAATTGTTTCTTTACAGAAAAATGTTCTTTATGATGATGCCAAAAACTTAGCATCGTTTGATTTCCAAAAAAATCATCCTTTGAATCCGGAACTCCTTAAAAATCGCCGGAACAGCCGAAAACCGGCGTCAAACGGTTTTCCTTCATTTTTTCAACTTATACTCGACAGATTTTCATGATTTTTTGCACAATGATGTAAAATGGCAATGCTCAAAATGTGACAGAGCCCAATTTTCGAAAAAGAAATTTTTCCGGCCGCTAGAACCGGAAATGTCCCGAAAAAAGCGGTTTTTTGAGATTTTCTCGAGATTTTCTCGAGATTTTCTCATTAGTTTTTTGCGATTTTTTGCACATAGATGCACATTAGTACTGCCGAAAAGGTGTTTCTTAATTGCTTTCTCCGTTCCAATAGATATATAATTCGAAATTTAAAATTATACATTACTTCCATTAAATTCTAATTATTCGTTTTATAAATAGGTAGGTCCATTAAAGTATTGCTTGTTGGTATATGGCTCTTTGCTAAACCTTGCCAAGTTTTCACAAAAGTGTAACCAGGGAAAAATTTCAGACAACATAGAAAGGGGGGCCCTTATCTATGGCATATTTCATGGGACGTAAGCATGTATGGTTAAAAATAAGATAGGATTAAAAGATTTTCTAGGACTCTGCCTGCCAAGAAAAATTTTATGATTAGATTAGATCAAAAGAGTGGCATTATAAGCAAATCTCCTTATCCCAAAAATGGACGATTTTCAAAGTCGAATTCACAGGTATGTTATTGCCTTGGATTCAAAGGATTTGCCCACCCCCTACTAACTACAATAAACACTGACAAAAACTTAACCAAAAAAGGACTAGTAGGGGAAATAAAATAAAAAAAACTCTTCTTCTACCGCTATGGTTTTGTTTATAGAACTAAAATCGCACACCTTTTTCTTTTATAAGAACAATGAGGCTCAGAATTGCAAAAAAATGAGAACTATTTAAGAACAATGTCGAGCCCGGAATTACTCAATTTCAAGCAATTTAGGGGTTAAAGTAAAAATTGGGTAAATATCCTAAAATACCTCAATTTCAACCAATAAATAAGGTCAAGAATAGAACAATTTGAGGCTTAAAGTGCCAAAAA
Organism: Clytia hemisphaerica; assembly: GCF_902728285.1. Taxonomy (NCBI): domain Eukaryota; kingdom Metazoa; phylum Cnidaria; class Hydrozoa; order Leptothecata; family Clytiidae; genus Clytia; species Clytia hemisphaerica. The sequence continues at coordinate 1,119,305 of NW_027103699.1, read as the reverse complement.
ATAAACAACCGTCCTCATCACAAATTTACTGTTTCTTATAAAAAAAGAGTGTAGCTGTGACTCGTTTATCTTCTTGGCGTGAGGACGCCAAGGCCCATGTACTAGTACACGCTTTTTAATGATATACACCTTCCTACGTCTTCAAAATATCTTTTGAAGCGTTTATTGAGAATTCCCAAAAAGTCATTGAACACATAAAATAGTTACTTTCTCAAACCAACCAAAATCTACGAGCACAGAAATCTAAGATACCTTGGCAATTAAAAGATTTTCCTTAACCCTTCCAGCATCTTGGGGGCCTCCCCAAAACGATTTTTTGATACCTTTTGAAATATTTATCCAGTTGATTTAAAATTTTGCAAGTGTGCACCAAATATGAATTGGCAACTTTGATGAACATATTGGTATCATTAACTTTTTTCACTTTAATTTTTTTTGTCGAAATTTAGTGAGGCAATTCCACGTGACATGCATTTTTGGGACAGAGGATAGGTTTTTTACCACCTGCTGGTATTGTGTATTTTACAGAAAAATTGCCTTTTTTTGCCTAAACAGCCCTGGGATACTGTATCTAGTGATTAGAAAGTTCTATTAACTTGAAATTTTGACAAGTGTTAGGTATTGATGATACAATCTTGCAGCCAAAATTTCAGAAAAATCAAACGAGCGGCTAAAAGTGAGCATAATAGATGCTTCCCCTAGTAAAAAATAGGAAGATGAGATTCTTGAAGGGTTAACCCCTCAAACCCGAAAGACGCATATATTCGTTAAATATAGAATGAAATGTTTTGCACACTGTCTTAGATGGTCAATATCTATCACTTGTGAAAATTTCGTCAAAAGCTGCAGTAGTTCCGGCAGGTGATCAAAGGCCAGTCTGCAAATTAACTAGGATGTTCGCCTAATTAGGCCAGAATTTATATTAATGGCTTAATTTTGATGTATAAAATATCCAAACCTAAATATCTTGAGGACAAGTGAAATCTGCATCAATCTTACTACATGAACTTGTTTCTTGGACTAAGAAGAGTATTTTCCTTCAGGAACGAATTTCAGTCAAATCAAACGAGTCAATCAGTCAATACATGATTTTGGTCAAAGTTTACATCCTGGTCTATAAAATACTAACTAGACAGGTGTGATTTTTCAACCACATTTTCTACCAATGGTGAAAATTTCAATGTCATAGCCCCGTCATAGCACAGATTTTAAAGGGGGGCCTCGAGCCCCCCCCCAAAGATGCTTTCCCTAGTTAAAAAAAGGAAGATGCTCAAAGGGTTAACCCTTCAAACCCGAAAGACGTATTTATATATTCTTTAAAAAGTCTCACACATAAGGCTATAACTCTTAACCACTTCAAAAGTCTTTATTTTTTTATATGTTTGAGTACAAGACTTCATTTTCGTTTAATTCAACTTTAAAAAGTCGTCAATTTTTTTCATATTTTTGGGGTCAGAAGTTTTGCCTACAACGTCAGTTATTTGGCCTCTAAATTTTTTCCAGGCCTAGTTCGCGGGCCCCCTCTCAAAATTACTTTCGAACCCATTGCATGTGGTTGCGTTCCCCATGAAAGATGTTACGGATCCAACAAAAAAAAATTTAGAATTTTGAAAGTGACGTCAGAATTACTTAACATTGGAAGAGCTTCAATTCGTTAACAAAAGACTTTTTTGAAGTATGAGCAATTTGAAAGGCCATAAAAATTTGGTGAGAGACTTTGTAATTTCATATTACAATTTACCTCGGGATAAGGCCGTGTGTTGAGGTACCTCTACATTCGTAGAAGATTTTGTTTTTCGCGCCAGCGTCTGAGATTCTTTTTTTTCTCGCTTCAACAAGCTTTGTAAACAGTCACGTCTACAGTAGGGGAATTTCAGAATTGCATAATTCATATACAATCGAGAAAGCGATAACTCTAAATCTTGTATTTCTAGTGGTAATCAAACAAAAATCATTGAAGACTATCACATCTGCTCAAAGGATAAAAATGCCGATATTTCGACAGAAGAGCCATTTCAACCGACCCACCAAAAGTTTGTCAGATAATGATGATGATAGTGAAAATGATGACATTGCACAAATTGAAGTCATTCCTGATCATTTGGTTCGAGAGAAGAAAGAGAGCGGCTTCAATTTCAATCCGATGAGAAAGATGAGAAAACAACAAGCTCCAGGTATGATCAAGTTAGTTCTGTAGGTGTTCTGTTCTACCTGCCAACTTTTGATGGTTGAGCCCCCCTATCTTTGTCCTTGACCTTGGGGTGGGTTTGACTTGTTTTTAAAACGAGGAGTAAAATAAAGGGTTTTGTACGGTAGTATCTACATGATGATGGTCCAGCGTCGAAATTTAAAATTATTTTTGCATTTCCGGACACGGAGGTGCTTATGTTGTCAATTGATAACTAAAGCTGTTTTGATGGATTTTCAATTTTTGCACCGTTTGACAACAACTCCTTTGATAGTAGGGGCTAACCTTTAAAACGCGTGGCATTGTTTGAGCGCATGTGGTTGGTTCGAAAGAAGAAAGGATATGATTATAAAAAATCTTATCATTCACCATCTCTACATTTTCATTCATAGGAGATCTCCACAAAATCACTTTCCCGCGTACCAATCTAAAAACAACATACAATAAGTCAGATGTTCGCATGATCAATTTAGAACAGAAAGGTCCTTGCGCTTACTACGGCCGATCGAGATCACCAAAGAAATTGATAGGCCGTCCTCTAGTAATGGCTGACGAAGAAGCGGTCGTTTATGATGAAACCAATCATAATATGACGAATGAACAAAGAACTTTTAAGGAGATTCGAGAACAACAGTACAGAAAGTTCGAATTAGAAAATGTGGCAATGGAGGAAAATGATAAGTTTGCGGCTTTTAATGAAATTATAAAAGAATTCAGAGAAAAAGCAGGTACAAGCAACATTTTAAAGTATCATCATAATTTATACTTGGGATGCAATCCTTGTCGGTCGATCTTCTATAGCAAAATGTGCAACTAAGTGATCCAGATTCTCTCTTAAAGGCATCGAGAAACCGAGAAACCGATCTTTTTGGTATTTTATACAAACCCAACTTGTATGGGCATCCCTCATATTTTTGTTAAGTTATCTCAACCTCCACACTATACAGCTTCATGTTTTTATTCCCAATTAGGTATTCGATATGGTTGGCCAGGGGAAGATATGAACGAGGACGTTCTAAGTAAACATGTTCAAAATTATAAAGAGAAGAAACAACGTAAACAGGCCCAATTATCACAAGGTAGCCACTTTGATGAGGTCGAAGATACACCACCAAGATACGAGGAGGCGGTAGAAATGCCGGCGTTAGATGCGGAACCACCTGTGGTCTTCCAAAGGCCATCTGAGGGAAGTTATCCAAATATGACACCGTCGGAAGAAAAGAATATGCAACAAATATTAAGACTTTCTTGGAAAGGTGAGATTTCATTATTTATAGACGATCCTATCGTTGTTAGCAGTGGTGGAGGTACTTACAGTGCGTTTGTTCCAAACTCTACCGCCGTTATTTTTTCCCGAAAACCGCTGTGATGGCTGTAAACTCTGTGCATATATTTTTCTCGCGTTTACTATTCCTTTAACGGACGATAGCCTCGTCTGCATTGTTTTTAGCTGGACTCAAATTGGTAATGATGGCCTCTTAAGGTGTTTTTAGGCGATTTTACTCCATTTTTGGCCCAAAATTTCCCTCAGATAGAAATTTCTATCAATTTCATTTTCTGTCACTGTTCTTTGATACCAACAAAGAAAAAAACATAATATCCATCTATTATTTATTACACGATAGTAGACTATGCTATAGTCTAAAACAAATCACTATCTAAGAAGTAAGCCCAAAGCCGAAGAAAATTCGCAAACGGGCTTTTTGCCGAAAAGAGTTTACAGCCGGTAGAGTTTACCAGTCTTCGAAACTCTCCCGCCAATTTTGTTTCCGCATACCGCAATAACGCCATGCCACCATATTTTCCCGCCTTTACTATCACTGTAACGGACGATAACACGTTTAGCATGATAGTTGATGTGATTTGGAAGTGTGTCTGAAAATTTAACATATGGAAAAAGTACAGTATATTCTTAGTCGAGTTTGCATTTAGGATTTATAATTTTTCTCTGATATCAAATTCAAAGAATTTTCCTGGTGAATTTCTATACCCCATTTCTTCACTTATAGGTGACAAAGAAGGCTTAGTGAAATACTTAGAGAACGAACGTCGCTGGGGAAAAATCAATCTCCAAATAGATTCAAAAGGGAGATCAGCACTTCATTTGGCCTCCTCCTTTGGTGATGAGGCACTAATGAACATTCTGTTGAGAGTTCCTGGTATTGATCCCAACCTGAGAGATAGCAATGGGATGACACCGTTGTTCAAAGCTGCTCAAGTCAACTCTCCGCGATGCATTGCCAGGCTGTTAGAATCAGGTAAATTGTTAAGATTGTAATTATAATTGCAAATTACACTGTACTCTATTACCCTTTAGGTGATGTTTTAATTATCAAGAATAAGTCAAATTGGTCCAGTGTTTTTTGACTGGTATTTTGACCAGAAAACTTGCAATCATCGAATTCTGGTTTAAAGATTTTATATCACAAGAAACATGGATCCTAAATATTTCGGAAGCCTCAAAGATTCCAAAATTCTAGTTTCTGAGTACTGTATAGGATATCGAACCCCACATATGGACATAACTTTATTGAAATCCTTGGAAATGTTCTCTCCATTTCCTATAGGTTCGAATCCCCTTATCTGCTGCAATGATGGCTGTAACGTTCTTCAATATCTGATCATGGAGCATGGTGATGAATACCTTCATAGCATCCAAACTCTCCTCAACAACCAAGAATTACGTGCCAATCCTCTTGCATCAACAGCCACAGAAGAATTTGATCGCTTTACTTTTCTGCATTATGCATGCTCGGCAGAACGAGGGATTAAAGTAGGAAATACTGTGGAGATGTTGATTAATAATGGAATTGACCTAGATGCGAGAGACGGTATTCCTAGTTTTGATTTTCCTTCAGCGTGACCTTTGCATTCAAATCTAACCTTCGTGTTTGTAACATATATCTTTGTCAAAGAAAGAAAGTTAACTTTCTTGGGAACTTTATGAAGGGACACGGGACTCAATTTTAGTGAGCTAGAAACTGCATTGCATGACCGTGACTCCTGGTGCCATCGAGTCGAGTCGACTGCAGTCGGACATTTCATTTACTCAATTTATCAAAATAAATTTTATTTTCCAGTACAGTTTATTTAACACACATCAAATTATACGTACAATGCATCTGGTAAACCTAAGAGAAGGTTTTGATGTCCAACCATGCGATCTCTAAAAGAAACCCGTACCAGTCCTTTAGCTCTTTTATACTTTAGGTAATGCTCACGAAAGATGTTACCATGTTACCATTGCAATTTAGCGCTGAAATGATGACTGGCTGCTCTTTGCAGAGGACACCCAGTTCCGTATTGAGCGGTCTAGGAGTCGTCTCATTAGAACCGTCTACGCGATGGTTTATACTGCGACCAGCTTGCGAGACACTGACACACAGTTTTTGGATCGAGTGCGTTAAGTCCAGCGTGAACCACTAGGGAACAATGCCAGCGCACTCTCACCTCATCCACGATGGATTGATTGGAATCGATACCTAGCACAGTCACCGACAGGCTTCTTGAGTTTCTGTCTACCCAATTCCCCTCACATGACATGGGTTGGCCCCGGCGAAGGTACATTCACTTGCCAAGTGAATCACAGCACCGAGCGGGAATCGAACCCCGACCTCCTGGACGGCAGTCAAGATTGATAACCACTACACTACTGCGCTGAAATAAGAACAAAGATACTGACCAAAATCAATACAACGAAACACACAATTTTATCTTTTTCACTTGTTTTATTTTCCACGTAGGCAAAGGACGAACACCACTAACGTTGGCAACACAAAACAATAGAAAGAAGTTAGTGAGGATGTTGATAAGAAGTGGAGCTGATCCTGATATTCGTGATAAGGATAACAAGAAAGCTTTACATTATGCTGAGCCTGATACAAAGTAAGTCGGGCCTACCTTATCTGTCCTTTTTTCACCGATCCATATTTTGCCAAAACTCAAAATTTTTGAATTTTTAGCCCGGTGTAACAGAAAATAAGTACTCCACGGAAAAAGTACTCCCGGAGTATTTATTTCCCAGGAAATTTGTACCCGTTCTGGGAAATTTGTACTCCCCTAATCTACGTCAAGATATGTTGAGAATTTTGGTTATTTCTTCGTTTTTCGAAATTTGAAGTTTGGGCGAGAAAGTGGCTTTAGGGTTATTTGTTAAACGTAATCGAATATTTCTATTTGGGAAGGGCTTATAGACTTCCAGGCTAAATTCCGAACCTTATTGAGCTATTCTTGAACATATTGGATCTTAAGTCTAGCGTTAAAACTCTTCAAATAGAGCACTTCCAAAATTTTTTGTGGCTATAAGGTTTCGGTGGAACTTCCCTTTTTTCTCAAATATTACGAACTTGATTGTAAAAAAATATCTTAATTAAAAAAATACTGTACGTTCTTAGAACGAAGCACTTATTTTTCTTGAATGAAATGTTAACCGTGTGAAAAGAATTGAATCACTTTCTAAAAGTCCTACATGGCTATATTCACGTAAAATATCGACTTTTACAAGTTTTGCTGGATATTTTTTCAGAATAATTACACCCTTTTTAGAAAACAAAAAGACTTGAAACACAAAATTAGAGTATTGTTTTAGAGCTAAAGAAATTATTCCAAACTCGGTGTAAAAGGTCTCTGAGGAGCCAAATTTTATTCTCCAACTAAATCTTTACCTAGGACTTAATAAGCTTCCTGAAGAATAAAAGGTATAACTGGCATACTGAGATTGGGTTAAATTTCTCAGAAACTTTTGTATTCAATTTTTTCTCAACCATAATTCTGAAACTTTGTTCAAATTCAAAGTTGATGAATCGACTACAGACAAAAACTGGTTGATAGTTCAAAATACATTTTAATGGAAAATTGACTTTCCAGCATAGTATCTAGCATAGTATCTACTTTTTTCCTGGAGGGGGTGACAATTTCCTAGGAAAAATGTACTCCGGGAGTACTTTTGTCCTAGGAAATATGTACTGAAGAGTACTTTTGTCCTAGGAAATATGTACTGGGGAGTACTTCGGGAAGTACTTTTCTTCCTGTGACACCAGCCCTGATTCAATTTTGATCCCTTACGCCCTTATTACGTCAGCGACGAAAAAGTGACGTCAATGAGGGCCGAAGTAAAAAGAATCGACAAGGTATTCATTTTCTTGTATGTACTAGAGCCGATATCTACTGTATTGCCAGTACATATTATTTGAATCTTCCAGGATCATAAGGCTTAGAGTAATTGCAATGAAATCCTCTAAAATACTGAAACATGGCGTCATTCTAACATTGAGATAACTCGGAATAAATCATTAGGTTCATGTGTCTTTTTTGGCTTACTTTAGTTGTGAGATCTAGTTATGTTGCTTTTTCTTTTTTCAGACTCTATATGTTATTGGCTAGTAGAACGACGATGGAGGATAATTTTACACCTGAATCATCTGAGAGCAGCCACAGTAATAACTATCAACACCGAGAAGAAGAGCTGACATCACCAACAGACGTACATACAACGTCTTCTCAACGTCCAAGAAGACTACCAAGGCTGTCAGAACATGACAATGTGGAAACTCCTTCACAGAACTTTAGACCGTTGGAAAACAATCGTAAACAACCTTCTCAGAAAGAGATTTGCACCAATACTTCTGGTGGAGTTTGCAGATCCAACAGCTGACTAACCGAACGACATATTACCGCAACGATTCATAATAATAAGAAAGTAGGACCTCACATGTTGCGTGGAATTCTTGGAGTTGTTAATGCAACTAAGAAAGAAATTCTCTTAAAGTAAAATTTAAAAAAGATTGTATTGTGGATGATTTCTGAATTTTCTTGAATTGTAAACATTGGTTGGAAATGTTTTTCCCATATTATGGTTATTAATATTCTCATCCATTTTTCTGCTGAAACCCAAAATTAATGACAGGCGTAATTTCTGAATATGTAACAGCACGCCGTTCAATCAAGAATGGTGATTAAACTGTAAAGTTGATATGGGGATGAATTCTTTGTCCTTACTTTCTCTTAGTTGGTCGGACGAAAGCTGCTGGCGATGAGGCAACATTTTTTTCTGATGTGTTCTGAGAGAATATTTCAGCTAGAAATTTTGATCTGTTCTGATCTTCGAAAATTAATCAGCTAGAAAAGATGATGTGTTCTTACGAGACAGGGTCATCTAACGTGTTCTTGTTGTCTAGGTCTAAGTAACCCTAGAAAGCTTCTAGTGCGATAAAGGTTTCCTAGAAATCAGAACACATCATTTGTACAAAAAATTGAATGGTCATGACATTTGGTCTCTTAGAAGATAAGAACACATATTTCTAAAAAATCTCTGCGCCGGCTGCTTTTAGTCAGAGGCAACCTCATCCACGTGTTTTTCAGGCTATATTTACGTTACACTGTTTGCACCCCAAAATGTCGGTAAAATTTTTACTGATTGACGCCAGAGAATCTTATCTAGGAAACAAAAAGAAGCTGATAATGCACAGGGAACGAGGTTGGGTTGGAGGTCCTATTGGGTCATCGACGATGTTCTTTGTTTTTCTACTCTTGGTCTCTTTTAAAAATCGAATGGTAACTCATAAACAACAAGAATTCTTATGTTACTTTGTAACCATAACCCCTTGGTGATAAAGTGGTCCACTTGAACAAATAAACGCTTTTTGCTTTACTCCTACACATTTCATTTCGTAGTGCAAACACACGTTATGGAACTCCGTGTAACAATGGTGCAAATCTGTGACGATAAAAGAAAATGCCCAAGAAGCAAATTTTGGTAGTAGAAAACTCCTAAAATTCGATAAATAGACAATAAAAGACTCAATTTGCTGTTTAATGGTTTTTGTACCCCTTTAAGAGACTTTCGAAGGTGTGAAAAGGAACCCTTGTGGCTTGAACATACTCAGCACCCATTCTGCCTAAGTGCCTCCCCCGGCTCATTCTGCTCGCAAAAGTGAATGTGTAGGTGTTAGAACACTAAATACACCTTTCCCGTAATTCAAACTTCTCAGAAATGGCCCGGAAAAATGTGCGCTCCACCGTCGTGTATAGAATTGTTTGGGAGGTAAACGAACGCGTTTTTGCCTGCGAGGGGTTAGGGAAAGTGGGTTTTCAGCTTCTAACTTTTGATAACGAGCAAAAGATTTTCAAGGTGGTATAATATCATGAATAGATTGAACATATTAAAATTTGAGGGTATTTTGTTCTACTAAACTTAAGAAAAGCTCAAAAAAAACAACTTTCCCTAGGGAAACGCAGGCAAAAACGGGTTTGTTTACCTCCAGAGACCAAACGGTGGAGAGCATCAAAATGATGCGCGCGCATTAGTTTTACGAATTACGGGAAATGTGTTTTACTATATTTAGGGGGCAATTAGCGTTTATGGGTCATACCTTTTTCCAGTTGAAAGTTGAAGTTTTAAGGTTTTACGAATCACGGGCAAATACGCTATGACCTGAGACTTTTATTGACCTACAAACACGTGTTTATTTTCATGACATATGCAATACCAATAAAATTTCATTTAAAAATACCTTTAAACGAGGCCATTAAAACACAAATCATTACCGATAATGATTTATTGACGATTTTGGAAAGAAAAGTAATTTTGTAAACTAAAGAAGAAAGAAGCTAATAATACAGTGTTGATTAATGCTGATTTGAAATGTCACTTTGTTGCTGAGCTCAAAATAGAAAGTTGTTTGTGTATTCCACTGCATGTGTTTTAATTCATGGTACTCGTATGATAAATTCACACTTACTGTGTCTCAGGTGTGAAGTTTGAAGTTTCTCATCAAACATTTATCAGACATTTTTTTTAATAATTTGGAGAGCTCATCAGGTTAGTAGCAATTTTTTGGAAAGAAAATGGATTTTGAAGGGTAATTTTTTTTATTTTCTAGACAGTAGAGTATCCATATCCACAGCTCAGACACGCACAGGGTAGGGTGGAACTGCTCGATTTTAAAGTTATGTAAGTTATGTAAGTTGAAATCTTCATACTTGTATGTAGTTCTTGTAAATTTCTTTCTAAGAGACAAGACACCCCTATTTTTCAGGATCTTGTGAAAATCATTTAATTTTTGATATTTTTTGCAACTAAGATTACACCTTTTTTTATAAGAACAATTTTTAGGCCTTCCTTAACTATTTAAGCTTTTATAAGCCTAAAAATGTCCTTAAGATATTCTTATTTTCACCATTTTGAGGGTTTTTTTGGACCATTTCCTGAGAAATTGGGTCTGCTTTAGATTCGTCAAAGCCATAAAATCTTCTTAACTTGCTCTTAAATTTTTTTTTCATAAAAGCCTTATGTTCTTATGTATTTTTTCTTATATATAAAAGCGTGTATCTAAAGACCTGCAAGAATAGGTTTTCAAGATTGGGGAGTATTAAGAGCACTTCCCAATGAAATTTCAGATTGAGAAGAGAATCTTGAGAAACTCACTTTTCAAGCTGCTTTGTGTTGTGAAGTCCTTAATCAAACAGGGTGAACGAAAAATTTGGCTGTTTTTCTGCTATGCATTTTGGAGTTCTTTTGTAGAGAATGATTGTAGAGAAAACACTGGGTCTTGATTACACGTTTTTATGATAAGAACTTTGGAAACTGCCTTACCATGTGTGATCGCGATTCTTCGCGTAAAAGCTTCGCACTGAATCGTTATCTTAAAAGAGGTCGAATAACGATGCTGATGACCTGTACGAAATTTTGTATTGTATTTTGTTAACCGGTTACTTTTTCGAAGCGGGCTACATGGCTTTTTGCGCAATGCAATTGGTTCTTTTCCCATGACGACGGGCCTACATTGTCCAGAGTTGCCCGTCGTTAGGAAAATTCATTGTGACGTCACTTTTTCAAAGGAAAATGAACAATGTGTTGACATCATTTCTCTCATATTTTATTTCTGACGTCAGAAATTATAGCAATTTTTTATCTCTTTTCGCTTGTTTTTTCTGCTTTATTTCGCTATTTTTCCTGGATAAAGCGCTAAAAATCAATCAAAGTTGAAGGAAACGGTTAACAAATACAATAATGACCGGTTTTTTTCGGGCTGTACTGAAAATATTGCCCTCGGTCAACGCAACAACCTCGCAAGCTCGGTCGTTACTTGACCTCGGGCAATATTTCTCAGTACAGCCCTCACTAACCGGTCATTATTGTATTAGTACAGCCCTCACTAACCGGTCATTATTGTATTAAAGTATTGCAGTGAAGGGGTATCACTAAGGTAATATTAGAACAAATCTCAAAATTGTTCGCACAATTATTTCTATTCAATCATTTAACTCAACTAAAGTACTTTTTCATCAATGAGTGTATCATTCTTTACGACCTTGAGCCCAAAAATTGACCTTTTGGGTCAAGAGTTCGTTCATAAAAAGAAATATATTTGCTCAATACTGTTGACATTGCTAAGCCTTCTAAATCGACCACAAACAAATATACATAAACCTATTTTTGCTTTCTTAGAAGCATTAGATAAACACTAAAAATAGCGCGAAAATCATTTCACATTTAGCTTGTACTAGACCCACTATAACAAATAGGTTAACACTAGTTGTAAACATGAATGCTGCACCAGTCCTTGGTACAGGCTATTGTCATACATTCAATTAAGTGCTCTTTAAAAGTAAGACAGTTTTATAAACATGAAATTGATTATTACTAACAAGACAAAATTTATTTCTCATACAATGTCAAGAAGTATTTATGTAACCATGGTCAACAGACTACTCCACCTTATTCACTCTGCTGCAACTGACGTAACATAAATCATTATATTAAAAAAAGTTGCATACATTTTGTGCGTTGCTGTTGTTGTTGTTAATTGAGAACGGATTTCCATGTGTTTTAATGAGAAGTTGCATTTGATAAGTTAGTTGCTCTGTATACGGTGATGTTTGATTTGTTGGTATCTTTAATGAAACAACACGAGTGAGGTGCAGAAAGTTTGTTGGTTTAGGGGCACTGGGAATGAACCTCTTTTTTTCGTGTTTTCCTGGGAGTTATATTTTGTCTCTTAGCGCTATTTGTTTGCTCTATTTCAAGATTTGATGAATGTGATGAATGACCGACCGGGGCGTTTTAGATGTTTTTAAACGAAATTGTTCTCGTCCTACCTGAGATGAAATCATATTTTAGTGTTTTGAAATAAAATGCTGAAAATTACAAAACTTGGATATCGAGTTATTAAATTGGGATTCTTCTTGAAATTACATAATTCTAGAATTTCGGGGCTATTGAAATTGAAGACATAATCACAGTTCGAAAAGGAACCTCTGACATGGGTCATGCGGATCTGAAGGTCCATGAAAATAGGAATAAGCAAACAAAATTCTCTCAAAGCTCCTTAAATGCCACATCCCTGTGTCAGGAAAGTACTTTATAAAAAGTTAGATTGAAGGAAATTACCATCTTGGTTAGTTTTGTGCAACTTGTTTGAAAATTGATTAGAATAGCATATGAACTGACTTCATTGTTCTTTTAAAGTAAGTTCAAATAGTAATCATTGCCTAAAGATGGGAATACTTCTCCACAATGCTACTACCTCCGGGTAACACTGTTTATTTTACGTTACACGACTGTGTGCTGTTTCTAAAAGTATTTTTGTTTATACTGTCACACTTCAAGACATGGGATGTTTATCTTAACATTACAGAGTAATATATTCTGTAACATTTGCTAATCTAAATATTTGCTTTTTTTTTATATTCGCTTTTAAATAATATTCTCTCCGTAAACTAATTTACATTTTTGGTGAATGCAAGTTTATTCCTGAATCTTAGAATCAAGAATATAGTTTGATTTAACAATAAAAGTTCGATGGAGATAAGTATGTTGCTTTTTGAAATTGGTTGATTTGATCAGGAAGGTGAATAGAGATTACTATACTGACTGATATACCCTACCGACCCTCGATCATGAAAATTGCAATATTCTCCTAATTTGTGATACCCCTGTATCCATTACCTGGAAGAATAATTTCAGTGGCAGAATGAGATTTAGCTTAATTTTTCCAATGTAATGGGAAGTTCAATCCATACTCATTCAATCTATGGAGGATCTTTATAAGATCTTTCATTTGACTTGGGGTTCACTCACTCTAGGGGGGCATAGGGGGACATAGGGGTTGAGTCTGGACTCTGATACAGGTTAAATTTCAATTGATTTTATACACCCCTGTTTCACAGCCTCGGTGGAACTTTTTCTCTCAGTAGTAATGTCTTTCGATATCCCAACGGGGATAAAATATCTATTGTTTCCAGTTTAAAAACGTCAGTGGGGATGTTTTGAGTCTGCAATTTTTTACCACTTTAATTTCAAATGGGAAGAAAATCGTAAGACAATATCGGGGACAATTTTCTCACCAATTTTATTCCAATTGGCTAAGTATCCACTGGAGGTATGCTATCATTTTCTATCAAGACACTTTGAGGATGAGAATTCAGTGTTGAGATTTCAAAATGTTTCTCCTAATGGGAAGAAAGAATATAATCGTGGCTAATGGAACGGGTAAAAGCCTAGGATCTAAGATTAGTGAAAGAGTTCTGTTTATCAATGGTCTTGAAATTTGACATGCAAGAAAAAAGTGTCTTGTCATTAACCAAATTTTGAAATTTTAAGTCGGAAGTTGTTAATGTGTACAGAAAATACCACTAAGTAAAAAACTCCAGGAAACCACAATATTGTATATGGAAACAACTGTCTCTATGGATATCTGCCTTGGTGGCTAACACTAACATAGTGTGCTCTACTACAGTGCCATAGCTACTGGGGGATATATAATCTTTTTAAGAGTGGTTTTCTTCATAAAATGGAGTATTTTAACTTTAAATTTTGCCTTTATTCGAATTATTTTAGTTTTTTGAGTGTGTTTTTAGCCAATTTAAAGCTCTAGATTTCAAAATCCCCCCCTCGGGCCAAACCATGGTTGGTCCTTACGGTGTCACTGAACTTATGCTCCCCTCCTCAATATCAAAATGCTTCATACGGCACTGATTTCACTGCATTTATTCAACTTGTAGACATAATCTTCAAGCTTTGATCCCGTGTACAGATTATCATAATCGTTCAAAAAGATGATCCGATCAGTTATTTCTAATCCTAGTAACTAGAAATGTAATACATAGCCTGTACCATCCATCCCAGGAGCAATTTTTTATCTTGGCAGCAAAAAGGAGCTTGGTACAGGCTGGATATCTATATCTAACCTCTCAAATCAAATTTATCAGACGTTCAGCAGGTCTTCTAAATCTAATCAGTTTTCAAATTACAATTAAGGAAATAATTTCTCTTGTGTACTGGTCCAATTATCGGATATAATGATGAACGACGTATTATATTTTTTATGCACTGCAATTGCAGACGTTATATCCTTTGGAGTAGCGAGAATTAAAAGGGGGTGTGTGTATATCCCTTTTTGAAAAGCTTGTTAAGTTAGATAACACTAACTATTTCCGCTTCTCCTTAGTGATTGTCCTGGAAAGGATAAGAAGAGATGTAGGGCGGGTGATAGAAAGAAAATTCCATGTAATTATAGATATCTGAAATGAGCTTCCTACTCTGTCCCGTTAAATACATATGATAGTCGAGGTCTTGTGAAAACGATGGTAAGAACAAAGCTATAGTTGACGCTCTCTAATTCGATTTCCAAGGGGAATAGTATTTTCATAAAATAAGGGAGTGTATCGATTAGCAGAGCGTGGTTTAGGAAAATTTCTAATTGAAGATAACTTTCAATATAATCGAATAATGGAGCGTATCGAATAGTAGAATGTCGAATTAGAAAACGTCAACTGTACTACTTAAAGTCCACTTCTTTATCCCTATGTTAGGGTAGAAAGTATAATCTTTCCATGACGTCATCATGTCTAAAACCTTACTCACGCAAATGAAGGGTAGGTTAAGCTTATTCACATGAATTTCAAGTACTTTGTATAGATTGAAATTGAAAAAATTAATCGCGTTGTGGAAAGTCAGTATGTCAAGGGCTCATATAAGATAGGGCTTGTAAGATATTAGTGTGTCTGTCACAGAGCTAAGTAAATTTTCTCTTTTTTTCCTTATATTATAATGGAAAAGCAATATTGTTGCATTTTGTTAATGACATTACACGTTATAATTGTGATGAGACCTATATGAAGCACAGCTAGCTAAAAAAGATTGTTTTCATCAAATCACTGCAGAGTGAGATAGCATTTATTTGTTAATTTATTGCAGACCTGCTTGAATGTTTGAAATAATTGTTGAAAAGAGCTTTTGCATCGACGGGAGTTTTGGAGGCAGTTTGTTGTTTGCGTTTTGTTTCACGCTTTACTATTTTCTCAATTTTGTGTTGGTTTTTTTAATCTTAATCTTTACTAAAAATATTATGAGTACCCTAAGAATCTTGTACCCAGTCCTTTGGATATTTAAATTTCCATTCACCAGTAAAACTCATAAGTAATTGAAATCTGGGAATGAGATTGAATAGTAACACTCTTTTTACAGTTTTGAGCCGATTTAACCATCTCTCTCTCACATTGGAGGGCTCTATATCCGTATTATCTTGAATACCATTTTTGATGCCAACAAATATTAATCTTAATCTTAATGTTGGTATGGTTTCCAAGGGTTTTATTAACTTATTAGAGATTTTCTCAAAATCTGTAAATATGATAAGTGTGATTTAAGTTTTTTTTAAGAAGACTATGTAGCCATTGGATTATTGCTTATTGCACTTTTGAATTCTATTAACAGCAGTTTTAAAATAGTCTAGAGTTACATGGAATCAACTTGCTTGCCGGCACTTATTTTTTTGCACCCCTGACATACTGATTTATTTAATCAGTGATTTCTATATATAGCCAGTGCAGAATCTCTAGTTTTGAAGCCTCAGAAATTTTAGTGTTTCCAAAGTGTAAGAGCTTGGTTAAAGTTTTTAATCGTTGAAATCTTTGACAGATGCAGGTTTCAACAGCGGTACGTTTCACAAAAGCTTCAAAATAGACTAGACGTCCACATCAACTCTTGTGACTCCTAACTTTATATTTTCAAACATTACAAATAGTATTATGTCGTGTATGTCATTGTAATAATTCCACATGTGTTGACCATGATTTCACTTTTCGCTTGTCTATCAACATTCCCTTTTTAAATAAAAAGTTCTGTGTTTCTACTTACAAAGATTTTAATTTTTTGATCATCGTTGCAGAGTTTAAATATCTGTATGAGTTGTAAAAACAGCGAAAATAACGAGGAAGAAAATTATCAACCCAAGCATTTGTCTTGGAACTATTGAGGTAGAAGATTGAATAAATCTTATCGGAAGGAAGAGATCTTGAGAAAGGAATAATACGAGATGCCGATTTTCCGTTGGGGATCAAAATCATCCGCATCTGTGTTACCAAGACGACAAGATGATAGTCGAAGTCCCGCTGATCAATCTGCATTAGCTGATCGAGCTGTCGGAGCATTATCAGGTAAGATCAAATATTCAAATATATTTCTTACCGTCGTTGCACGTTGGCTATTTGAGATGATGTTTTTACAAAGGGGCAACCTCGTGTCCAGTCCTTTAGTTTACTTTTTATGATTCTGAAAAGTGTGTAATCACGTCCATCAGTAAAATCAATAAAGGTGCAATAAACGATATTCAAATGCAACTGTGAAACGATTGTTCAGACATAGAGTAAACAAAGTTGTTTCAAAGAAAGGCTCAGCTACCTTAGTGAAATATCCAAAGTCAAATAACTTGATGGATCTTTTTTCAGTTCACTTTACACACTAAGAATTTGTCTCTTTTTGTTCCAACTGACACGAAAAAAAATTATTTTCATGATATCAATGGATTGGTTCGTTTAGTTTTTGAATGGTATACGGTCTTCTTGCTAACTTACTAACTTTGCTCGGGAGTTTCTAAACGTCGACCAGAAATGACGACCACGACCGGCGACCACGACCAGCGACCAGATAAATTTTGGTTATCGAGTTTTTTCTTTTTCTCCAACGTATAGTGTCTCTCCTAATCATTTGAATATATTGAAGAGTAAGCTCACCCGCCCCTGTCTCATCTAATTAAAGCCACGTGCCAAATACGTAAGACAACCATTTCGACGCTCTTGGAGCTTGATTATGGTGTCAATTTCTATCCTTTTGTATTATCAGCATGACAATAATTAGTGGCACAAAACTTTTTGAAAATGGTTTGAGAAGCTTTGTATTTCATCATCAGATTGTTATTTCTGTCAAAATTAGTCATTTTGTCAGCATAAAGACGATAGCATAATTGATTATATTCACATATCTCTAAAACTGGCCTTCCCAATTTTTTCCTACTAACAAGTTCTATCCATTCATACTAAAGGCATCTCATTCGGCATAATTGAAATATTTGGTTTAACAAAGCTTACAAGCATCATACTTAATGACCCTGTCAATATTTTTGTCAAATAGTGTCACTTTGTCAAGAAAATGACTTGTTACTTCAAAAGGTCACTTTTTAGTATTCTGAGGATGGACTTGATTTAAACATTCTCTACGGTGGAGAGAGCAGATAAACTCGATAATCCCAATTTATTTGGTCGCCGGTCGTGGTCGCTGGTCGTGGTCGCCATTTCTGGTCGATGTTTAAAAACTCCCACTTTGCTCTGATGATTTAGTAAAGTTTATGTGAAACCGAAACCGAAAGTGAAAAGTTTTTTTCTTGGAAAATATCGAAAGCGCGGGAAAACGCCATTTTGAAAACGCGGGAAAAAAAATTTTGACGAATTTTTTTCCAACATGGCGGCAACAAATTGTGGTTTTCGAAGAATTTTCTGTAAATCAAAATTTAAATTAATACTGCTAGCTTATTACTTGGTTGTTTGCTAAGATAAAGCTGCACAGATTCCTCTTCAATATAAATGGCTTTTAATCTTAATGTTGGAATCGAGGTCAGTTTGTTAATCTTTATTTTCTATTTTCAGTTGTAAAAAGCTCTTAACTTTGTGAGAATAAATGAAAGGGCTTTCCTTAATAAGCTTTACACTTTTCAGGCTGTACTTCTATTGTTCGCCTAACTTTTATAGACATTTCAGTGGCTAGTTTGTTTTAGAATATGTTTCTGCAAAGAACTAAAGTATGGAATGAACATTGGGGACATAGAGTGAAAATGACATTATGAACGTCTTCTCGAGAAATTACTTACAAAACACACACACTACAATAAACTGGTTTTTTGTTTGTAGTTTTGTCTATGCAGTATATTTTGAACAATAATATTTCAGTCAATAAATTTTAAAATCAGTGATGGATGATGGTGACATAACACCTGAAAAACTTTATAGATTTAGGGTAGATGATTTAAAAGGTAATCTTCCTTTGTTTGACAACGTCAGTGATATCAGATATAAATATCTCAAAAAGATAGAATTTGGTTAAATCATCTAAAACTTAAAGCTTCATAGCATCATTTGATAGGATAATTCTTAAAGCCATGTTTTCTACCTTATTTCTGTCAGAAATATTTTAAAGGATTATTTTCTTGTGACGGCTCCTTAAATGATATCAATTTGCAGGCGGTGGTTCTTGCCAAATTTATTGTTTTTATTTCCATCCAAAGTATTTATTATTAACGTGGAAACAAACTATATTATTACACCAAATCAATTGTTAAAAAATTTAAAAAAAGTGCAAGATTTTTTAATGAGTTTATTTAAAATTTCTTTGAAATTTCTTTTTTCTTCAGATGAGAGGGACTACATCCAGCAAAAGGTTTTTACAAAATGGTGTAATATTCACTTGTCCAAGGTAAAGGTTTATTTTCCAATGTTTTGTGATTATAAAGTGCATCTTTAAAAGCATGATTGGCATTTGTTTGGTTAAGTTTGATTTAACACTGATCTGTATATTAAATCTCAAAGTTACATGGACCACATTGACAACTTACTTGAGTTTGAGTATAATGAAATTTAGGAACGTGGAAAGTTATATGAGAGTTTTTAAGCTGAATTGGAGTTAAAATAGATTTGCTTTTAAATTGATTTCCTCAGGTTGGAAAAGAGATAGATGACATTTTGGAAGACTTTAGGGATGGGAAGAAGCTTCTTATATTGTTGGAACTTCTGAGTAATGAAAAGCTGGTATGTACTTTCATGTTACTGCAATTTTTATATTTTTAATTATTAATTTTACATGTAATGTCAATTCAATTACTTTTATGCCAGTTGTTTTAGAAAAAGTGTTTGATTTATAATCTTACGTATCAGGAAACAATTGTATCATGTTAAACTTTCTGTTTTATTCCTCATTTTCAGAGATACCAAAAAGGAAAAACCAGGTTTCATTGCTTGCAGAACCTCAACAGTGCTCTTGATTTCTTGAGAAAGAAGGAGGTAAGAGTTTTCTCTACAAAATTACTTGGTTTGAGTGTTGCATTTAAGAAGGTTTTTTAGAAAACTTTGATATAGTAATGCATGCATGGATGATGATGCGCAGTACGTTGAACAATTATTTTGATAGTCTCTGGTTTGATTTTATGCTATCATTTTGTCAGAAGGAATCTGAAATGAAAATAGCTACTGTACCTATAGTGATTAAGAAGAAATTTAAAAGTATAATTTAGCGGGGGGAGGGACTATTATATCTATGTTAGTGGTGTTATGTAGTTTATGTTCGTTAGTGCACTTATGATCTTTTCAAGTAAAGAAAAAAAAACTTGCATAATTTTAGGCTACTGTACTGACCTCATATTCTTTACATTTATTACTTTTTCTTTCAAGATCAAAATTGTAAACATCAGAAGCGAAGAAATATTGGATGGAAATACAAAGCTAACACTTGGTTTGATCTGGATCATCATTTTGAATTTCCAGGTATGACAAATTGATTTACTATTTTTAATGATTATTTAGTACATAATCTTCTTTTGTTAATCTTGACTTTTGGTTATATCTTTGGGCTACATTTTTTTATTCATCTTCTTGAAAGACGCTTTTACCCCAATTTAAGTTGTGAAAACTCTGAGACTGAAAGAGTTATGTTACGCCAGATTTAGACTTTGGCTGTTGGTTCCATAGCTAAAGATGGAAATTTCGAACAACAGTACGTAATATAATTTTGCAACCTTGTGTTTAGATTTCCAATGTAGACATAAGTTATGATGATGAAACTATTTCTCCAAAAACTGCTTTACTTCACTGGTGTCAATCATATGTTGATGGGTAAGTTTTTCAATCCGAAGTTAATATTTTAATTCTAATATTTGTATAATTGTATAATTTGTTTAGTTGTATATGATTTTAAAGCAACAATTTTAAAATTCAAGGTTGTTTTTATCGTAGAGTATAAAATGTTTAGTACTGATTTCAATATTCATTTTCAGGTACCCAAATGTAAAAGTGACAAATTTCACAACAAGTTGGACAGATGGTTATGCCTTTAATGCAATCCTTCACAGATACAGGTTAGTTTTTCTTTTCTGAATTTTAAATTGGTTCAGCAATGTAATCTCATTGTAATAAGTGTCCTTTTACCTATATAAGTTATTTTCTTTTCAAAATAATTTCCAATAACATTATCAATTTTCTTTTCCTTTCCAGGCCCGATCTGATTGATTTTGCTAATTTAGAGGAAAATGCACCTGTTCAAAGAGTTGAAAGTGCTTTCAATGTTGCAGAAAAACATTTTGGTGTACAGCAGCTCCTTGATGCTGAAGGTAATATACTTCTTCTAAGATTTCCA
Source organism: Clytia hemisphaerica (assembly GCF_902728285.1). Lineage (NCBI taxonomy): Eukaryota > Metazoa > Cnidaria > Hydrozoa > Leptothecata > Clytiidae > Clytia > Clytia hemisphaerica. The sequence continues at coordinate 1,098,438 of NW_027103699.1, read as the reverse complement.
CTTAGAATTACCTTAGGGAAGGAATTGTAAGACTTCAAGTTTCTTTCATTTTTTTTTCAATTTCAGATGTTGTCAAAAACCCAGACGAGAAGTCTATAATTACATACATATCATTCATCAATAAAGTTTTACCAACAAAGGCTCCAACTTTACTCTTAAAACAGAGTGAGGTATGTACCAAGTTATTCTTCTGAATAGTATTTGAATATGCCAATTATTTTATTTTTTCATTTTCAAATACGTTTGCTTCTTGGACATACACAATTGAAATTCTGAAAGAATGCTAGCAAATACCAAACTTTGAAGAATCCTTATTGTACCATATAGGCCAACACTCTATCATGATTTGGAATTTCATTAATGTAAAGTTACTTTTCAATTTATTTCAGTTATTTGACAAACAAACGAAGACATATCATAAAAACATTCAAGTATTCATCAAATGGGTTAAAACAACAATCGTGATTCTGGACAAAAGAGACTTTCCTGAGGAACTTGCAAAGTTACAGGTTAGTGGATGCTCTCCATTTCTCATGCTTTGTATTTTTAGATTCATTGATATTTGATACATCAATGTAATCTTTTGACAGAATTTTGCAGGTTAAAACTAACAGCAAAGACAATACTAATATTTTTATTTCCTCATTAAAGGATATCAACAGTCAACTGATGTTTATGATCACAGATACCATTCCAGATAGGGAGGCTCAGAAAAGAAGCATCCTGACTAGTTATAATGATCTCAAGGTAGGCCAGCCTTGCCATTTCATTATACTCAACTATTACAACAGATACATTGGCCTTTTTACCAGATCTTACCCTAATTTTCTTCTCTTTCCTTATAAAATTTTCCTTATTAAATGAACCAAATTGAAAAGTTAGTCTCCTGCTTGGCTCACAAGTTTTAAGAAGGATTTGTAGAACCTAGACAAATTTAAAAGCTGTACCTCAATTAGTAAACCATCATTTTGAACACTAACTTTAAATATTTTGTAGCTTATGGAGAATCCAAAGAAACAGGCTGTGGAATCTCCAAACGAGGCTGCCAAAGAGAATCTGGATAATGTAAGTGTGTGTTGAGAATGTTCAGAAGTAGAAAATTAAGTTTGTGATTCTGTCCATTCTGTATTATGAATCAAGTTTTATATAAAGAATCAAAACTTGAGGATGCATTACCCATGTTAAAACTTGAATGTTTACCTAATTCAACTTTTCCCTTATAGCTATGGAACACATTGCTGTCTTCTGTACAAAAAAGGAAAATCGATTTGAAGATGAAGATTGACTCGTAAGTTTTTTTTCGTTCTTCAATAAAGAATTAATAACATTGTTTATTCAGAATAATGAATTTGTGGTTGACTAATATTAAGCTTATGTTACATGTGTAGAAATAAAGCATAATGCTCTGACGTTAATTAAGAGCATGCCATGAAACAAGATTAATATGGCAACCCCCTCCCATCTTTTTAAAAGGTTGGAGTGAGTTTTATTAAAAATGGCATCTAATTTCAATGGGAGTAGAAATTAATCGATTTAAAAGAAGGTTACATTTTATTAGTATGGCTATCAAATTACCAATTTTTACAATTTCGAGTAATGTAGATAAAAGTGAGAAATCTAGACTACGAGACCAAAAAAATCAAAATTAATATTATTTATAATCCGCCATATCGATTCAAAAACCTTCAACAGTATAACAGTAATGTATATATCTTAGCACCTCTGAAGTGCTTTCCCTAAATGGAATATAATGGGAAGCCATTTGATATCTTGCTAAGACCTCAGAAATTATCTTTATTGTCGAGTTCCTTGTTGGTTGTCCTTTTGAGGTTACTTGGTATTATATTTAAAGAAGTTTTAATGATAAATTGATTATTCAATGTAACAGCAGAAAGCAATCGAATGTTAGTTTTCAAAATAATGGCTTTAGATTTTTATTTTTATAAGAAGAAACATTGTTTTAATTCGATGGTGGTGTTTGACCAGCTCTCGTCTTCAACAGACGAAGAAAGAACAATAGAGGGGGTCTCACATTAAACACGTGTTATGCCCTTGTTATGACTGTAAACTTTTAAAAGGGGCAAAAAAGTTGAAGATGAAATAAATGAGAGAAAAAGAAAAGAGGAAAGAGTTATAAAATAAGAAGATAATAATTTTAGAGAGAGATAAAAATATGAAATTACAAGAAACATTTTCATTGATGATGTAAAGAAGAAAATTTTTTAAAATATTAAAAATTTTCTTGAAGAAAAACAATAGCGATTTTTAGGGGATGATGTAGATACTATATTGGAATGAAACGAATTAATCAAGAGAAAAATTTGATTGAAGCAGGGGTAACTGCTGTGTTTTGTGTAGCCTCGAACGAATTAAGGACAAATTTTGATACATTGAGATTTTACTTGACATCATGAATTTTAAGTATTTGGAGTACAACTTTTATTGTTGCTAAAAATTGAGTTTTGGTGTAATGCAGCCTTGCTATAATATAACACTTCGAGAATGGTCACCTGCTATAGAGATCTCCTTAAGACATATTGGGTAAAGATATTATCGACTTTCCAATATTTGATAATTATTTCAAGCATAATAATTTTATAGTGAGCATCTACCACTTTAACGGGGGAGAGATTTCTTAATTTGAGTGATTGCACTTTTGATTGCACTTGAAACTATATTTATTGCACTTACAATGCATATGGATGTCTATGGTTTTATGTTTTTCTTTGCAAAATGATTATTAAGATTCTTCACCCTCATTTAAAGAAGAAAATATTTATGGATTTATTGTTTGTCAGTCCTTGAATCTCTGTTCTTTATTGTCAACGAATGATCTTTTTATGTTTTTAGTGCCAAACATCTTCACCACCTGGCTGAGAAATTCAACACTGATGTAAGTTGGTCATTCTTTGTGTAAATTAACTACAAATAGTATCATACAACTTTTCCAACGGTACAAAATTCTATCAGGGCTAATTATCCTTCGTCAACGGTGTAGTGTAGTGTTAGAGAAATCTAAGAGCTAGCAAAACCTATAAGAGAAAGAAAAACAACGACTTTAAGCATTGATTGTTTAGCTATTTCATAAGGTTTTCTGCTTGAAATCTGCCGCTTTGGGACTCGTTGGACTCAAATCCAACTGGAGGTGGGAGGGTATTGATTATTTTGTATATTTGTTATTTGAAGCAAACGTTGAACCTACTAATTGAATTACTCTTACATACTTATTTAAGGCTTCAATGCTGGAAAGTTCTTTCGAAGATGTTGAAAAAGAAATCGACACTGTAAGTTTTTCGTGATTAGTCAATACTTCAATTTTAGTACATGTTTTTTTTCACCGAGACCTGAATTTGTCCAAAAAATAAGCATATTAGAAGCATATTACTGAGCTTGCTTTTGAGGTGTGTAAGTGAAAATTTTTTTCTAATAGATGGAAAAGAAGTCGTTGTAATGCCATTGTCGTTTGTTTGTGTCTAAAAAAGTAGTTGTTGTGTATCATTACTTATTTCCCTATCCTCATGTATAGCAACGACAGGTTTTGGAAAAATTGGAGAATCGAATTTTTCGGAAAAATAAGCATATGATAAACATACTTCGAGCCTGAGTCTAAAATATCTCTAAGCATAACTGAGCTTGTTTCCCAAAAAACATACGCTTATAAAAAAAACATGTAAATCGTTACCTCCACACTTTGTTCAATATGATCTTAGCATTCTAAAGCCTTTTTTTTTTTGCAGATCGAAGAAAATCTACCTCATGTGGCACAGGCAGTTTCAGCACAAAAACTGGATCAAATCGGAAAAGCCCTCTTGGTACGTATACCAATTATTCAATATGTTTGTTCAGTATCGAGCTTTCATCCAATCATAAAATTCTTTTAGAGAGATTCCAATACATATGTCGATTCTATCTACTGTCTTGTACTTTTAGATGTTCCGATTAAGCATCAAGTCAATGTCAACATCAATCGATCTCTTGCAACAAGGAAATTTCGATGGAAATGAACAGATGACCGAAAGGTAACTTCACACAAATGGATTTTATTCCTCTGTTTTTCTATAGGAATCTTTGGCGTTGAAACGCATTAAAGCTGAGATGATTTATAGTTTTAGCTTTGATATAAGTCGAGATTTGTATTATTAATTGGCCAGGATCCCGGCCGAGCTTACTTATGGTTTCGAAAGTCGAACGGACTAACTAATGTTTTTTTCGAATCTTTCTAATGCAGATCTAATTTATTGAGCTGTTTGCAATTTTTAATAGATTAAAGTTGATCGTTTTCCGATGGGAAGCACTTAAAGATCGCATCAATTCCATCATCATTAACATCTCTGGTAAACCTGTCATCACTGTCAGCGTTTTGATCGAAGAAGACATCGTTTCTCCGTTACGTCTTCACGTCAAGCCGTCATCCGTACCAGCATCGCCGACAGAGAGTGAATCACCTCTCTCACCTACACCGGAGTCTGCATCGTTAGACGATATGGTCGTTGATGATGAGTCCGAAACGATTGAAGATTCTCCAATGCCTGAAGGCGCAGCTGCCGTGGCTGAATCGCCAAAAGAAGGAAAAGAAAAACGCAAGAGAGGCTCTATCATGTCTAGATTCAGTTTCAAAAGATCCAAACGCGAGACAGGATCACCAAAACCGTCTTCGCCGAAGAAGAAATCAAAGAAAGGCTCATTTTCATGGACCTCTCAAAATGTGGATGGTACTCTACAACAGATGCGGTTGACCTCACATTGGGTCAAATTCAAGCTGGTAAGAAATAATTTAATTAATAAGAATGTTGAAGAATATGTTAAGTCGATCCAAGAGGAGCCTTATAAGAATTTTTCTCTCCAAAGCGTTTTGATTTCTTGAAGAATAGATACTTGGTCCTGGATCATACTCACCGCGTCCGTCTATGGCAGTGTTTTTTAATGGATGATCTAATGTTAGAATGGGTCATAGCTTAGCCCAATGTAGTTTATCAACCACTAAAACAAATTTATGTTTTCATTCTAGGACGCATTACTGAACGATCAATTTGGTAAAGATTTGGTCAGCAATGAAAACCTTTTAAAAGAAAACGAAGAATTGTTATCAGAGATTGAAAACCATCAAGTTGATATCGATAAATATGATGAATTGAAAGGTGTCCCACCAGAAGTCGAAGAACAAAGAACACTTCTTAAAGTATCTTTCAACGATTTAAGGGTAAGCTTTTAAACTGTTGTTAAGTTTACTGTTCTAATTTTTTCCAATTTTACGAGCAATATTGCTCCAGCCAAAAATCAATTTTTCTTTCTTTCAATTCATTATCATTTTCACTTCTTTTCACCGCCGATTTTCGTACACATTCAAATGGGACTATCGGGTTGGATGCCAGACATACAGACATGGGTAGTACTGTTGCTTTCCAGAAATGGCTCAAGTAAATTCTTCTACACTTTTTTGTCCTTACAGTCTAAAACTAATGTTCGACAAGAGAACTTGATCAGTGTGGTCGAATGGTTACGACTGGCTACTCAACAATTAGTCAAAATGAACCAATTAGAAGACGTCGAATTGTCACGTGATTGGAGCAACCGTAATGCGGAATTCGAAACACTACAAGACGTTTTTAAAGTAGGTCATTGTTGTTCTAACTCTAATAAAAGGCTTTAGAACTCATTTAACATGTTTAGGTCATTGTTGTCCTGATCCTGTTCTACTCCACTTTCTCATAAGGTGTCTTGATACAAAACAAACTGCAATATCCAATTAGTTGATTTTGGTCTTGCTTGTGATTATATGAAAAAACTAGCTTCATACATCTGATGATCGTCTCTGGCGTGAAACAGCCTGTAATATTTTGATTTTTCTTTTTAAGAAAAATAAATTTTGAATTTAGCCTTGGTATAGAGCACTTTGTCACCACAAATTACTGATGTTGTTGATGAAACAACTAGCTAAATTTATGAAAAACGTTTACTAACTTGCTAATGTGTTTCCTGACTTCCAAATCTTTTCTGAACCTCTTTTCTTTAGTCAATGGAGCCAATTCGCGAAGAACGAGAATCGAAAGTCAATCATATTTGTAAAGAAGGAGATCGACTTTTGATTGTCTCCCACCCTGCATCTAAGACTATCAAGGTATGTCGATATGAATAATGTGTCTCTGCAAAGAAAGTATTTTGCACCCCCTACTAAGTTCTTTTCGTCCCAAAAAGTGAGATTTTTTCCTCTGAAACGTGATATCAGCGTTCTTTCAACGTTATTTAATGTTAGGGACGTTATGAACGTCGCTTTGAGTTTTTGTCAAGGCACTATCCACATTACCAAAGTTAACTGAACTTCTTTTCATGCATTTCGTACCCTTGAAAGAATATTTAATGACTTTTAGTTGGTTTTGTAATACTTAGTGAGACTTAGGAAGGTAAAAACCAGACCCTTATCATCCGCACATACCCAGCACCTAGTGATGTCTATTGATACCCTTTCCGGATGTCTTTATAATATCTTGCGCCTAAATCCTGTAAGCTTTGGCAAATGTCCTATTTCCGTTATTTTTACAATCCAGGCTTATATTGGTGTGTTGAAGAACCAAGTGGTTTGGTTACAAGAGATAACAAAAGCTTTTGTTGTTCATCACAAGAATCTAAAGATCTACAGAAAGGTATGTCATAAAATGGTATGTCGTAATATTCCAGCTATGGTGCAACCCTTTGTGGAACTCACAAAATAAAGTAAAAAATACTTGTTAAAAATATGTAAGCTGTGAAACATCACCTCCAATTTATCTTACCTTAATTTTCTGAATACACCTTTTCGACCGTAGCCGCCAATTGCCGCGCTGGTATTTTTTTGTCCGTTTTACCACCCTAAAACCGTCCCAGTGGGGCGCGCCTGACCGTGCGACTACGGTCGAAAAGGTGTATTCCTGCAATATATGTTACCAGTGGATGTTAAACATGTTCTAACATCCCCTGTTAGTACTGCGTGTAAATCATCATTTTTCAAATTTCCTTTTTTAGTTTTACCAAGATGCGCATGAAATCGAGACATGGTTAACACTCACAGTTGAACAATTACAAGGAATACTACAAGAGAAAAATTTGAAAGATTTACCCACCATCTTGAGAATCATCTACATGCTACTGGTAGGTTTGGATTTTGTTTCTAACTCGAATTCCGGGCCCGTTACCAACCTCTGAATACACCTATTTCCTATTAGCGGATTCATGTAAAAAAGTCACGAAAAACGTCGAGAAAGTCTCTGATTGGCTGAAATATTGCACATACAAGCATATTCTTTCAAAATGTCCAGAGTATGAGGTAATCTTTGCACGCCCCCGCCAATCAAAAGTTTGTTTACTCGACGTTTTTTCGTGACTTTCGCATGAATCTGCTAATAGGAAATAGGTGTATTGTCTTTGGAATCATTCACTCTCAGATTTACTACAATTTGTTATATATATTCTTTCTGGAATCTCGACTTCGGGGAGTAAGTTTCTGCTCAAACATCTATAATGTCTGCTAAATCGTTTTTAGAGGATAGCTATTGAATGTCGTTTCTTTTCTATCTATATCTTTGACTGAGGAGTATCGTAGCGTCAAGTATTTATCCTCTATGTCTGTTTTGACAATCGTCAAGATGAAATGACTGTCTTCATTGATTGGGGTAGTTTCTTGGGTGTTTGTTTTTTTTGGTTCAATATGATGGCTTGGTTGTGTTATTTGTGGGTTTAGGGTATCATTCTCTTTCTTTGAAACATTGATGCTCTTAGTATCCTGTCTCTTATCTTAATTTTTCATATTTCTTGCAAATTTTTTCTTTCAAAATCCTTTATTCTCACTTGTCTTAATCTCAAAGTCGGATCAACTCTTAATTCCATTTCCGAAAGTCAATTTACACCCAATTTTCAAATTCTTTGATTAGCGATGACAGGTTTGAAATTGAGATTGTTATCATATAGAGATGTCTGTCATCATCATCCTATAGGAAGCGTTATTGATACCAACGGGGTTAAAGCATGAACTTTTTTCATTGTGGAGAAACCATGATTTGGCTAGGCCAAGTGAAGAAAATTTTAAAATATTGTAGATAATTGCTAAAAACATCTTCCAAATGTTTATTTCTTAATACAGTATGTAGCCATTAATACAACGACTAAGGGGAGATGAGTAGGGGTTGAGGGAACAGCCATGCTATACTGTGCCCAGCCTGTATCGTCATATACTTTCACCATCAAAAATGAGTTATTATCTTCACCTCAGTGATCCTGTAAATTAGTTTCGTGTACACACTGTACTATTAATCCTTCACCTGACAACTGATCTGCTCTTAGTAAACGCTCACCAGGAAAGTGTTTCTCGAACAAATATCAGTCACCAAGACCTAACTAGACTTTTTTCAAATGGAAGGTATGTTGGGTGTTCGTCTGTTTCTTGGCTTTTCAGTTTGCCATTTTTTATCAGAAGCACAGTAGAATCAGACAACTTTTTTGAGATGATTTGAAGAGGAGAGAGAAAAGCTCTTTCTTCTGAGATCCAAAAAGGTTCTCGTGAAATCTGAAGCTTTGATTTAGGTACTTATCACTTAGATTTGATGTTTTTGAGGGCAGAAAAATCTTCGAAGAAAATAAAGGTCAATCAATAAAAAAGATATTTTTAAGTAAATGGTCCCACGTTCTTATTCTTCTGTTTTCTCTATTTTTCATTGATCAAAATCATAAAAGATTTTATATAGTTTTCCTGGTTATAAAAAGACCCTATTCGTTTATATAGCAAACACTAAGCCTCTTCAGCTCTAGCTGGGTCATCTATTATTGATTCAACTTTCGCGCCCGTTTGAAAGAAATAAATCACTTATATATAGGGTAACAATCACTTTTAATTTATGCATGCATAAATTGCATAAATTATCTTTCCAACACAATCAAATAATACACCAAGGCGATTCCTTTTCTTTATTATGCACAGTTAAACACTGTTAAAATGTTTCGCGGGGAAATGTTTTATGCGTAATATTGGGTTCTCTATTTCGTTCACAAATAAAACAGAAAGAGTTTTTAAATCTTGTTGTAAAAATGTGTATAATATAGTTTAGAAGTACTTTACAGAGGAAAGTCTTAGAAGGGGGAAGAACCACACTCGTTAAGATTTTGTTAAAAGATTTAATATTATGCGGATTACAGATATTTTTTATATGAAAAAAGAAATTATACTTTGTGGTTTTTAGAAGACACTTTTTCAAGCCAAACACATTTTTATATACTGCTGGAGGATTGGAATAATTTAGGATATTATCACTCTGATGGATTAGAATATTTGCATGCTTGCAGCGTTGTCAAGGAGTACGGTATCATTATAAAGAGGAGTAACACACTCAAGAGACAATCCTCTTTTTTTATTCTTGTATAATTAAATGCTTTAGAAATGCAAAGTTGTCACTCAATGATTTGCTTGTTACATGCATTTTGACAGCTCGTCTGGAAAGTTGGGTTTTCGAGATTTCTGTTGAATATGATGTATTTTTAAAAGTGTGTATCAATTGATATTTGAGAAGATGGTATCATTCACAGATTTGGAGGATTTTTTATTTGATGACACTTATTGGTGTAATAATATCGCTATATGTGTCCTATCATTTGTGCTTTTTGTTTTGTTCTGGTTAATCCATTTCTTACTTCGATGTTTTGGAACACATGCTAAACACGTGGTTGATGAGGAACTTGTAAACAAACATGGTAGCTCAAGCTTTGAAAAAATTGTCATACCAGATTCCGAAACTGATGCCGAGATCATTTATCAATATTTGTATAAAAATTATTGGTACAAGAAATACCCTGAAAAACCGAAACGCAAGCGTAAAATCACTGAAAAAGATTTCAGGCCAACTTTAAGGCATTTTACCAAGGATCGAGACATCCATATTATCTACTCACGACAAACTGTATGGAGATTGGCTTTCAGTGAGAAATTAGAGTTGGGCTCGAATGAAAAATTTGCGTTTATTTTCAAAGGCCTGAAATCGTGGTCTGTGGACGAGACACAAGGCCGATTTGCAAATGTCACTGATGATTTATTGAAATTTAGACAGGTAAATTCTTCTATTTTTCAAGCCCCAGACCGATTAAAAGCTTTGTAGCCTAGCGGGAAACGTCATTTTAAATCTTTGCAGAAATTGTCTAATACTCGACATGAATCTGTAAACTTTTTTGATCTATAAAATCAAAAATTATGAATTCTCAAAATCGGCTAGCAGTTTAATACTCAGCATGGGTATAGCATGGTATTCAAAGAAAAACAGTTACCTTTTATTCAGCATTCAACAATTTCTATATTTTGTTCTGCTTTTTTTGTGTACCATGCATTATTGATGCATGATTGAAAATGTGTTTCAATGGGTTATTATTCCGCGAAATTCTGCATATCATCTGATTCAGGTCACTTTTCATTTTTGCAGACCAAAAAATTCAAAAATTGTTAAAACTCAGGAAATAAAAAAAAAACTGTATAATTTTTGCAAGTTCATTTAACCTAGCCTTTCAGGTTAGGGTTTTATTTTTTTTCAGTAGTAGCTTATATGCTACCTAAACAATATGCAAACTGACGCTTCGATAAAAATTCACACAGTACGTTTAAACTACGTATTTCTTGAGCTTCTAACATGAAAATTAAGGCTGTTCAAATTTATCTTTTGTTTCATAAAGGAGTATGTCATAAAGTTGTTAAAATTAATCTCAAACATATTTGCAAAAGAAGAGACATAAAAAACAAGATTTTGCTAGGTCATAAATCACATATAATTCCAGGTCAAACATTTCTTCAAATTTCCTTTGTACAACACTGTAATCTATCTGGCAGATGAAAAGGTTATCATATGACTTTTGAACTGCAATTTGTACATCACGCTACAAATTATCTTTGATTCTTACTTTTCTCAGGTGTCTTTTTAAGGTCCGGCGAACGGCGAACGCCGGTCCAAACGCCTGTCCAAAAGAAAATTACGGCCGAAATTACAATTTGCTGGTCTAAAGATTCGGTTCGCCGCCTCAAATACATACAGCTTGACGTTAATCAATACACTGGGTTTGCTAAGAAATCGCTGGTCTAGAATCTAAATTTCACCGGAGCTAATTTTTCATTCGTCAGCCTATATTAAAAACAAAACCCTTGTTTACTGTTTCTTTACAAAGAAACATTGAGTTTTAAATTCTCGCCTCTTGATAGCTTTTTCGAAATTTAGCTTGCTTTTCTAGCTTTTCAAAATCGCTAGTAATAGTAAAACCAATCAATCCACGTAAAAGCTTACTTACTATTGCTAGTTACACCCCTTTTTCATTCCATCCTAGAAGAAAATCAAATGGTTTAGAATCATACCCCGAACATCGGTTTGATGCGAGGTGTATATAGTGCGAACAATTTGATTTACTTCGAGTTAGCCTAGGTAAAGGTGCCGAACGTGAACGAAGTCTGTATTCAAACCACTCATCGAGTGGTCTAGAGTTGGATTTTTATATTTTCCAAAGCAAGGAAAAGTGAAGCCTTAAAATTTAAGCCGCATTAAGAATGACGGATTGAATCTAATGCATTCTTTGTTTTCACTCGGTACATTTTCCAACATCTACAATCAGGGACAAAATACTTGGCACAAAAGGAAAATTCACCGGGGTGTTTTGAAACCACAATCGATTTGTAAGTGCTCTAAAGTAGGTTCGAAGGGTAGAGTTTTAACTCTGAGTTTTAACGCTAGACTTAAGACTTAGCACCTTAGAATCTGAGGATCCAAAAGTTCAAAAATGGTCCAGTAGGGCTTGAAATATAGCCTAGAAACCAATAAATCCCTCCCAGATCGAAATACTCGATGAAATCAAGTTGGAGGCCTAAAAATTGACATTCTCGCTCGAATTTCAATTTTTGAAAAATTGTAAATTAGCCAAAAGTGCCAATATATTATGACACTGATTGTAGCGATAGATTTCACTTTCAATCCGACGTTTATGTGTAAACCACACGATTCCTTGCTTTGGATCACAGTCACAGATTTATAAAGCCCAAAGGGCAAGATGCCGTGCTATAAATCTGTTCTTTGGATAGAAAATATATAAGAGGCTTCATTTCCCGGCCAAGGGTAATCTTGATGAAGCTTCTCTTTGTCATAGTGAGTTATTCAAAAGACAATTCGTCTCGCGTTCATATTTATTGAAACTGAAAATGATAATTAAAGCACTGCTTTGGCGATGAATTTTAGTTAAGAGTGTTAAATTTTTGTGTTATCACAATTTCTCATTCAATTACACTCTTCGTACTTAATTTTTGCAATGGAAGTAGGCGAGATATTTTGTGCACGAAGCCGTTGCTTCCTGTTATCTAACTTTATAAAAGTCATTAAAAGGTTAATTAATCATTTGCATGAGTTATGAGCGATAATAATCTGCATTAGTTAATACTGCATAAATCATCAGATTGATACCATTGTTGTCTGTTGCCAATAGAAACTTTATCCAACTATCTCTCTTGCAAAAAAGTTGCTTGCAGCAAGAAGCAAAAAAAGGAAAATTGATCTAGGCTGCCAATTTTGTTCCAGTACCCCTGTAAGCATCCTGAATCAAGTATATTTGTTTTTCCACCGGGACTTCTTTTTGCAAGGTTGTGTAAGAAACCTCAAAAAGAATATGGGATAACGGATTTAAATCGGGTTTAATCGGGTTTAATCAACCACGATCTTCACGTTTCATAGTTGTCTACTGAAATGCCGAAATAATTTATCAGTATATGTATTATCGGTACTACAAAATGAGAGCCAAACTGTTGACTATTATTTGTTTCAGTATTAAAAAACCAATTTCCACTTTGTTAACTTTTTTGTCTGACATCCTAGCGGAAATTAATGCACGAATATTTCTATTTCTATACTTCTATTCAATGAAAATTTAATTCCTACTTTAATGCTACCTATATTATACCCATCATTAAGGGTAATTCAGGGTACTTATTGCCTGCTTTAGTGGGCTACTTAAAAACCTATAATAGCTTATCATCATTTTCTCCATCCTCGGTTGTTCAATCAATGGCATTTCGGATTCGTAGCACTTTTTCTTCAAACTGATATTGAATTCTTTGTATATTTGAAACTAGCCCCAGTACTTATTACCCACTTAATCCAATGATGTTACCACGCTTCTTGCATTGAGAAAAGAGAAAGCTATACTTGTTCCATAAAGAAATTTCCATACTCCTTGTATTGTACATAGAGGACATCACATTCATTACCTTTTCTATAAAGAGAAAACTGTGTTTTGTGTGCATAGAGGCTACTACAGTCTTGTCATTCTGTACTTAGAGTTTAATGCTCCCCAAGTTTATTTTGTCCTTCGAGGCTATCACACCCCTTACAATGGGCTTTTCCAGAAGAAAGATCTACCTTGAAAAGACACTTTACGCCCCTGGATATCCAATCCCTTGTAGATGTTTAACCCCTTGGATATCCACTTTTGAGCAAAAATCGTTAACCCCCTGGATATCCGATATCCCCAACAGGAGGGGGCACGGACTATTTCTGGAAAAGCCCAATTTTTCAAAAAGGTTACAGAATTCCTTGCATTTTGTGCAGAGAGGCTACCACGCACCTAGATTCGGGGGGTTATTTCACCACTTCTATATTTGTGCGGTCACCACAATTCTTGCAATTTGGTGCGTTAAGGCTATCTCACCCCTCACATCTGTCATCTTTTTGATGAAATGTATTTTTAGTCTTTCATCATGAATTTTGCCCTTTGCAAATATTCACTTTATTTTTCTCTTTCATTTCTCAAATTAGTTAAATTTTATTGTACAACAAAAGTCTCCTCAGTTCTTACAATTTATAGTGTTAAGACATGAAAAAAAAACACAACTGATTTAGGGCAATCTTTACATGCTTTAAAGTACCTCTTGTTCTTGACATTGTCCAATTGAAGTTATATTTGAATCTTTCTAGACATTCTTGGTAATTTTCTCTTTATCCTTTTTCAGGAAATTCGACAGGATTTGCTTGATCATCGAAGTCAAATCAATCAACTGGTCGAAGACAGCAAGAAAGTTCCACCGCTTAAATCCCGATACGAGGGGATCAAAGACACAAAGACTGTTATTTCCGTATGTGATTATAGCCCGGAACAGGTATGACGGATTCATGGATTTGGATTCTTTTTGTTCTCCTTCTCTATCGATACTCTTTGAATTTAATCAATTTGCATTTTGGATTCAGTTGGGTTTTATAGAGTGTAAGCTGCAGTGTCTCTGTTAGATTTAAAATATAAAGTCGACGTAGTCTAATTCGATTTTCAAGGAGTATGAGGGAGCGCATCAAACATTAGAGCGTCGTTTATGAGAGTTTCTTGTCGACGATGACTTTCATTGAATATTATCGAATAGTAGAGCGTCGTTTATGAGAGTTTGGCGGAGTTTGACTTTCTTGTCGAATGATGGAGCATATCAAATAGTAGAACATCGAATTAGAGGGCCTCAACTGTACAATCAAATTGCAACATCTACATTGTAACTATAATCATCATTCCTGCATGGCAGGCATTGCTGCTTTTACCTTTTGATTTGGATTCGAACACAGGGACATGTTTTTGAATTTCTCTATGCAGTTGACGCTCTTTAATTCGATTTTCAAGGGGAATTCGATTTTCACCGAATAAGGGAACGTATCGAATTGTAGAGCGTGTTTATGAGAGTTTCTTGTTGACGGTGACTTTTAATATTATCGAATAATGGAGCGTCGAATTAGAGAGCGTCAACTATACTTTAGGTGGTATTGGACATTTCTGGGTCTGAAAACAATTCTTTGTATTTTCTTTGTAGGAGGCAGTAAAGAAAGGAGATGTTTTTGAATTGAAAAACAATGATGACCAATACAAATGGAAGGTTAATAGCTATTTTGATGTCTTTTCAGGACAAACATCCCTGCATACACATTTTGAAGTATACTCCAGGCTCAAACCTTAACTAAGAATGCCGAGTCTCTGCTAATTATAACTTAAGCATAAACGAGGCTCCCAAAAATTAACACCATGCTTATGAATATAGACTTTTATAAGAACCTGAGGTAAAGAAAAGATCAATGAATGGTCACTCCGCTACAAGTTAATCAACTGCCTTTAATCTTAATTAAAATGTTTAAAGTTTTGAATCGCGTTCATCGAGGCTAATCCAAAGAGTCACTTTTCTGTCTTCCATCATCATTAAACGAGGCATCACTTTTTAATCATCTTGGTTCTCCTTTAGGTATCACGTCCATCAGACGAAGAAGATTTGCAAATACCATCCGTCTGCTTTGTCATCCCTGCTCCTGACAATGATGGAGTTGAACTGGCTACCAGGTATAATGTTAGGTTTTAAGGGTCCGGTCATCTCTTGGAGAATTAAAACCTCTCGATGTATTTGTAAAAGAACGGCTACGAAGAAAAAAATTGACAGCGAAACAGCGAAAGACTGCCGAAAAGCCTTAGATTATCAATCCAGGAATTTATCAACGAAAATTTTAAACTAAATCGTAAAATACCAATTTATTATTCTATACTCTATATTCGCGACATATTTTGTTTTTTTACAGAATCGAGATTCAATACAGGCATCTCTTGACATTATGGCAGAATCGCCAATGGCATTTGAAACAGACTTTATCTTCATCAGAAGTTACCACTAACCTGAAAGTGCTGAAAACGGCTGATATTCCCAAGGTAGGTTTGGGTATTTTTGAGACAATGTTATGTTAAATCCAAAGGGGGAATGTAGGGTTGTCTATTTGATGCTAAGTTTTAGTTTCATTCTATTAGCCTCCTCTTCTTTAACTTATCTCCTACCATTTGCTTATACATTTTTAAACAAAAGAAAGAGCGCTGTGCGAGCACAAATCTTTTCTTAATGTTGCTTTGTCAGCATAAGAGGCGCACCTTTTTCTATCATAAGAAGAATATATCCTCTTTAAGTCACTGAGATCGAGAGAAGTCTAGTTGAGAAAAAAGATGATTCTCTTATTCACTTCACTCACATCATGTACTTGGAAAGTCCTTTGATATTCCGCCCCTTTTACCCAGTAAGTTGAAAATTATACACCTGTAAAATGTTCGCTTTTTCCAGCTGGAACTCGGAGAGCTTGGTACAGCACTATCTAAAGATGACGTTGAAAAAATGATTCTTCAACTTGGTGAAGATCTTGATCCGACTCTTGTTTCTGACGACGAAGCAATTGTACCTGACCTTGATTCGATTTCACAACAATTCATCGCCAGCCAACAGGTAAATTTACCAAGAATTTTAATCGTCCTCTTAAATCAAACTCGCAAAGGCTAGCAATAATAACAAAAAACAACATATTAAATACAAAGGACGTTGTTCAGGGCTGTAATTTCCAGGAAAGAAGTTACCTAAGTAAACCTGCCTTATTTTTTATTCGGATTGTTTATCCAATGAAGGGAAATATTCCAGTTGTACTATAGATTTTGCGTTTTCGGGAATTTTTATTTCCATCGGATTTGCGGGTTTTGGATTTTCAGAGAATTTAACTTTGATCACAGTATGTTAGCATAAGAACGTCTACTGTAGATTATCTATTGCCAGCGCTTTGTTTGGAATAAAATTGAATATTTCTGTCGGAAAAATGCTGTTCCTTTTTTCTATTTCGTTATCTGTTCCCCTAAAGAAAGAATCGGAAAGAAAATCTGCGTAGATTTGATATAGATTTATTTTATATCCTGTAATATAAAACTTGGATTACAGTTCTACTAGTTTAACGGCCCTGTATTTTTCTAAAGACGGGATTCTCTTCAAATCGTCTCATAGCTTAATTTTTGCTTTTGGTTCAAAGTTTGTACATTTCGTTTTGCTTGTATATCTAGCTCATTTTGTTATTAAGCAGGTTTTGGTATAGAAAAGTATTGAGCCTTTCTTGAAATATATCTGAATATATATTAGTGATTCCAATTTCTCGCAACCCAAGCTAAAGAGCGTCAAAAGCTACACCTAAGATAAATTTATCTATAAACTGCACAGTTACAAAATCTTTGCATGTTATTAAATTGAGTATCTATTTCTTTTTCACCAGTCTAGCTGTGAGATCTTTAAGCAGTGCAGATCTTTACTTCTGCGATGAAGTGACACCATTAGATATCGATGCATTGATTAGTAACTTTCTTGCCCTCCTACTGCTTTGTTGCATTTATTAATTTTCGGCAACTGGGTTTCTTGCTTTTGCTAATCCTATCGTTCATGCAACGACCTTTTGCTACTGAAAAAACCCTGGATTGTTTAAGAAATACATTAATTCTAAATCGAGATTGCGTAGTCACAGTTTTCTGTCTTTTTTTCTAATTTTTGTGAGATATACTAGTAACTCTTTGAGAAGTGTTCAAATAAGTATGGTTTCATTTTTCCAGTAATTCAAATACCTTTCTTGTTTAGCCTGTCGAAGAAGAACCAAAAGTTATTGTCGAGGAAGAGATTCCAGTTCAGTCAGTACCTGAAGACGAATCAGTACCAGATTTTCCAACAGAGCACACCAAGCGACCGCCTATTGTTGAAGAAACGGTTTCCGAACAATACGTTCCACAGGACGAACAAGTTCCAGAGTTACCCGGTGGACAAGCCGATGAGCCCGATATGGGAAATCGGGGAAGTAAAGATGACGAGGTCATGATGGAGATCGAGGAAGAAATTGTTGATGAGGTTTGAGATTGTTTTCAAATGTAATTTTGCTGACAATGGACGAAAAAATATTATAATTCTTCATTTCATCTATTTACCTAACCCGGGGTCCACTTAAAGCTTTTTTATAGACTGGATGGCGCGATTAAGTGGCCCGCTAGTATATGGTAATATGCTTTTGCTTAGGCGGACTGTAAAACAGTCCGCCAGATTTTAGTTGTTTTTGGAAGGTAAAAATAGTATAAAGCAATGTTTTTATTTGAGAATAAGGGGTTGCAAAACTGTGATTGATGTTTGTTTCTCATTTATGATAATATCTGTCAACTCCAAGTAGTTTTATTGTTATTTGGATTTTTTAAATTTTTTCTCAAAATGGCGACCTCGCCAAATGCTTCTAGTCTACTTCTCTGGACTCAGTGTCATAAAGAATTATCAAAAAGCAAAGTTCAGCCAAAAGTAGACTCTTAGTCTACTATTTACCTCGAAATTTCTTTTCAGATTGAAGATTTAGAATTCCTTCTTTCTTCCAATGAAAAAAAACTCCGTTCTGAATCGGTGTGCCAGTTTGCATTAACCAGACTTATATCGAGTTTCTCGGTAGTTTATCCAATGAGACCTGATACAGGACAAACAAGCTTTTTGGATCGTAACCGGACAATTGCTTGCAAATAGTCATTTATATTTATTTCCTAGGAATTTTCATGTTTTTCAATTTCTCTCGTCATTTTAGGTCATTGTTGAGGACGTAGAGCTGCTTTTTGATTGGCTAAACGAACAAGAAAAGGAGATCCAATCCAAAGACACAACTGCTTTCGATACCGACTCCATACAACCTGAAATAAAAGCCGCCAAGGTGAGTGAAATAATTGAAATACACCGTTTAGGAGTCTCGCTATCTCCACGGTGTTTCACCGTAAAAACGGTAGGTAAAAATGTGCACTTCAGTACTGTGGAAGGTTAGAGGAATGTAAACATTGTCAATTTTTTTCTTTCCTCTAAAGAGAATGATTTAGATATTTGAACATGATATCAATGATAATTTTATGCATCTCTTTACCTACCATTTCTCTGCTGGGTTTCCTTACGAGAACCGGAATTTTACCTACCGTTTTTTACGGGAAAGAGTGAATTTTCCTGCGGTCGCTAAAATCAAAACAATGGAAAATTGTTTGGACGCGTGTGCAGTGGACTGTATTTCATCGCATGGCAAAGTTTAATATTTCGTGTTATACTTGAACCATTTCTAGATTCCAGCTAATATAAACTAGAATCAAGAGTGGTGAAATGTCCCCAATTTGCAAATTTTCCTCTGCCTATTAAGGTTTCAGATGAAATGAATTTGTCTTCGAAATGACTGTATCAGTAATAACTTTTAAAAATTTCATTTTAGAAAAATGCACACACACTAAACACTGTTCTCAAACCAAAATACGAGAATCTATTGGAGACGGAAAAGACGGCAAAAAATCCGCAAGTCAAGTACAAAATCACCGTCATCAAAGAAAAATGGATTTTCATCACTGAATATATTATCGAATGGGAAATCAGGTCTGTAAAGAGTGCATTAACGTTTGTATATCTTGAAAAATGCTCGATTTTTAGTATTTGATTTTTTTCTGGGCTCAAATTTGCTTTAAGTACGTAGAAAAAGGGTGACTAACACCCATAGATCGTCTGTTAAAGGGATAGTACACGTCGGGAAATTTTTCTTTGGCTTGAGGATTATTTCTTAAGATGACTAGTGACTAAGTCTAAGAGTATGACATTTACCACACACACCAGGAATACTACTGATCTTAATATTGCTATGGGGCCCAATACAATTCCCTACTGAAATTGACCTAATATTCTTTGATAGTCCCAGTCGTTACAACTATATTTATGTGTACAACAACAATATAGAAAATCAATCATGACTAATAAATTCATTTCCAGGGTTATAAACGCACAATCACTCTTACAAATTGCTGAAAGATTAGATAGCTGGCTGTCCGATCTTGAACATTCACTCATCAAACAACACGGCATCACTACCGATCTCTCTGATCTTCACCGACAAATCAACGAGATTCTTGTCTGGGAAAAAGATTACAGTACCACCACACCAGTCGTTAAGAAATTGCAAGCAGCTTCTAGCAAATTCAAAGAAGGTAACTTTTTTGCTACTCTTTAGTTTACATGTTCAAGTGAGGTAGGCTTCATTTATGGGAGGTTGTGGTTGTGGTTTTAAGCTCTGATCCTATGATGAAAAATACTGGAGAGATCGTGTTTTTACAGTCAACTTTCTCTAATTCGAACCTCTACTATCCGAATCTTTTTATAATTCGAACTAGAACATTGGTTCCCTCAGCTGGAAAGTAGTATAAAGTAGTCTCTGTTATCTGGATCTTTCTCTAATTCGAAGAACATTTTTGGTCCCTTAAAAATCGAATTAAAAAGAATAAACTGTTTAAAATTCGTTTTTTGGGTTTCGCAATCGTTTAATTAACCAGTTGTTAGTCTGCCCTGTTTTCATTCTTCATATCAACCAAGTTACATTTCCTTGCTTACCAATCGTATAATGTCTTCTGATTCGTATTATGATAATAAAACCAACGAACAATTCTAATTTAATTGGATCTATTGTTAAGGTGAATTTGTGGACACAAACCAACTGGTCCAAAGATGGCAAGATGTCGGTCAACAACTTGTATACAGAAAGAAAGGTCTACTTGCACGCATTCCAGAAATGTCACATTTGAAACAATGCATTGCTTCAGAGAATTGGTGGTTAAACATTTCATATAGTGTCATCAAAGACTGCTCAACTTTACCCGAAAATACAAGAGATCAGAAGAAATTGTTGCTCTCTTACAAGGTATGCCTCATCAGCTAAATAAGGAGGAAAACTATTGTAGGAAAATCTTTTCGATGAAAATTCTAAAAAGAAGCACTACTATTAATAAAATGTTATGTTAAAAGTTAACCCTAAAGATTTGATAAAGAAAAGTCATAGGTTTAATTTTCAAGCATCCCAGTTAAAAAAAGATTTTCTGAATAGAACCACAGTTATCTTGTGGTGATTCAATGGTGCGACAGTTCAAAAAGAAGGAACCATTACCCGCCATATGTTTTAAACCCTTTTGGTTGAGAATAAATAATTGACAAGTTTGATTAAAATTTGTGATGGAACAACAAAATGAAAAGCGTATAAAATAAGAATTAAGGACTTATTCTGATTATAACTATCTTTTTGTAGAAAATCACGAAGGAAATCCCAGTCCATCGTAAATCAATCCAACAACTTTTCCACGATACTGAATCATACATTTCGAACTGTTTGGTAAGTTCTATTCTTTTATTCTGGACACCGTTATTACCGGACACGTTTTGAATATCGGACACTTACATCACTTCCTTGTATCTCTCTCTAAAAGAAGACACTTTAACTTCAAACAAAGTGAAATTTCAATAATTTACATGGACAACCCAGTAATCTAGGACTCTGATTATTTTCACGAGGTCCACAGTAGCTAGCCAGGCTGGTTAATGAGGGGAGCTGGGATATGAACCAAAAACCCCTGCCTAAATCGGCCTTCGGTCCTTAAATTTCTTAGTTACCGAAAATAAAATTCCAATTTTTTCCATTTTATAGGTGTACCAAGGTGACTTGAAGAGATTCCGACGTGCCGTGGACCCAACTTTAAACGTCACCTCTTTCTACTACGTTCCTTACGAATCAAGACAATGGCTTGGTCGTAGAATGAAAGAACTTTCGCAACTTTACGAATTGCTTTTGACTATTGTTCCACAACGTATTGAAGTTATATTACAGAAGAATCAACAGGCCCTTTCTTCTCGTAATATCACCAATAATACGCCAGGTATGATATGGATTTTTAACACGTACTGGCCTGTTTGCTACCATTTTACCTTAGTTTACCCAAGCAACTTTCGATTTATATTAAATTGATTTATTAAAAATCTAAATTTGATATTTTGAGGCCATTGGTAATTTCTGAAATTTTAGGTAACATTTTGCACGAAAATATTCACAGGAAATTGATTTCTGGGGGTACTTTTGATATTTATATATTTATAGGTTTAAGTTTAGAGCCGAAGGAGAGAAGTTATAAAAGTTTTCAATTTAGGTATGTGGGCACATTCTAATACCCAGTTTTAATGTTCCGTTTCTTTTAGGAAAATTGTCATTTGACCTTGACGAGTTGTTGAAATGGATCGGCGAGCGTGAGAAAGAGTTGGCTTCAGAGCTACCCAATTTCAATAGTTGGAATATCAAGAAGTTGAAGAAAACAATTGTCCCTTACACCAAACGAATGGAGGTCAGTGCAGTTTTATTTTTTAGGTTCGGTGTATGACTGGACCTAAATCATACTCTCGTGTTCCTCATATATTTCGGTTTTTGGACACGGAGGACAATTGAAATGATTTACATTTTCCTGTGTTTTGACCCACACGATCAGCGATTTGCCGTCGTCTTTATTCGGTCAGGGTCAAGAGCGAATAAAAAAATCAATCGCCGTCTAGAAATAGGGTATAACCTGTTTCTAGATAGACTCACTTTTTGATTAAGGTTGCAGGTTCAATATAAATGCGTGCTTAATTAATATTGGATTAATGAACTGTCCAACTTAGCATTTTAGCTTCTGGTGTCTTGTGAGTTTAATGATATTTTAAAATTAACGCATACTTCATGTTTTGTCAGTATCTGAAATCATTACTACCTGTGATACAAATTCGACAAACATTGGTGCAATTATTTCTGCCTTAGCGGTAGGATTACGTAAGGATTTTAATCTCTTTGTCAGTATCGGATGAGACATAGATTTGCAATGTATTCTTATCTCCCTTATTCTCTGTAATTCTTTAGATTTTATTTCTTTGTATCTTCGTAAAACCCTTTTCCTTTTCTTCGCTTTTGATCTTTTTGGTTTTTTTTGATCTACAATTCTTTTAGTTTGATGTTACTTTTGTATGATGTTTTTTCTTTGGTTTGATTTGGAATTTTCTTAGTGGTTGTTGGTTCGTCATGTCGTTTTTGAATCCTTTCAAAGAACCGAAGAGTGGTTCTTCGGGATATCAAGGAAGGGGAAGATTGATATACGGCCTTCTTTCTCTGATCCGTCTTCTTGTCATGGAGAAATCTTCGCAATTTTCCACTAGCAATTTCCCATGTACTGTTATTTTTATCTACTATTAGTTCTCTCGCTAATTCAAACCACTATTATTCGAATCATTCTGTAATTCGAACTAAGCGGGAAATTGGTCTGCTGAGGCGGAAAATCGTCTAAAATGCTCTCTGCATTTAAAGTTCTCTAGTTTGTTGAAAATTTTCGGTTCTTTTCAGATTTAATTAGAGAGAGTCAAATGTAAATTAGAAATTCTTATTCATTCATAAGGGACGAGACGATGTCCTTCTTTAAAATATTACACAGACAGTCATGTAGGGCAAAGTAAATATTACATTTTGCAATCCAAAAATTTAGCAACGTAACGGATTATGAAAGACAATTTAGCAGCAGATTAGCATATTTCCGAATTAAGAATTTAGTGTCTATAGTAAATAGTGCTAAAGTCTGTACATTATGTCATTATTTAAACAGCGTTGTCAACCTAGGGCATTTGCCGGTAGGTGTAGGCTCGTAACAACCGCCAATTGTTCTCTTGACGAATAATAGTGGAAAATATGTAATACCGATTCAAGTTTCACTCCTCGAACCTGCAAAATTTAATATAGAATATAGTATAGTTTTAAGTATAATAAAAAGCATTTGCACAAGTCTTGGTACTGATATTGTGGTTTGGGACTTCAATTTCAAAAGCAAAAATTAGATTACAATATGAAATTACGGAATTTTAATGATTTTCTTCCACTGAGAAAATATCTAATGATTTTTTCTCCCCATCTTAATTTATCAAATTAAGAACTGTCTTTGCCAAGGTTCGCGGTTAGTTGATGTCTCATTAAGAAGTTCAGAAATTATAATTACATTATAGTCCTTAATGTCCTGTAAATTACATTATTTAAAGGTATTGTATACATCATAAATCGTATCATTAGCAACGTTTTTCGTAAAAACGTTGGCAATTTTCCTACTCTTTAAAGTTTTCCCCTAATTCGCTTATTTGAGGCTACTTTACTATAACATGGTCTCTTTAAACTGAACTATTTCGAATTGGGCTTGATGTTATTTGGATATTTGGGAAAAAAATTGTCTGTTGGGTTCTTTTTCAATTTTATGAGATTTTGAATTTTAACCTTTGGAACTTTTGGTACTTTGTTGTGTGGATTAGAAAACTCACAAAAATTATTGGTTGTTGCAACGTTGTTATTTTGACGTTAGATGGACATTGACGATAATCTGGGCTATAGTGTAATGATAAAGAGTGAGACTAACGGAAGCAACAGGGCAACTTTGACTGGAATTTGACCTTCCCAATCATGATACCTTCATTACACCTCTTTTTCAATCCAATGTTATTTCATAGCAACTAAAGGAATTATGTGGTTTTCAGTGAGTTGTTGAGGAATGCAACTTTGAACGGAAATCATTCTTTTCCGGAAACGCGATAACACCCGCATTTTATTATTGATGTGGTCTAAGGACTTTTTCACTTCTGGTTTGTCTCAAAGGAACAAAGTTTCTTTTTGAGTAGTCCAGTTAGACTTCGAAGGACACATTTCTGAAGTATTTGATTTTTTTCCTTCGATCGAATTTCCAGCACAGCTTAAGTTAGACTGTTGCCACTGTTGTTTGTATAAATGTTTGGTATTAACAAGTTTAACAAGTCGAGATAAGATCCTGTTTGATACACGTTTTTTTTTTTATTAGAACACCTAAAATTTGGCTGAGCGTGGATGTGCTTATTTTTTTTAGCAATTTTCAGCCTTAAATGTTCTTAAATGCGTTCTTAATTTTTCGGACTACTTTAAATCGACAACATCATGCAAAATAAAAAGCACTTAAAGTTGGTAAAATTTGGACAATTTTTGACTCTCGATTTTAGAAAATCCATCCCTAAGTTTGGTTAAAACTGCTTGAAAAGAGGAAAAAACTGTTGTTTCTTGTCATATTTTTTCAAACTGAGGCTGGGCATGTTCTTACGATGTTCTTAATTTTTCGACGAATTTCAGCCTAAATGTTCTTATAAACTGGGTTCTAATAAAGAAAAAAACGTGTATGTACAATATTCTTATAGGAAATGTTTTGAAAAGCTTACCGAGTATATTTACAACTCTGCTTTCCCCTTGGAAACAAACAATTATCGTTTTAGATTTAATCTCAACATTAGAGTCCTATTTTTTCTTTTTTTGACAACCAATTATAGACGGTTTCCTTTATAGAATTGACGATAGAATTCCTTGTTGCTACCTTGCATACCACACCTCTAGTTACAAATTGATATTGGTATTGTCTTTCTTTGTATCGGGTCATTGTGACCTCTCTATTTTCGTAGAATCTGTATTATTAAGGATTTTGCTCAGTCTTTGACTGTTTTTGTTTGCTAAATATTTCAGATGTTGTAAGATAGCTATTTAGTCCTAAAATTGATATTTGTACTTTAAGATTAGACTTTTTTCTACATGTCTTCTGGGATCTAGAGTTCATTCACCTAGGTTTAACTTTCAGACAGTTTTTTTTATTTAGCTTGATCGCCAGGTAAAAGATTGAACTTTTTATTCAGGTCAAACAACACAACTTTTTTTGGAGATGTTTGTTTTGTTTATTTTATAGAGGAAGCAAATCACACGAGGATTTATAAACGTCAAGTTTTTTATCCGATAGTAATTATGTCAATTCATGCTAATTTATTCATGGTGATTCCCTTCTATTGTCAACTCTCCAGACGCATAAATTAGTGAGAGGGAATCGAAGTCAAAGGTTAATTCATGCTTGAACTTAAACATAAACAGCTCTCTTTGAAAGTCCTTTTTCGTTGTCATGGCATTTATGTAATTGTTTTGAGAGCAAGCAACGATTTTTGAAAGCTCAGATGTCCTTTAATTGCACTGTAATTTGTACATTTTTCCTTTATTCCAATAAGCATCGATAATACTAAATCACTGGGGTGGAGAGTCTGACATCGGTATTTAGCATGTAATATTGAAGAAAGTACGCACCCTCTTCGAGATTTCTTCATCTTTGATGATAAGTTGTTTATGGCTTTGCACCTTTTCTCAATTTACAGATTTCTTGTCGGTTCACTTATAAACTGTAGAAAGTGTAAAAAGGAATGTTCTTATTTTTTTCGCAATTTGAAATGCTCTTAACTTCAAAATATACTGATGGCATATTATCTTGTATGATTTTTTTTTAAAGACTGAAAAGAGAGTATTAACCAGGTTTTCGATCAGATATGCTCAGATCTTATTTAGAATAGTCGCGGTCCGGAATCTTATTGCTACAGGCTTCTAAATCTTCACTTGAAATTACAAAATTGCCAAGTTAAATGAGTCTTAGGAGAGTAAAATAATGTATCTATTTCACTTTTAATTCATGCTGTTCTGATCTTTTACGTAAAAAAAGGGAAGTCCATTGCGAGTATGTAATAAAACTCAAAACAGCTCAAAAGTCTATTTAAATAAGCACTCAGTAAGCTCTTAAAACGATTACTGTACTTGCACACCGTGTATTACATGTACAACTCCTTGCATTAAAAAACTTACTTCATGACACGTGGATTGGTCACTCTTTCAGAAAGTTTCTCTCGTATAATTTTGAACTTGCAGTGTTTTTTAGATAGTTTTTTAAAGTTGTTATCGAGCCGGTGAAAGTGATTAATATAAGTTTGTTTTTTCCTGTACGATGCCAGGTCTATGTGTGGGTTTTTGATATTTTGTTGAATTAGTAAATAGAAAGTTGGTGTATTTTTTATACGAACTGATGCACTAAGAAGGGAGATGATTAATATCCAATGAAGTTGATGGACGAATGAGTGAATGAATGAGTGATTTTGAGGTGATGTGAAGAAACGAATCAGACAAACAAAGAATGAAAAAATGATATAAGTTTAAACAGAGTTACTGAAGAAAATGAATGGTCTTATCTTTGTAGAAAAAGAAGTTAGATGTATCTAATCATCAGGAAACAAATCCATGGTCCTACTGGGCAATAGAAATTATTCTATACCCTTTGAGTGTTTCCTTCTTCGTCTGGACTTCTGGATCTGAAGCTTAAAAGTATAGTAACGAGTAGTGTATCTAAGCTCACTGTCTTCATTTATGATTTATAGCCTTCCTGGAAAATGTTTCTATGAGGAACTAGAGAGACATCTCTTTATATCATATGTTCTTGAAAGATGTGATGAGCAGTTTTAATGAGAGGCTTCACTGCAGGTGTCAAACAAAAACATGAAAAGAAGAAGAAGAAGAAGAACAGATATCAAGAATGAAAGAAGAATTTTTCTCTTATTCTTCTGTCTCTCTGCTCTCAGCTCTAAATATTGTTTTAAAATCTTATGAAAAACTATGAAATAATATTCATATAAATGAAGATAACAAAATATGGTAGAGAAAATGTGCGTCCTATATTGTGAATTAAATGATGGGTCAACTAGCCCTTGTCCGTTAAAAGTAAATATAGCAATGTTATAAGATTTTTTCTGCTTGCTCTTTTTTTTTGAAAGCTATGTTCAGAAAACAAACGCGAAAATAATCCTTTTGCGATTGGTTGATGAAAAATCTTTTATTTTTTAATGTTTCATATCTATAATATAGTTTTACGTACTAGTTGCCGTTATTGAGGTTTCGAGAAAGAAGGGGCTGAAGTTTCTGTAATATGTTTAATGAATTTAATATATTATAAGGAAGAAGTTTGGAGTTTCTGCTTTCAATGCTTTTTTCCTTTTTTGGGAAATTTTCCCTTTTTTTAGGAGTTTATGGGTCATGAAGTTTTTAGATTGTTTAAAACCAGAACAACCAGAAGGAACGATATGAATAGGAATATGAATGAATTCTTTGTTTTGAAATGTGAGACTGGATTCACAATTATCTCGACCCTTTAATTACTTATTAGTGTTTTGCAGTCAGTCTTTTCTCTGCTTACCTTTTTGGGCTTTTTAGCTATTTTTAGGGTCTGCAATATATAGAATTTTATAGCTGTATCTATAGCTGGAAAGATGGTGACCAAGCTAGAGAACGTTAATGAAACGTCTACCCAACGTCCATAACGTCGTAATAAGAACGTTTAAATACACGCTTATTTTTTTATAAGAACCAGCAAATTTTGAGTCTGAGATTGTTCTTAATTTTCTATTTCTTTTTCTGGGGCCTAAATCTGAGGCTGGTGATTTATGAAATTGTTCTTTTGAATAAAAAAGCGTGTAGCATAGGATTTAAGAAATAAGAAAAGTTTTTTTTATTATTTAGGGTAATGGGGTAATCTGAGTGGAAGAATAGCCTGACTGAGATTTGAAGACATAATAGAAAAAAAACCCTATTTCTCTTGTAAAGTACTGCGAAAATTGGTCTTTTTTCATGAATCAATATTGAGGTTAAATCTATATTATTTCTTTGCTACAACAACAAGCATTATTGAGAAAATAAGCTTATCTTGGAAATGTAATGAAAACAGTTAGTGGATATTATTTTGATGGAAGGTTTTAATGTTTTTTGGTTATAAGATTTATGAATTTACATGAAAATGAGTTTGTTCTTAAGTCTAGTGTTGACTAATAAGTGTGACAACATTTCAACACCCAGGTCTCATTTGCATAGTTCATCTACCATAGATTATAGATTCTTCAACCTTCTTCTAACGTTTCATGGACGTGATGTACGTTAGGTGGACGTTATCTGGACGTTATCTGGACGTTATCTGGACGCTTTCTTGGTCTGTGGGAACAGCTCAAAAACCAGTAAAACCAGTTTTTAGCTATTCAAAAATAGGTGATTCTTCTTGCTCTCCAATACTACAAAATACAAAAAATACCCCATGTTCATTTTCTTTCAGTTATTACCTGTCCTGTTAAATTTGAAACTCGACAGACAGACAGACAGTAAGGAAATGTATCAAGTCTACATCAACATTACAGACATCAATAAGTATGTCAAAATTGACAACTTCCAAAAATCATTGCAGCCTCTTTACCTCCTACTTACAAGATTGATTTCCAACAACACTATAAAGGTATTGTGGAGAATTTGAGGTTAGACTCGGAAATGCGATTAATCTACTATTATTTCAA
The DNA here is from genome assembly GCF_902728285.1 of Clytia hemisphaerica. NCBI lineage: Eukaryota > Metazoa > Cnidaria > Hydrozoa > Leptothecata > Clytiidae > Clytia > Clytia hemisphaerica. The sequence goes on along the minus strand of NW_027103699.1, from coordinate 1,069,589 downwards.
ATACTAAAAAGTTTGTTGCTATCTAAGGCTAGTGTCACATGTATATGATGTATAGGGTATTAAAAGCTAGATGCGAAAAAGAGCATTTCTATTGAATAGAAAGGTTTGAAAACAAAAGGTCAAGAATCTAATTAAGTCATGTCCAGAGTAGAGCTTATAATAAGATAGGATATGTCTATTATATTTGTGAGCGAGTGACAAGAAAGATTTTAGTGTGTGTCATTTCTTTTAGAGTGTATTAAAACTGTGCATGGTAGACGTTGATCTATTAACTGACTGGGACTTCACCCTTTTAAAAAGTTTTTAATTCAGCCTATTTCGATGTTTTGAATAAACTTTGTATAGTAGTGGATAGAAAGAATTATAGTGCCATGACGTTAAAGTTTTAGTTGATAGGGTATTGGTTGGTATGGGCAATTATTAGTGAAGTTTTTTTTTTAAGAGAAACATGCATTGAGCCCTATGTTAGCTTAGTTGATCCTGTCATGTGAGGATATTAGCTTTGACATTAAAAGACAGTTTTGTATGTATACTGTAAGCTGGTGTTTCCTGATTTTGTGTGTGTGGATATGTTGATTTTAGTTTGTGTATTGTATGTAAAGGCTGATAGTGTGGTTTTTACATACATGCTTATATTTTTGGTTGCATGTAATTTTGTAGATTTCCTCAATAAAACCTTGCATTTGGTATGCTAAGTTTCTGTAGTTCTTTAAGTGTAGTTTTATTTTAAAATTACATTCAACTTTGTTGTAATGTAGTAAATAAAAACAGTTTTACCATTTTGGTTACATTTAAACATTTAGCATTGTATATATGTGTTGTAAAGGTAATGTTAGAGTGGTGTTTTGAAATGCTTGTATAATATTTTTGGTTGGACGTGAGTACGATGTGGATTTTTGTCAATAAAACCTAATATTCAATACTGAACTTCTGTGACCTATCCGGAATAATCTCATTGTGGATTATAGCTTTCAAACATTCATCACTCAGATTTACTTTTGCTGGACATTAGAAGTCTTTCTTACTGTTGTAGGATAATCAACGTTTAGTACCTCATAAATTATGGTATAAACTGGTATTATAATTTTCAGATACTGAAATATGTTTAAAGTTCCTGACGCCAAAACTAGGATTCTTAAGTATCGAATTCAAAAGAGTTAGTTGATTCAGTGGACTAAAATCCTCTTTTTCTAGATAAGTATTTTTTTAGCATTTACATGACTTGTTGATTGTTTGATATATTTTGATTGATTGATTAAAAGGTATATTGCCGACCTTTGGTTGACTCTGATTACATTTTTTGACTGTTTTTTCATGTTTTTGTTCTCGCGTGTTCTCAGTTTACTTTTGCCCTTTAATAAACTAAACTAAAATCGTTTTCAGTTAGACATTACAGTGTATTTCTCTCATTTTATGTGCCTTTTATGTGTCTTTGGAGTAAGACTTTTTCTATGGATATGGTTCTGGATGTTGCAGATATAGATTGAAAATGGGTGAAAATGTCTCTTTTTGGGGCTCGAAATAACTTAAGACCTAAAACTCTCCTCTTTTTTATTTTGGGACAGTCGGTATCTGTAACTGTTCGGAAATGGACTGAAAATCTGATGTATGATTTGCACATTATCACCCGGTAGTTTTTATTGATGCAAGTTCAGCCTCGTGCAAATCCTAGCTTCGATCTGATCTAATTCTGGCTTGTTGGAATCTTCCTTGAGTAACTGTTTGCTATTTCATTCTTTCTTCTTTACGAATATACAGGTAAATAACCTAAGAGAGAAAAATATATGAGATTTATGTATTATCTCCATAATAATTCAACTCAGAGAGAAATGGTTTTATGGTTTTTTATATGGAAAATGATGTAGAAGTATCGCAGCATTGTTGTACCTTTTTACCGATACTCCTACATATATTTTGTGGATTACCGCACACAAAACTTTCGTATATTTTTAACTGAATATCATCGATTCGATCGTTCAAAAACAAGGATTTTTTCATATTTTTATCTCCATAATATTACATTCATGAATACCCAACGCTACGTATAGAAACACAGACGTCTTACAAAAGCATATTAGACACACATCAAAAAACAAAGAAACGCAACGATGAAGAAAGTATTCGGAAAAAAATCTAAAAAGCGCTCCTCCAAGGATGATGCTAAGAAAAGTTCGAATTCTGAAGAACCTAAAACACCAACTTTTAAATATAAAATCCGAAAATCATCCCGAAAACGTTCCGATCGGGCTCAAGCGGCTTCGTTATCAGATTCCGAAGAGTTTGGTCATAACCCGAACGTACGCGCTCACTCGTTTGATCAAATCCGATCAGCTCAGTTACAGAGGCGTGGTAATTTGAATCTTAACAACGGCGGTGAAGCGCAGTCATCAAATAGTTTAGATCGTAAGAGTTTATATAGTGTTGGTGGTACCTCATCCAATAACTCTATACAGAGATCACGGAGTGTTAACACGGCTGATTATTTCACCATTTTCACCAATACGAATAACACCAAAGCTTCCTACAGTGGTGGAAATTTAGCTCAACCTAATTCCTGGACCATGTCATTGGAACGGCCGAAAACGACTCGCCAGCGCCAGAGATACGATTCAGCTCCTGAGGATGAACTTTTAAAGGCAGACAATTTAGACGGGCATCGATTCACGAGATCACGCTCACGGGGCACAAGTCCCGCACGTTCACGCGAATCTTTAAACAAGGATCAGAGTGCGAGACGTAATTACGGTTACATCGCAGCTTTTCAAGAATCTCTTGGCACTGGTCAAAATGAAGTATTCTCTACCAGAGATCCGAATATATCAAGGAATTTAAATACTTCCAGGGATTCCAACATCTCCAGAGATTCAAGTGGTCAAAGACGTGCTAATCATAGCTACATTGCAGCTTTCCAGGAATCTCTTGGTACTGGTAGTAGAGATTCGGTTGGTCAAAATGAATCATTCTTTACCAGAGATCTGAATACATCAAGGAATTTAAATACTTCCAGGGATTCAAACATTTCCAGAGATTCGAGTGGTGAAAGGCGTGCTAATCATAGTTACATTGCAGCTTTCAAGGTATAATTTTCGTCTTTTTGATCGCGGGTATTGGTATAATGTTTGGATTTTACTTTCATTCGATATCCAATATCATTTCTGTACATGCTTCAAATACTTTGAAATACTTTAAATAGTAAGGTTTTGATGATATTAATCGCAAAGAATCTGCCTTTTTCGGACTTAAAAGATACGATTTTAGATATAAGTTTTCATTACTTTTTTACTGCTGTAAAGTTTTTACATACTTTGATCTGTATTTTTTGAGATTTGAGAATGGATAATTTTGAGGGATGGATGGTCAGTTTAGAATATGAATGTCCAAAACTTTTTGACGTCACATCTCCACAAGACGTACGTATCATACGCATGCGCGCTTTTGCAATGCTAATCTAGTAATAACGTGGTCTGGAAACACGGGGGGGGATACAAATTGGCAAGAATATGTATTATATTTGAGAAATAGAGAATGTAGAATAGAAAATAGATTACAAAGTGTTAAAAACAGATAGGTAAAAATAAATCAAAGCATCCAGACTTCCAAAGAAGCTAGGCTACTCCTAGAGTAAAGCTTTTAAAGGCCTAAAGCCCGGAGCTGTCAATTTTGTAGACTAGAACAGATCCTTTATCGGTTTAAGTAAGATACTAACGAATGAAAACGTGACTTTCAGGTCCAACGTGAGATTCAGCACGTTGCAGGAATTAGTTGTGGAACTAACCACTGTCTTTTGCAAGGCTGTTCGTTCTCCTTCCACTTTGCAGTGTAAAAAACACTTCCATCCACTTAGTGGTATAAACCGCAATTAGTACTGTTTTCAGTATTATTGGTCTTAACTCTTGTAATTCATAATTTTGGTCCGGGTCAGATTTTTATGTGTTACTTTAAAACTATTCCTAAGAAGTATGTATGCCTTTTTGACATTCTTACGTCAATATTCTAGTTTAAAGAAGGTCCATTTAAGTTTATCAACATTTTCTAGCGTATTTTAATTGAGTTTTTTTTTTAAATTCCGATTCAAGCTAATCCCTTGAACAATTTTCTCAAGGGTAAGTACTTGCGGCCATACAAGTTACATTTTCTCACACAATGGCGAATCTATTTCTAACCTGAGTAATGGTCTCTCAAAAGTTTTTTCCTTGCTTTATTTATGTACAACCTTAGCTGAAGCTTTCCTTAAGCGTTAAACCACAGAAGTATTAAGATCGACCTCCTAGGAGATACTTATGACCGCTTTAATGTGAGAAAGACTTAAATCTCGCCCGGTTAAACACGTGGTAAACGTGCTGTCTTTTAGGCGATTCTCATCTTTTCTAAGTGCAGCTCTACGCTTGATTATTTGAACCACTTAGTCTAACCATTGACTCTAACCGTTGAGCCATGTCGATGATTGCCCCTTTTTAAATGACCCGTATTAAATAGATCATAGATTTTCTTCTACCATGATTAACATCGACCATCTTTATTAAATCTCATTAATTAAGGGGATATACTAATTAATTAGGTTGCGAAAGAACTCCTTCCGTTTATAGCTTTCTAAAGTTTAATAAGTAGCTAGGGTATCAGTGAGTGCCATTGATTAGATTTGTAGAATGCATAACTCAGGTCACTCCTAACATCAGTAGGTTCAAAACAACTCACTGATCACTATGTGAAGTTATTAGGATAACGGCTAAAGAGGTTCTTGTTTACCTTAACAGAGCTACATTCTATCACCTATGACACTACTGGTATTTTGTTAGGCGCACAAATTGACGAAAACTTTTTCCATATACTTTGGGCAAAAAATACAAAGACTATATTTTATTCCCTTTTGTCAATCTCCATCAAACACTAGAAATGTCTATGCAAAGAATAATACAACCTTTGATCTGAAAAAGGAAAATCCGACTCCCTTCCGCTACCAGAGCACACCTAGGGAGAAATCTAGATCTGCGTTCCAAATGTCATTTGTCACTATCAGTTATGTCTCTGAATTATCGTCTGAATTTGATACTGGCTCTTTCCCACGATGTCACAAAACGAGTGACTATTTATTATTATATGTAAATGAATTGAAATGAATTAGATAGTCAACCAAAATCCAAACCATAATCGCCTTATAATTCCAAACAGTATTACATATGATTAGTTAATTCTTTTGATGTGTGTGTTTTTCGGAGCTAAATATTGAAAGAATTAAAAATGTGACCAGAGACATCCTTTACATCCTGCTTCCAAACTGTGTTAAAACGCTAGATTAATCTTTGTGGCTTCAGTAAGAGTGGGAGTTAAGTAAATGGTTCTCACACCAATCGCGGTCGGAATGATCCAACTTTCATATGTTCTAGATTAACCCTTTACAATGTTTCTGAGTCTCTGACAAAAGCGATTTAAGGATCTTTTTCCCATGCTTTTCTGAATCACTGTCAACAACCTTTACAAATCTTGTACTATTATCAGAACGTTACAATTGATGTAGTGCGTATACATTGAACCTGCAACCGCGCCTGCGAATACAGAAATTACACAAACGTCAATTTCCCTCCCAATCAGCGGAAACACATATTTTCTATTGCTATTTGAAGAGATAACACTAGAATACTTAAGATGGCCAATATTCTTGGACTTCATGCATCCCTGTTTCAACGTTCATCTGCCGTTAATGGACGTTTGATGAACGTTTTACTTAACGTCTTGTATCAGAGGATGATAACGATGTTGTTGATCGATCAATTCTTGACTTCTGAAACCTTGGCCTAGTCTGATTTTCTGATGCGTTCATGTAAATAGAATGTTTCTGTAATAAAGAAGTCTCAAAGCAACAATTGTCTTAACTTGCTTCTCTGAACTTTATAAACCCTTTTTTCCATTCAGGGTTCGCGCAAAGTGTTGATTTCAAACGCAGACCGCGTTAACCGGACGCTTGATTTCGGACATGACCAGATGGACGACGAGAGCTTCGTATCGTCATCAACTGAACTAACGAGTGAAGACAGAGTAGGAATCCAGGCTAAACTACTCTCGTTGGAGCTTCGTTGGGCTAAGTTGCAATGGGAATGCGAAGGCAGGAACATGAGACTTCAAACAATACACGATTTGTTGACGGATTATGAACGTGCCATTGCTCCTTTCATGGTAAGTTTCATTTCTTGAGTTTCTTGAGTATCTCCAAGTCTAAATTGGCACACAATGCTGTTTCATAGTCCATTTAACATTCATCTTGTGTTCATAACGTCCGCGTTTTTTAACGTGACGTGGACATTATGGGCGTTACATGAACGTCTTGACAACGTTGTTTGGCGTTGTTGTATTTCATAATTTGGATGTACAGAGATTCCATATTCCTAGGACGGAGACAATTGAGAACCGTTGATTTAATGAAAATGATTCTCCACATCATCCGTTGGCGTAAAATTCTATTTTGATGCAGGCACAAATTTTACATAGCTTTTTCATTGCGGTCTACTTAAAGTTACACGCCTTTTTTATAACAATAACTTCTATAAGAATATCAGGGTGAGATTTCGGAGTTAGAACCTATTGTATTAGAGGCCTATTGTATAGAAGAATAGAAATAATGCTCTCCCTCAGCCAAAGTGCACTATTCTTATTAAAAAAGCATGTAGTCTAACGAAGTCTATAACCTTCATGCTCTACTTTTGAATACCTTATCGACCCTTTTTACGCCGGCCCTAATTTAACGCTGGCCCTTATTACGCCAAGCCTGATTTTGGGCATACGCCAATTAGGGCCGTAAATAACGACAACATTTTTTAGAATGGCTATTTATGCTTCAATTTACATTAAAATATCATTTTTCAGTAGTAAACTGTTGAAAATTCCAATGAAAATCACTGATTTTTGCGAAGTTTTAGATATGGAGTAAAACATTGGATAATTTTTTATCTTCGAATAATATACCCAAATCCTTTAAATAGAGAAAAATGGTCAAAAATTAACGCCTCTTTTAAGTAAAATTTGCAAAATTTTGGCCCTTTTTACACCGACCCTTTTAACACCGGCCCTTATTACGCCAAGAGTCTAAAAATAACGCCAATAAGGGCCGGCGTAAAAAGGGCCGATAAGGTACTCTGATTGGCCCGTGAATCTCCCTTTTGAGCTATGCAAGTCTTGAGTCTGGGCCTCAATGTTTATGAGATTTACGCGATTTACGTGTATATTTTGAGAAATGAAAAGCCATAAAATCAACAAACTGGTGTTAATTTGAACTAGGGGAATGAACATAGGGAAAAGAGGCTTCTTTCAATGGCTTATTTATTAAGCACTAAAAGCCTTTTTAGTACAAATGTTTAGAAGAAAAATATTAGTAAAGAAAGTTTCGCAAATAAGTTTTCTTTTTTTCGCTTTTCTGCGAAATTAAAATAAGGTCACGTAATAGAACCTCGTTGTTTTGTTTGACCCAGCTTTGACCTAGTGGAAAAGATTTTTTTCGATTTTAACTGTTCAAGACCCCTTTGGGTCATTCTCTGTTGTAAGTTTATGATGGTAAATTTGATTTACCGGGGTTTGATAAAATGAAATTAGGTCTTTTGCCAGAAATTGTGCGTGAATTCGAGGATGTCGACCCCCCGTGATTTTGCATAACTAAGATGGGTGGGTTAGTTTTAGTATTTGAAAATTATGTTACGTAAATTTTGATAATTGTTTCTTTCAATCCCTTCAGAACGCAAATAGAACGCATACATTTCGTCCAAAATTAGCGATTGATATAATCTAATTTACTTATTGTCACTACGGGAGACAAAGTGCGTGAAAATTTGTGTTTTGTTATTTTTGTTTCAATGTTGTTCAGGAAATCACAGATCAGCCTCAAATTTAACATCGGATCAAGTTTTAATCCTCTACAATCTTGCCATCACGCGCATAGAAACAGGAGAGATAAAAGAAAAAATTACCAAGCAGTCTACCTCTATTTAGATTTTCCAAGCCACTCCTATTTAGAGGAATCCACTTTAGAATATAGTTCCAATATTTTTTTATCATTTTGTGGTCGCCGCTAAAGTAAAATATGTTTTTAAACGTAAAAGCCGTAAAAGAAGGAATACTTTTATCAAATCTAAAAAACCGAAGAGATATAAAAAAAGAGAAAAATCTGTATGAAAATTATTTTTCATCTTCAAAAGTCTATAGGAGGAGTGCAAGGGGTCAAAATTTGAACCCCTGAACTCCATGAATTTCAATAACACAATCTTTGCTTTTTTATAAACTGGACAATTTATCTAACAAACAAACAGAAGGTATAAAGGCGATTCCCCTGTGGTTTACTTAATATAATTTATGCATAAAACAAAAGGATTCTTGGACACTGATTGGTTAATTCCTTGCATAATTAACGAGTACACGGTGGTTACGTCGTTTAGAATAAATTAATTTATGAAAGCGTGAATAATAGATGTGTGGATAGATCGATTTTTTTTTGAATTTTCTGGCTTTTAATAACGCCCCTGTTGTTTTATAAATTATTGTATTGAGGCTACTGTGTTATGTAGTCTACAAGTTCAAAAACATATTGAAGCGCTAGTGAGAGAGAAGAGTTTCATGTGTTTTTGCTGATTGAAACTTTTTATATTCTTGTGAAGAAGAAATTGTTTCATAACACAATAACAAATAGAATTACATTGAGTTTTGGTGTATATAATACTGAATCGGGGATTGAACTGTAGTGGTATTTTGCTACACTAAAATTTTGGTATTGAAAGAGACATATACACACGTGTGTATGATAAAGTTGACCTGAGATTTTCGTGGATTCAATTTTCTTGAACCCTGACTATTTGGTTGTTTACATGTGGTTGTGATGCTAAATGAAGCATTAGTATGGAATCTTTTACGATCGTAGTTCCACCACTTAAACCAGTGATCACTTTCCAGGTATATTATTCTATAATCTGTTTCACTTTCGTTTTCGTATTGCTGTGATTACACACCCCTTTTTTGAGTATGATTTTTAGAGGTTTGGGGAGATTTGTTATTGATACCTAGGCCTTTTGTCGAGAGACACTTTTTCAACGCAATTTTAGTTAGGATTTTAGATTGTATTACATTTTAGAGTTTTTGATAAAATTTTCTTTCCCTGCATGATAAAGCATGCACTTTTTTGATGAAATTTCATCTTTATCAACAGTTTCTCTCCTTCACTAAACGTTAAGTAAGAAATTCTTTAAAGTGTAATTTTAAAAGAGGGTCTATAGTGTGCTATAAACTAAATTCTAATATCGTTTGAAAAGCTCTGATTATCAAATGTCGCTCACATTTTCAAGCAAATTTATTTCCCATCTAGCGTTTGCATTTATTGTTAGTCCAAACAAAACATGATCAATTACACTGTACACTATAAAGCGTTTTTAAGGGTTATTTCTCTAAATATCAGACATTGATATGTCTGAGAAGGTGATTTTTAATACATGACGAATAGTGACTTCTCAAAAGCTTCTTTCAATTCAAAGCTTTTTAAAAATGTCTAATCCTTTACTTTCAAAATCTAGGCAGGACTTTGAGAGAGCCTTGAAATTTGTTTCACTAACCCTATAATGCAAGGTAGTTTTGGTTTATAATTTGCTGTAATTTACCTTAAGTTGCGAAATTTCTGTCCAAAAATACGTTTCATCGTTGCTATATCAGCGCTCTTTTGTCTCGTTTTATTAATCTCTGTTGATAGGTAATTAATTCGTTCTAATTACAATTTAGATTGCTTATAATTAGGTTAAGTGTATTCATTCAATGCTCATGAGAAGTCGACCCATTTTATCTACAGTATTCTACATACAAAAATAAAACACACTATTTTATCATTCAAAACAACATGTTTTATGCCAAGAAAATCTAATAATTTTGTACTAATTAGACCAGGCCAATTGTAGCCCACCCCTCCTTTATTTCAATGCTTTGAACTCGCTCATAAATGAAAAGTTTTTTTTGGAGACCTTTTACATTTGCCTATGCAATATCCTCAAAAATTACAAATTCCGATAATCTTTTCTTCAATTTTCTTCAATATTTCTTTCTTGGTAATGACAAGATGACGAATTGAACTAATTTAGAAATTACCATAGTGAATTCTTTCTTTGCCACTCAGTCATTTCGATTTTCTGCAAACACCTTTCTTTAAATTTTCTCAAGTATTGTGTGTTTTTGAAAAAGCGTGGTCCTCTCTCATTTATCATTAGTCTTTTCATGGAATGTTTCGTATATTTTTATCCCGACTTAATAATGTTTTCATGCAGTAGTGTTATTGCAGAGGGCAGGGAAGGGCTAGGCGCATTTCCCATTTGTAAGATTTCAAGATTGCTAATTTTAAAATGTCTTGGCCGATGTACGCATGTACACGCTTTTTTTTTTATAAGAATACACTTTATAAGAATGTCCATGATGAAAATGACCAAAAAATTAAGAATATGCTAAGAATATCACCATCATGGAATTTTGCTATTCAAGCAAAGAATGTCATTTTTAGAGCATTCTAAATCATAAATTGCCAATTACCCCCAAGTAATAAGAATGCTGTAAGAATATTTTAGGATGATTTTCCCAAAAAAGTTAAGAATATCCATGATGAAATGGATTTACACCATTCTTATAAAAAAAAAAGCGTGTAATCTGCGAAATAATAATCTTGAGAGTGGCGGCTTTAAATTCCTGTGATCCTAAGATAGTATTCGAATCTATTGATTTCCTTTATGAATATGACCGTCTCCTTAAAACAAGGAAGTATTCCAATTGCATCAACCTTTAATAAAAAATGAATGGTTGCTTAAAACGTCTCTATGTCAAATTGTGTTGATACATTAAGCAAACTTTCTGTGGCAGTTGCTATTAGATTTCTCCGGTTTTAAACAAATAATTGTCAGGAATTTTTCTTATCTGCTTGTCTCTCCTTTCTAGCCGTTTCTCAAGAAATCCTTCTTTTTCGAAAAAAAAATGCTCTGATGTACCTTTTGAAAATCAAATCAATTGCAAGTAAAGAGTTTTAATATAACATGAGGTGCGGGTAGGAATGGAAAAATAACAGACCTGAACTTCATGAATTGAGGAACTATCAATGAAAACTTGGCAAATCGGGATTAATAGGTAATGATGAGAATCACACTTTCAAAGTATGTGCGAAAATCTTTTCCATCATAGAATATTTCTCAAAATTGAATTTTGATAGATTACAAACCTTGCAATGTAACTTAATATGTATGTTTAAATGTAAATGCTATTGTTTTAGTTTTAAGATTAAGGTTAGTCTATTTCGAGCATTTCCAAAAACAATGCTTATGAATTTGACCAAAATTGTCTTGACTGAATATGATCTTTATTAAAGATTGTACTATTCTGGCAAAGGTCCTTAAAGATCATTGCGATCATAAAGAACTCTGTGATTTTGGCATTGAATACAGCAAATTATTAGATTTGGGATATTTCAAAGTTTAAGAATTTCCAGAGTTTAAATCAAAATTAAGGTTTAGGCTAGTATCTGAACTAATTTCTGAAAGGTCACAGGACGTTATCTTTAACTCTTGCCCTGAAAGTCTATACACGACAAAAATATCACGTTTTTTTTATCCAGACCCTTATAAAACCTTTCTCATATTACAGTTTCAAAACACAAAGTAACGGTTGAAATGATTTACTTAATAACGATGACGAATCTATTTTGTTTGTTAAAAGGACTCTCCTGACAACAATGTCAGCTTATGAGAAAGAAATTGACTGAAATTCAAATCGTTCGTATCCAAGGGGTAACCACACCTCGTTAGAAGTTCTCTCTTCCTCTTAAGTGCTGAATCATTTATAAAGAAATCGCCGACCAAATACTTTTTCAACTTATTTGACAATATGTCAGCTACCTACATTACAAATAACCTGGTAAATTCGCGGTCGATACCCGTTTAATGAGCCCCATTTCTATAATATGTATTTAATGCCCCTCACCAATGTATTTTTGCGGCCCTTGTACACTGTTGATCTCTCTTCGTTTACGTTAATTAATTTTTTTCAACGCCCACTCACATACATGTTCGGCTGGAAATCGATTATTTGTTTTGAATGCTAATGAACTTTCCAGTATTTATAACTTTTAAGTAGCATTATAATTCTGTAAAAATGAACATTCCAGAAACATTGAACAAATTTACAGACACAGTGCTAATAATTAAAACATATTACTTTTCTTAGCCAGTTCCATATTTTTAGCGCGATAGAGTACCCTGTCTAGCCCTGTTCCTCCTCATCCCAGATTATCCTAACTTTTTCCTAGCTGGCACACACTAGCACACAACGTTGTTTTAACGTTTATTATAGGCTTATTGTGGACGTTAGATGGACGACGTCGGAAGTTATCTCGATGTTTATAGACACATTGTCCATCTATGATACTTCCTTTTCTACCAATTGGTGCCATTTACATACTAGACTTTAGTTTTAACGTGTTTTTCTAAATGTTTTTTTTCCAGGTTTGGCTTCAAAAAGCAGAATTACAGGCAGAGAATTTCAACGTGAATGGAATCGACCTCGAAAGTGTCCAAGATATCTACAGAAGACACCAGGTAAGGCTCGAGATCTCTCCTAGTGGATCAGGTTGTCTAACACATCTTAAGTACCCAGTTCTCCGGAAAAGAAAAGATTTTGTGTGTAGGGAAATGGAAGAAACCATAGCAAAATAACCAATAAATTAATTAATATATAACGGATATACTCATTACCCAACTGGCACATAACGTTGTTTCAACGTCTATCTAACGTTCACAACGTCCATATAACGTTAAATGAACGTTGAAACAACGTTGTGTGCCAGCTGTGTACTGCTGAATTTTGCAATTTTTGTAGACGTTGACCAAGCACATTACAGTAATTTGATTTTACGTATCTGATTTGTTCCTATGGCAGTTTATTTGTGCAGTCGCTAGGAGGGTTTTCATAATCTCCTCTTAGGGAGAGTGAATAAGAATAAAAGAAAAACTAGAAACAGCGATAATCATTATCTGTTATTCCACAATTAGAGGATTATGCATTGTCTATTACGATTCTATAACTTAGCATCGACATTATAATACTTTGCTCTTATTATTAAATTTCAAACTTTTCTGTTAATGCATGTCTAGCCATGTGCTTTGCCCGTTTTGTTGTCCTTAGATTTCAACATGTTTACTTAATTCTCGTTATTTAGAAAACTCACTCCTTAAGCTATCATAGCAACGCGTTGAAATGTGGGCATCTCAAATAACTGTTTGTTTGACGTATATACCCTCTTAAAAATCAAAATAAACTGTTCTCGAATTTTTCTGTTGGGTTTTTTTTCCTTCAATAGTACCCTTTTATTGAAGGAAAGAAATATAAACAAAATGACCTTATTAAAACCTCTTGACCGATTTGGCAATTTGACAATACTTCGGTTGACAATTATACCACTTGAAAAAACGCAAATTTTTCTTTGCTGCTTCCCGCTTTTTTGTTACATCATTATAAAATATTATGCAATAGTAACATTTGAATTAAATATTAAATATTAATTTATATATCAGATGAAACTTCCTAATCTTAGAGTTCCCTCCTCCTAATTTTTTGCAAAGTAGCTCATTACGCTTACTACTCAAGCCTTTAACGCCAACCGGTGACCCTAACGTATGTAATTATAACCGTTGAACAAAATTCGAGCCGAGGTAATTTTCGAAAACCCTGTCTTTCGCGTTGATAAATTGTCGCACTCATTTTTCCCGAGTTAAATACTTGAAGTGTAATAATATAGCACTTTTATTGCGATTTGCAACATCTCTGTTGCTAAGTCAATCTTAAACACCTATAGTTTTGAACTCCAACCGACTGCCCCACTGCATTGTGGCATCAATCCACTATTGTACTATTCTGACTGTAAAAACACCTATAGTGTACTTAATTGACCCTTTGAATATTTTGATTGTTTTCTTTTACAGACTTTCGTGAAAGAGGTGCGCAAGAAGGAGGGCGATCTCACCAAAGTCAACAATCATGGGGAAGCCTTCTTAGCTGAAGCAAAGGTAAATGTCATTCAATATTGTATCAACGTTATTAGTTGAAATACTCTGGATATAAATTTTGTCAGCCTTAAGCCTCGCAAATTTATACAGTTTAAGCTCTACTGTTTGAAACGCTCCATTATTCGATCAACGAGAAATTCTTATTCGATGGAAATCCAATCCCCCTTGAAAATCGAATTAGAGAGCGTCAACTTTAGTCATAAATTGTCTTTACGACTTTAAATTCACCTTCAACGTTTTCCGTTTTTATCTCCAGGCATTCCAAAAAGAATTGGAAACGTACTTAGCAAGCATTCCTGACCCTTTATCAAGTCAAGCAAGTGCAAGCAGCCAGACATGGGTACTGGAACAAAAATTACACGAAATCAATGAAAGGTACAGGAAGCTGATACGTACGTTATCCTTCAAAGAAACACTTATCAATGAATCCATTGCCAAACACCAAGAATACCTGCACAAAGTTCAATCTTTCTTGCCATGGTTGGCGGACGCTGAACGCCACCTTGCACGCGAGATTCATGAGCAAGTTCCATCAGACGCCAAGAGGCTACAGAAGAAGATAGACAATGTTAAAGTAAGTTTTGAATGAAACAAATCATCTACAGATAAATCATTTTTGATTCACATCTTTAGTATTTATGTCCAAGTAGTTGTAATAAGGTCTGTACAGGTCTAAAATTTATGGCTTGATTCCTTTTATTGATGTTGCTTACTGCTTATTAAGGTCAAATATTTCGAGCGAACTAACATAATGGAAGGACTTCAGATGACTTAACGTCATTCTTTTGCTCTATTGCCATGCTCGGTAAATGAAAAATCATTATCATAGATTCTTTGTCACATTTGTCTTCCTTTCTTTTACTTTGTAGCGGTTTCACAGTGGTGTTCAGGCCCATCACAATGAACTGGTCAACATTCAAATCGCTTCTGATGTCCTCACTGGTCTTGAGAAACGCACTTCTCAACTCTCAAGTGCCGAAGGGAAACCACAGGCCAATGTTTCCCATGGTATGTGAAGAAAACATTAACAAGATCCTTCGCCTATTCTTCTTCTAAAAATCATTTAAAGTATTTCAAACTAATAATTTCCTGCTATTGGGTACTCTTCGTTTTAAACCTTATTCAGGTTACACCATGCGAGAGGATTGTATTAGAGTTTACCGGGTTGGTATGTCTCACACGCTAATGCAATGACTTCGGACGATCTGACGTCGTATATTTTGATTTATCTTTTAGCTAATAGTTTCATTGATTTTGATTTTGATTTCGAATCCATAATTGCGAGGTTAACGTCCCTGTACTTTGTTCTGATATCATGTTATTTTTCAATATTTTTTCTCTCAGGTACTTGGTTGAGAACCACCATCTCAGTCATGAAACGTTACGAAGAACTATGCATCAACGTCGTGAATTTTGAAAGCAGGCTCCAGTCTTTACATATGACTGTTCAAAACTTCAAAGACGGATTGGATTTGACGTATAAGTGGGCTGATGCCACTCAACAGTCAATGCAAAAAATGACTGTCGTCTCTTATGAAATTGAAATTTTAATTAGACAAGTTAGAGAAATTAAGGTACGTTGTCTTTTCTATTCTCGATTCTGAGTGCTGATTACTTTTGCCTTTTTTAGTGCATCTTCTAAGCCAATCAATTGTTTTAGCTAATTCAAACTTCACCATTCGGAACCCGAAAGATCATTCTATCTCAATCTTTCACTATATAATTATGATTATTCTTATAATTTTTCAGATCATTTTACTAGAACTTGAAGGAAGAAATTCAAGTTTAGATTCATTATCAAAAATCTACGAACAACGTAAAAAGGACAGTTCGGTTGTCAAGCAAATTGAGCGCTTAAAGAAAATCCAAGTCATTTTCACCGATCTCCACAGCCGAACTGATCAAAGAAAAATCGAATGCACAATCTCATTCAAAAGATATTTGAGCAATTTCGAAGAATGGGCTGATAGGACATTGCAAGTCCTCCAGTCTGGAGAGCTGGTTACTACTGATATTCTACAATTCGAAGATAACCTGCAGGTACCATGCTTTCTCTTTATCGAGATTTGTTTACTCTTTTCTTAGCATATCACATCATAATTATCTGGATGAAACTCTACTGCATTTGTGCTAGCGACTTTTCAAATTGCCTTTTTTCAACGATTCTCTATCAAACACGTACCACGCAAATTGAAGTTTTCTTTTTTCGAATTTCAACTTTTCCATTTTATTTTGATATGCAAGGAAATTAGGGGCAAACTGATTTAATTACATTTTTCATTAAGGTACATACACACTCTAATAACATTAAGTTGAATCTCATTTTACAGAAAATCTCCGATGATGTTGAAAAGAACCGCCCATCGTTCCAATACATCAACCAATGTGGACATGAGCTCATCTCTATGGATCGAAGCCGTCAAACTTCCGAACATCTACCACTATTGGATCGCATTAACAAGAAATGGCAAGCCATCACATTACAATTGATCAACCACACAAGGAAATTTGATGAAGTTGTCAAATGCTCTGAGAAATATCACAGTCTTTTGCAACCGCTTTTACAATGGTTTGATCGTATGGAAGGACGTGTCACCACACTGGCACCTGTTGCCATACAATCTCAAGTTTTGATCGAACAGCTTGGAGAACAAAAGGTATTTTTTCAATCTTTTATTTCCCTCCTTTCTTTTCCAATGATATTTGTGCACACATTTGAAGGGTTACTTTTTAAGCAGGTTTATTTAAATATCTCATTAAAAGGGATAGTGATAGACTGAGTAAACTTCGGACTACACTTTGCATTTTCATTTTGATAGTTTTTGATGACGTTACAAGTCCAGTTAAGCGCTTTATCACTTAAGTGGGTGGTCTCCAGTCTAGGATATGGATGGTTTCGAAATTTATAATTGAAATAAACCTATTCGTCAAATAATGTGAGTTCCATCGATTACACCATTTAACCTCTATTTTTGGACCTACCCCGGTGGGGTGGAGGTCCTATAAATTAACCCGTGTTCGTTAGTTCGTTCGTTCGTTCGTTCGTTCGTTCGTTCGTTCGTTAGTTACCAACTTTTCTCGAGATTGGCTCATTCAATTTTTCTGATTTTTTGCACAAAGGTGCATTACTATAAACCCTCGAATGTGACGGAGCCCGATTTTCGAAAAAAAAATCTTTCCGGCCGGTAGAACCGGAAATATCCCGAAAAAAGCGGTTTTTTGAGATTTTCTCGAGATTTTATCATTAGTTTTTTGCGATTTTTTGCACATAGATGCACATTAGTACTGCCGAAAAGGTGTCGAAAACCGTTTGTCGAAAAATTTTTTTTTTCCGGTCTGTAGAACCGGAAATGTGCCGGAAATCGTCGTTTTTTTCACATTTCCGTCACATTTTTTCAACTTATTTAATTGTTTCTTTACAGAAAAATGTTCTTTATGATGATGCCCAAAACTTAGCATTGTTTGATTTCCAAAAAAATCATCCTTTGAATCCGGAACTCCTTAGAAATCGCCGGAACAGGCGAAAACCGGCGTAAAACGGTTTCCTTCATTTTTTCAACTTATACTCGACAGATTTTCATGATTTTTCGCACAATGATGTAAAATGGCAATGCCCAAAATTATACATTACTTCCATTAAATTCTAATTATTCGTTTTATAAATAGGTAGGTCCATTAAAGTATTACTTGTTTTAGTCTTTGTTGAATGATGCATACAATCACAAAGGAACTATCGAAATCTTAAGCACCATTGGTGAAGCTCTGGTCTTCATCGTTTACATCCAAGACAAATCCAAGAAAGGTAAGTCGAGTGCATTAAATCGCTACTGATATCACTTATACATAAGCTAATGCATTGTAAGGTCATGCCAAAATAACATTTATAATTTCAAGTATTGTTTTTCATAGCTGTTTGTTTTTTTTTACATTGGAATTTTGAATAGTAAGCATCAAAATGTAGGTCGTTTTCTTAAGTAGGTTGTAATTTTCCATCAGATAAATATACTTTATTTACTTTTCCAGATAAAGTCGAGCGAACAGCAATTGAAGATGAAGTTTCACGCATTCGCGCTCGCTTCAACGATATCGTCACCATCTTGGAATCACGTGGTGTCAATCTCGAAGCTACACTTACGGAAGCCGAACAGTATCAAACATTACATGTCGATGTGCTGGCTTGGCTCGAAAGCGCCGAAGAGGCCCAACGGAAATGGAGTCCTATTGGAAACGATTTGATCACGTTGAGAAAACAATATTTGGATCATCAGGTATAGATGTTAATTTATACTTCGAAAACGGATGGTTTATGAATGTACAACTTTCTTTGGGATATCTAAATCTCCCCTCAGCTTGTTTGCAGTCTGAAAGATTTGGTGTTTTTATCTTTTTTATCCACATCTGATGATCGCCTTGTGCGTGAAACACAGTGTAATGTTTGTTTTTAATTTTTGAAGAGAAATATATGAAAGTGTTTTTATCTTAACATTTTCTCTGATTTTGTTGGCACTTAACGATTCTAAAGCGACATTATTCTTTTGGCTCAAAGGATTCTGGGAAAATAGTATTCTTTAATGATACATCATCTTTTATATAAGGTTTACCAACGTGATTTGAACAACGCTTCATCCAACGTCCAAGACGTTCTCGACTCCGGTCGAAGTTTATTGGAAAATCGCACCAACGCGCGTGGTTCGACTCAAGTACGTGCTCAAATTGAAAGCATTGAGATTCGTTGGGAAACGTTGATTAAAAAAGCCGGTAACCGACAAGATGCACTGGAGCATGGGTTCGGAACACGATTTCAAGACGAAGTGAAGAGAATCACATTGTGGATCGATCGACGAACGCAAGAAGTTGATCAACTTGATCAAAGCAATGAAACACCAGACAGGATTAAAACTTACATTAAGGTAAGAGCTACAATTTAATTAAGTTTTAGCTTGAAGCGTAATCTGATATTTAAATTTGATTTGGGACTGCTTAACCATTTCATAATTAACTATTTCTAAGCCCTTGGTGCATCTTAACTCGCTGGTAATGTGAATGTATTTCTTTACGAAACCACTCAGCTAATTTATCCTTTTGACATCTTAAGATAATTCTAAAGTCCTTTCACTTTCATCAATATAGGAAATCGTGGTCGAGATCGAAATCTACGAGGAGATTATTTACATCATTCATCAATCAGCCAATCAAATGATGACTTCCAAAATCATCGAACAAGTACCATTCTTCCAATTGGTCAGCGATGTTGATGATAAATGGATGGTTCTGAGAGAGAAATATCAAAACTCACGTCAATTAAGCGGATACGTCAATTTACGGACACCAATGGAAATCGAAACGGATCGTGCTGGAAAGGAAACGGTCAGGACCCTTAGACTTATACTTTAGATATGAAATCCCCATATAATTATATTTTGAAGTCGAATGCTCTCTCATACTTATGTTAATTGTTATAGACTCCAGCCTTAAGTTCTTAATACATATAATCTTTCACTCAGAGAGAAATGTTCCATTTTATGTAATATTTCAGTGCTACGGTTACAGTAAACAAGAAATGTGAATTTATTTATTTTTCTTTCAGGTTTTCTTGGTTTCCACTGATAGCCGTAAACGCCGCTTAGTACCTGGAGAAGAAGAAGAAGTTTCAGAATCTAAAATCCCAGTCCTCGAGAAAGGAGTATCCTATAATCTTACGTTCGCGCCAACTGCTCTCCCGGCAAGTTCTCCAACACAGAACACATCGTTTGAGACCACAGTTCGTCGTCGAACACGTCTCGATGAAGACCCGGAAGACGTCTTCTCATCTCCTAAAGAAGAAGTTTACACCATCGACGAACAAGGCCGTAAAGTCCGTAAGATCGTAACGAAGAAAGTCACGCGCACGCAACGCCGAATCATACGCCGTAAATACCGTGACGAGAACGGGGAAGAACGTATTGAAGAAATGGAAGTGCCGGATGACCAAGAGATGCCAGTTACAACGGAAGACTCGCTCGTTGTTCAACACCGTCCTGACGAAACTGATACAGCTACGGAAGAAGAATTGATTCGAGATGCTGATGGAAATATCATTAAACGTATCGTCAAAAAAGGTATTTATTCATAATCAATTCTGGAAATTTTCTAAAACCATGAATCACTGACTTTGATGTAATGCTAAGTCAGGAAGCTTTATTTTAAGAGAAAGGGACCCTAAAAGAATATCCTGAGACAAGGCTGTATGAAATGATCAGGTCTCAATGCTTATGATTTAAAGATATACTGTACGAAAATCCGACAGTGTCTTTTACTTAGAGGTGGACAAACAAAAAATATTTTTGAAGGAAATTTCTATGAAAATTATGTGGACGAAAGAGTGTCTTAGACAAAGTACTTTGACTTTAGCTTTATACAAAAACATTTGACGACGAAAGAGCTTCATACGATTTTTTTTGTGAAGATGTCATTACTTTTAAGCGAAAATGATACTCGAAAGCTGAGGTAGGGAAATGATTGTTATCATTGAATGATTACAAATCATACTCAATTATACTTTATATTTTTGGACCTACCCCGGTGGGCTGTAGGTCCTATAAATTAACCTCTGTTCGTCCGTTCGTTCGTTCGTCCGTTCGTTACTAGCTTTTCTCGGGATTGGCTCATTAGTTTTTCCTAATTTTTGGCACAAAGATGCAAAATGGTAATGCCCAAAATGTGACGGAGCCCGATTTTCGAAAAAAAATCATTTCCGGCCGAAAATGCCGGAAATATGCCGGAAAAACCGGCTTTTTGGCATTTTCTCGAGATTTCATCATTAGTTTTTTCTGATTTTTTGCACAAAGATGCGTATTAGCAATGCCTAAAACAGGATTAGTCCGATTTTGAGAAAAAATTCTATTCCGGCTGAAAATGCCGGAAATATCCCGGAAATCGCCGTTTTTTTGCAGATTTTCATTGGACTTTTTCCTTATATTTCGTTGTTTTTTCACACAAAAACATTATTTGTAGCAATGTTCACCATCAAGCATGGTTTAATTGTCAATAAAAGTGATTTTTGAAGCCGGAACTTTCTAAAAATCGCCGGAACAGCCTATTTTCGCCGGAAAAACGGTATTTCTTGAATTTCTCGAGCTGTACTTTATATTTTTTCATGAAATTTTGCACACTGATGCAAAATAGCAATACCTAAAATATGACAGAGCCTGATTTTCTATTAACGTACTTTTCCGGCCGAAAATGCCGGAAATATGCCGGAAAAACCGGCTTTTTGGCATTTTCTCGAGATTTCATCATTAGTTTTTTCTGATTTTTTGCACAAAGATGCGTATTTGCAATGCTCAAAACATGGCCGAGTTCGATTCTTGAGAAAAAAAATTTTCCGGTTGAAAATGCCGGAAATCGCCGTCTTTGCAGATTTTCATTATATGTTTTCCTTGTATTTCTATGTTCTTCACACAAAAACATTATTGATAGCAATGCCCACTATCAAGCATGGTTTAATTGTCAATAAAAGTGATTTTTGAAGCCGGAACTTTCTAAAAATCGCCGGAACAGCCTATTTTCGCCGGAAAAACGGTATTTCTTGAATTTCTCGAGCTGTACTTTATATTTTTTCATGAAATTTTGCACACTGATGCAAAATGACAATACCTAAAATGTGACGGAGCCCGATTTGCGAAAAATATTTTTTCCCGGCCGAAAATGCCAGAAATATGCCGGAAAACCGTTTTTTTTTACATTTACTCGAATTTTCATCTTTAGCTTTTTTGATTTTTTGCAGAAAGATGCGTATTTGCAATGCTCAAAACATGGCCGAGTTCGATTCTTGAGAAAAAAAATTTTCCGGTTGAAAATGCCGGAAATCGCCGTCTTTGCAGATTTTCATTATATGTTTTCCTTGTATTTCTATGTTCTTCACACAAAAACATTATTGATAACAATGCTCACCATCAAGCATGATTCAATTATAAAACTGATTTTTGCGACCAGAACTTTCTATTAATTTTTCCCTACAACCCTTCCCTCTCCCCCCATCAACAATCAATGATGAATTTATTGCGTTATGCATTTTCGCTAAACGATATATTTTCTGACTGATTTTTTTCTCCTCGCATTGCTATCTAACTTTCATCATCAGGTAGGTCCATTCAGCATCTAGCTTGTTATACTAACATTTAATTTATTTTAGTGACCCATGTTACCAAGCGTACGAGGATTATTCGTAAAACAATCATTGATGAATATGGAAACAAGAGAGTGGTTGAACAAGAAGTTCCTATCGAAGATGATGAAGAAGAACCTTTCATTGTCATCGATGAAGCACCTGTTCAATCGGAACCTGAATTACCACCTGAAAGTCCGAACCAGGTACGACGTCTTGAAATATATTGGAGATAAATGAAAACTCATTGTTATTGTACTTTAAATTGAGGTGTTTGCTTTGATTTTTGTTTTTTTAGTCACTATACTTTATTTAAATCATTAATTTTCTGCTTTTCAGGTTACATCTTTCGAACGTCATCCAGAAAAGACGGATCAATTTATCGACGAACACGGCAACGTGGTTCGTCGTGTCACTAAACGTCATAACATCATGACAACAGAACGTAAAGAAGTTAAAAAGGTCATCATCCTTCCCGACGGTTCAGAGAAAGTCGTATATGACGAGGGTAAGAGACGTGCTACTATGAGGATCAACCCACAACCAGTTGATCGGTTCGTGATCACACGTGTCATCAGGTCGTCCACCGGTGAAGAAACTGTTCTCGATCATAAAGAATCCGTCGTGCCAACACAAGAGACACCGGACGTTATTGAAGAAACGGATGAACACGGTAACAAGATCCGACGTACCTTCAAGAGCGTCTCTTCCTTGCGTTCAAAAACTGTGGTGAATATCACAGTCAAGGTCAAGCCAGATGGTACCGAACACACATTGGAACAAAGCACTGTGATTATTCCAGATGAAGAAGTACCAGTTCAAGAAGAGGGTATTGTCCCATTACTTGAATCTTCTCTGGAGGAGAAGCCTGATTTACTGTTGTCTGAAGAACACGATAAAGAGGGTTTCGTTACAAAGATATTCAAGAGAATGAAGGAGATTACTACTCGATATCAAGTCGATGAATCCACTGTTCATTATCCATCCGATGATGGTCCAATCCAAGAAGTCACTATCTCAGAACCGGTTGAAGCTGCAGATGATGAACCAATGGAGGTTGTGTCCATCGTTGAGAAGGAAGTTCAAGGGGAACGTGGTCAGACTATCCGAAGAACAGTTCGAAGACCTATTCCTGTTAAGACCAGACGTACAGTTGTTCGTAAAGTCATTTTGTCACCAACTGGCGAAGAAGAAGCGATAGAAGAGCGAGTAGAAACACCAACCCAGGAATCTGAGTTAGAATCAGCACCAGAGAACCATATCTCCAGAGCTGAATTCACCATTGGTAGACGCACTATCCGCCGAATCATCATTTTACCTGATGGTACCAAACAAGAAGTTGAAACACCAATCGACGAAGATGAGTTACAAAGACTTGAACAAGATCCAACCATCCAAGTCATTAATACCGAACAAGGTAAAATTCTGAGATCTACTAAAGTAATTAAGAAGAGAATCGTACGTAAAATTATCATCCTTCCTGACGGTACTCAACAAGAAGTCGCCGAAGAAGTCCCATATGAGGAGGAAGATATCCCTGAGACGGAAGAGGAGCCTCCTAAACAGGAAGTCAATAAATACGTCATGGTCAATATGCCTAACAAGACGATCAGAACCAAGAGGATTATTCGCAAGATCATTATCCTTCCTGATGGATCTCGAAAAGAAGTTGAGGAAGAGATTCCAGATGAT
Organism: Clytia hemisphaerica; assembly: GCF_902728285.1. Taxonomy (NCBI): domain Eukaryota; kingdom Metazoa; phylum Cnidaria; class Hydrozoa; order Leptothecata; family Clytiidae; genus Clytia; species Clytia hemisphaerica. The sequence continues at coordinate 1,045,697 of NW_027103699.1, read as the reverse complement.
ACAGAACAACCATCCACTGATGACATTGAAGTATCCAAAGTCGGTTTAGAATTGTCCGATAAACCGAAGTTGATTGAGAAGGAGTTTGTAACACGTGTTATAAGGAAACCTGATGGGAAAGAAACATTACTGGAAAAAACAGAAACCATTTATCCGTTTGACGAGGTTGAAGAGGAAGAAGCACCCGAAAAACTTCTTCACGAAGAGACAGACGAAAATGATGTGGTTATCCAAAGATTGATCGCTAAACCTTTGCAGGTTTGTGATTTATGATCTTCCTGTCTTATGACCAATATTCGAGTTTCGTTTCGTTTGGTTTTCAACAAAACTTTGTTCAATATCTTGCAAATTTAGTAATATGTATACAGAATTCGCCTCAAAATTGTTCGCTAAATACAATCCTATCTATCATTTTTATTGTTGAGTATAATTATTTGATTTTCTATTCTTATTTCTATAGGTCACAAGTACTCTCAGAAAGACTACTCACGCTGAAGTATTACCGACTGGCAAAACACAAGTTGTTGGTGACCAAACAAATGAAGAACCAGCTGTTGAAACAGAACTTCAAAAATCCAAACGTTCCGTTGAAGTCGAACAGACCAACGGAAACGGAGATGTGGTTAAAGTCACCAAGGAACATTTTGTCAGTCCGTTGAGAATCACACGTGTTGTTGAGAACGAACCAAAAGTTAAAGGACAAGAAGAGCGTGATGGTCAGAAAGTCTACAAGGTAGAGAAAGAAACTATCCGAAAAACGTCTGAGAAGCTATACCGGCATTACGTCACTGAGCCTGATGGTTCAAGTCCTAGAAACACTGTCCCTGTTCAAGATGTCATTAATGATTTAGTTGAACCAATCAAATACACCATTGTCAGACGTACCATAATTCACTCAGATGGACACAGACAAATCATGGAAGAACCAAAATACCATATGCCACCAACTGCCATGGCAACAAAACAAGAACAAAGGGATCGTGATGGACATCTTATCCGTGTCACACAACGAATCCCAGTACTTGTCTTAGCTAAAAAGATCACTTATCGGAAGATTATTCTCGCACCAGACGGTACTGAACACGTTGAAGAGAATGTTGAACGACCTAAACATATTCAACCTCAGGAAGCACCGGTTGCTGAAGAAAGTATAGATCCACAGATAATTGAAGGTGTTCAAAGTCTACCGGATCTGCCAGATGACGAAGAACCCGTCGATATTCGCAAAACCAAAAGGATTGTTTACAGAACGAGTGTAATGAGAAGTGAACAAAAGAAACCGCCGTTGGATGAAGATGTTATTGCCCCTATGAAAATCGGAGATCAAGAAAACATCCCAACTTTCACTGTCAGGAAGCGAATCATCAGAAAGATCATCGTCTTGCCCGACGGAACAAGGAAAGAAGTCGAAGAGGAGCAACCAGTGGAAGACGAGCCGACTGAAGATGAACAAACAGTTGACTACGTTGACGTCACTCGCAGAACCGTCCACCGCGTTTACGTGCCAGGCTCTGCTGAAGAGAGACGAAACAAGATCAAGCCCGTCGAAAAGGTTTACGAGACCAGGGTTGTCAGAAAGCCAGACGGCAAAGAAGAAGTGCTTGACAAGTCTGAGACCATCTACCCGATGGAAATCACGCCAGAAGAAGAAGAACCAGAAGAAACTGTCGAGGACGTCAAGGACGACCAAGGTGTGGTTGTCCGAAGAGTCGTTCGTCGACCAGTCATGGTGACCAACAAGATCACGGTTGTCAGGAGAAGTGAATTGCTCCCAACTGGCGAGGAGGAAAAAGACATCGAGAAGAGCGTCGAAGAGTCTCCCGTCACTGTCGAGGAGCCCACAAAGAGCAAACGTGTGGTGTTGCGCAGAACCACGGAGCCAAACGGCGAGGAGACAGTTATTGAGCAACCTGAGTACATCAGTCCTCTGGAAAGCTCATTGACGGTCGAATCCGAACCCGAGGTCGAGGAAAAGAAGGAGAAAGACCAAATCGTTCGCACCGTGCGCAGACGATCCGTCAAGACTGTTCAAAAGAGAGTGGTCAGACGTGTTGTTCAGCCAGTGCCAGTGGAGGGACGACCACCAACTGAAGAAGAAAGTCCAGAGCCTATCGAAGACACTTTGGAAGATCTGGTCGAGCCAACCAAGGTGACCATCGTCAGAAAGACCATCGTGCACCAGGACGGCACCACCGAAACTGTCGAGGAGCCACAGTACGAAATGCCCGTTTCTGCTGAGCCCACAGTTGAGGAAGAGAAAGACCCTCGTGGTGTGGTGACCAGACGTGTTGTCAGAAGACCAGTGCTGGCAGTTCCACGACGAATTGTCTACAGAAAGATCATCTTGGCACCAGACGGTACAGAAGAAGGCGTCGAAGAGAAGGTTGAAGAGCCCTCTGAGCCACAAGCTGTACCAGTGGCCCCAGTCGACGACGAGGATGTCATTGCTCCAATGCAAGTTGACGACCAAGAGAACGTACCAGACACTTTTGGCGACGAAGAGTTCCCCGAGGAACCCAATGAGCCTGAAGAGAAGACAGAAACTGTGACCAGAAGAACTGTCTACAGAACAGCTGTGCTCCCTGCAGACAAACCAGAGGATGGAGAGCCAAAAGAAAAGGAGCCAGAAGAAGCTGTCACCATCCAAGACGACGGAACGGTCGTTCGAAAGGTCATCACTGTCAGGAAGCGAATCATCAGAAAGATCATCGTCTTGCCCGACGGAACAAGGAAAGAAATCGAAGAGGAGCAACCAGTGGAAGACGAGCCGACCAAAGAGGGCGACGAGCCGACTGAAGATGAACCAACAGTTGACTACGTTGACGTCACTCGCAGAACCGTCCACCGCGTTTACGTGCCAGGCTCTGCTGAAGAGAGACGAAACAAGATCAAGCCCGTCGAAAAGGTTTACGAGACCAGGGTTGTCAGAAAGCCAGACGGCAAAGAAGAAGTGCTTGACAAGTCTGAGACCATCTACCCGATGGAAATCACGCCAGAAGAAGAAGAACCAGAAGAAACTGTCGAGGACGTCAAGGACGACCAAGGTGTGGTTGTCCGAAGAGTCGTTCGTCGACCAGTCATGGTGACCAACAAGATCACGGTTGTCAGGAGAAGTGAATTGCTCCCAACTGGCGAGGAAAAAGACATCGAGAAGAGCGTCGAAGAGTCTCCCGTCACTGTCGAGGAGCCCACAAAGAGCAAACGTGTGGTGTGTTGCGCAGAACCACGGAGCCAAACGGCGAGGGAGGAGACAGTTATTGAGCAACCTGAGTACATCAGTCCTCTGGAAAGCTCATTGACGGTCGAATCCGAACCCGAGGTCGAGGAAAAGAAGGAGAAAGACCAAATCGTTCGCACCGTGCGCAGACGATCCGTCAAGACTGTTCAAAAGAGAGTGGTCAGACGTGTTGTTCAGCCAGTGCCAGTGGAGGGACGACCAACTGAAGAAGAAAGTCCAGAGCCTATCGAAGACACTTTGGAAGATCTGGTCGAGCCAACCAAGGTGACCATCGTCAGAAAGACCATCGTGCACGAGGACGGCACCACCGAAACTGTCGAGGAGCCACAGTACGAAATGCCCGTTTCTGCTGAGCCCACAGTTGAGGAAGAGAAAGACCCTCGTGGTGTGGTGACCAGACGTGTTGTCAGAAGACCAGTGCTGGCAGTTCCACGACGAATTGTCTACAGAAAGATCATCTTGGCACCAGACGGTACAGAAGAAGGCGTCGAAGAGAAGGTTGAAGAGCCCTCTGAGCCACAAGCTGTACCAGTGGCCCCAGTCGACGACGAGGATGTCATTGCTCCAATGCAAGTTGACGACCAAGAGAACGTACCAGACACTTTTGGCGACGAAGAGTTCCCCGAGGAACCCAAGGAGCCTGAAGAGAAGACAGAAACTGTGACCAGAAGAACTGTCTACAGAACAGCTGTCCTCCCTGAAGACAAACCAGAGGATGAAGAGCCAAAAGAAAAGGAGCCAGAAGAAGCTGTCACCATCCAAGACGACGGAACGGTCGTTCGAAAGGTCATCACTGTCAGGAAGCGAATCATCAGAAAGATCATCGTCTTGCCCGACGGAACAAGGAAAGAAGTCGAAGAGGAGCAACCAGTGGAAGACGAGCCGACCAAAGAGGGCGACGAGCCGACTGAAGATGAACCAACAGTTGACTACGTTGACGTCACTCGCAGAACCGTCCACCGCGTTTACGTGCCAGGCTCTGCTGAAGAGAGACGAAACAAGATCAAGCCCGTCGAAAAGGTTTACGAGACCAGGGTTGTCAGAAAGCCAGACGGCAAAGAAGAAGTGCTTGACAAGTCTGAGACCATCTACCCGATGGAAATCACGCCAGAAGAAGAAGAACCAGAAGAAACTGTCGAGGACGTCAAGGACGACCAAGGTGTGGTTGTCCGAAGAGTCGTTCGTCGACCAGTCATGGTGACCAACAAGATCACGGTTGTCAGGAGAAGTGAATTGCTCCCAACTGGCGAGGAAAAAGACATCGAGAAGAGCGTCGAAGAGTCTCCCGTCACTGTCGAGGAGCCCACAAAGAGCAAACGTGTGGTGTTGCGCAGAACCACGGAGCCAAACCAAACGGCGAGGAGACAGTTATTGAGCAACCTGAGTACATCAGTCCTCTGGAAAGCTCATTGACGGTCGAATCCGAACCCGAGGTCGAGGAAAAGAAGGAGAAAGACCAAATCGTTCGCACCGTGCGCAGACGATCCGTCAAGACTGTTCAAAAGAGAGTGGTCAGACGTGTTGTTCAGCCAGTGCCAGTGGAGGGACGACCAACTGAAGAAGAAAGTCCAGAGCCTATCGAAGACACTTTGGAAGATCTGGTCGAGCCAACCAAGGTGACCATCGTCAGAAAGACCATCGTGCACGAGGACGGCACCACCGAAACTGTCGAGGAGCCACAGTACGAAATGCCCGTTTCTGCTGAGCCCACAGTTGAGGAAGAGAAAGACCCTCGTGGTGTGGTGACCAGACGTGTTGTCAGAAGACCAGTGCTGGCAGTTCCACGACGAATTGTCTACAGAAAGATCATCTTGGCACCAGACGGTACAGAAGAAGGCGTCGAAGAGAAGGTTGAAGAGCCCTCTGAGCCACAAGCTGTACCAGTGGCCCCAGTCGACGACGAGGATGTCATTGCTCCAATGCAAGTTGACGACCAAGAGAACGTACCAGACACTTTTGGCGACGAAGAGTTCCCCGAGGAACCCAAGGAGCCTGAAGAGAAGACAGAAACTGTGACCAGAAGAACTGTCTACAGAACAGCTGTCCTCCCTGCAGACAAACCAGAGGATGAAGAGCCAAAAGAAAAGGAGCCAGAAGAAGCTGTCACCATCCAAGACGACGGAACGGTCGTTCGAAAGGTCATCACTGTCAGGAAGCGAATCATCAGAAAGATCATCGTCTTGCCCGACGGAACAAGGAAAGAAGTCGAAGAGGAGCAACCAGTGGAAGACGAGCCGACCAAAGAGGGCGACGAGCCGACTGAAGATGAACCAACAGTTGACTACGTTGACGTCACTCGCAGAACCGTCCACCGCGTTTACGTGCCAGGCTCTGCTGAAGAGAGACGAAACAAGATCAAGCCCGTCGAAAAGGTTTACGAGACCAGGGTTGTCAGAAAGCCAGACGGCAAAGAAGAAGTGCTTGACAAGTCTGAGACCATCTACCCGATGGAAATCACGCCAGAAGAAGAAGAAGAACCAGAAGAAGAAGAAACTGTCGAGGACGTCAAGGACGACCAAGGTGTGGTTGTCCGAAGAGTCGTTCGTCGACCAGTCATGGTGACCAACAAGATCACGGTTGTCAGGAGAAGTGAATTGCTCCCAACTGGCGAGGAAAAAGACATCGAGAAGAGCGTCGAAGAGTCTCCCGTCACTGTCGAGGAGCCCACAAAGAGCAAACGTGTGGTGTTGCGCAGAACCACGGAGCCAAACGGCGAGGAGACAGTTATTGAGCAACCTGAGTACATCAGTCCTCTGGAAAGCTCATTGACGGTCGAATCCGAACCCGAGGTCGAGGAAAAGAAGGAGAAAGACCAAATCGTTCGCACCGTGCGCAGACGATCCGTCAAGACTGTTCAAAAGAGAGTGGTCAGACGTGTTGTTCAGCCAGTGCCAGTGGAGGGACGACCAACTGAAGAAGAAAGTCCAGAGCCTATCGAAGACACTTTGGAAGATCTGGTCGAGCCAACCAAGGTGACCATCGTCAGAAAGACCATCGTGCACGAGGACGGCACCACCGAAACTGTCGAGGAGCCACAGTACGAAATGCCCGTTTCTGCTGAGCCCACAGTTGAGGAAGAAGAGAAAAGACCCTCGTGGTGTGGTGACCAGACGTGTTGTCAGAAGACCAGTGCTGGCAGTTCCACGACGAATTGTCTACAGAAAGATCATCTTGGCACCAGACGGTACAGAAGAAGGCGTCGAAGAGAAGGTTGAAGAGCCCTCTGAGCCACAAGCTGTACCAGTGGCCCCAGTCGACGACGAGGATGTCATTGCTCCAATGCAAGTTGACGACCAAGAGAACGTACCAGACACTTTTGGCGACGAAAGAGTTCCCCGAGGAACCCAAGGAGCCTGAAGAGAAGACAGAAACTGTGACCAGAAGAACTGTCTACAGAACAGCTGTCCTCCCTGCAGACAAACCAGAGGATGAAGAGCCAAAAGAAAAGGAGCCAGAAGAAGCTGTCACCATCCAAGACGACGGAACGGTCGTTCGAAAGGTCATCACTGTCAGGAAGCGAATCATCAGAAAGATCATCGTCTTGCCCGACGGAACAAGGAAAGAAGTCGAAGAGGAGCAACCAGTGGAAGAGACGAGCCGACCAAAGAGGGCGACGAGCCGACTGAAGATGAACCAACAGTTGACTACGTTGACGTCACTCGCAGAACCGTCCACCGCGTTTACGTGCCAGGCTCTGCTGAAGAGAGACGAAACAAGATCAAGCCCGTCGAAAAGGTTTACGAGACCAGGGTTGTCAGAAAGCCAGACGGCAAAGAAGAAGTGCTTGACAAGTCTGAGACCATCTACCCGATGGAAATCACGCCAGAAGAAGAAGAAGAAGAACCAGAAGAAAACTGTCGAGGACGTCAAGGACGACCAAGGTGTGTGGTTGTCCGAAGAGTCGTTCGTCGACCAGTCATGGTGACCAACAAGATCACGGTTGTCAGGAGAAGTGAATTGCTCCCAACTGGCGAGGAGGAAAAAGACATCGAGAAGAGCGTCGAAGAGTCTCCCGTCACTGTCGAGGAGCCCACAAAGAGCAAACGTGTGGTGTTGCGCAGAACCACGGAGCCAAACGGCGAGGAGACAGTTATTGAGCAACCTGAGTACATCAGTCCTCTGGAAAGCTCATTGACGGTCGAATCCGAACCCGAGGTCGAGGAAAAGAAGGAGAAAGACCAAATCGTTCGCACCGTGCGCAGACGATCCGTCAAGACTGTTCAAAAGAGAGTGGTCAGACGTGTTGTTCAGCCAGTGCCAGTGGAGGGACGACCAACTGAAGAAGAAAGTCCAGAGCCTATCGAAGACACTTTGGAAGATCTGGTCGAGCCAACCAAGGTGACCATCGTCAGAAAGACCATCGTGCACGAGGACGGCACCACCGAAACTGTCGAGGAGCCACAGTACGAAATGCCCGTTTCTGCTGAGCCCACAGTTGAGGAAGAGAAAGACCCTCGTGGTGTGGTGACCAGACGTGTTGTCAGAAGACCAGTGCTGGCAGTTCCACGACGAATTGTTCTACAGAAAGATCATCTTGGCACCAGACGGTACAGAAGAAGGCGTCGAAGAGAAGGTTGAAGAGCCCTCTGAGCCACAAGCTGTACCAGTGGCCCCAGTCTACGACGAGGATGTCATTGCTCCAATGCAAGTTGACGACCAAGAGAACGTACCAGACACTTTTGGCGACGAAGAGTTCCCCGAGGAACCCAAGGAGCCTGAAGAGAAGACAGAAACTGTGACCAGAAGAACTGTCTACAGAACAGCTGTCCTCCCTGCAGACAAACCAGAGGATGAAGAGCCAAAAGAAAAGGAGCCAGAAGAAGCTGTCACCATCCAAGACGACGGAACGGTCGTTCGAAAGGTCATCACTGTCAGGAAGCGAATCATCAGAAAGATCATCGTCTTGCCCGACGGAACAAGGAAAGAAGTCGAAGAGGAGCAACCAGTGGAAGACGAGCCGACCAAAGAGGGCGACGAGCCGACTGAAGATGAACCAACAGTTGACTACGTTGACGTCACTCGCAGAACCGTCCACCGCGTTTACGTGCCAGGCTCTGCTGAAGAGAGACGAAACAAGATCAAGCCCGTCGAAAAGGTTTACGAGACCAGGGTTGTCAGAGAAAGCCAGACGGCAAAGAAGAAGTGCTTGACAAGTCTGAGACCATCTACCCGATGGAAATCACGCCAGAAGAAGAGAAGAACCAGAAGAAAGAAACTGTCGAGGACGTCAAGGACGACCAAGGTGGTGTGGTTGTCCGAAGAGTCGTTCGTCGACCAGTCATGGTGACCAACAAGATCACGGTTGTCAGGAGAAGGAGAAGTGAATTGCTCCCAACTGGCGAGGAAAAAAAAAGACATCGAGAAGAGCGTCGAAGAGTCTCCCGTCACTGTCGAGGAGCCCACAAAGAGCAAACGTGTGGTGTGGTGTTGCGCAGAACCACGGAGCCAAACGGCGAGGAGACAGTTATTGAGCAACCTGAGTACATCAGTCCTCTGGAAAGCTCATTGACGGTCGAATCCGAACCCGAGGTCGAGGAAAAGAAGGAAAAGAAGGAGAAAGACCAAATCGTTCGCACCGTGCGCGCAGACGATCCGTCAAGACTGTTCAAAAAGAGAGTGGTCAGACGTGTTGTTCAGCCAGTGCCAGTGGAGGGACGACCAACTGAACTGAAGAAGAAAGTCCAGAGCCTATCGAAGACACTTTGGAAGATCTGGTCGAGCCAACCAAGGTGACCATCGTCAGAAAGACCATCGTGCACGAGGACGGCACCACCGAAACTGTCGAGGAGCCACAGTACGAAATGCCCGTTTCTGCTGAGCCCACAGTTGAGGAGGAAGAGAAAGACCCTCGTGGTGTGGTGACCAGACGTGTTGTCAGAAGACCAGTGCTGGCAGTTCCACGACGAATTGTCTACAGAAAGATCATCTTGGCACCAGACGGTACAGAAGAAGGCGTCGAAGAGAAGGTTGAAGAGCCCTCTGAGCCACAAGCTGTACCAGTGGCCCCAGTCGACGACGAGGATGTCATTGCTCCAATGCAAGTTGACGACCAAGAGAACGTACCAGACACTTTTGGCGACGAAGAGTTCCCCGAGGAACCCAAGGAGCCTGAAGAGAAGACAGAAACTGTGACCAGAAGAACTGTCTACAGAACAGCTGTCCTCCCTGCAGACAAACCAGAGGATGAAGAGCCAAAAGAAAAGGAGCCAGAAGAAGCTGTCACCATCCAAGACGACGGAACGGTCGTTCGAAAGGTCATCACTGTCAGGAAGCGAATCATCAGAAAGATCATCGTCTTGCCCGACGGAACAAGGAAAGAAGTCGAAGAGGAGCAACCAGTGGAAGACGAGCCGACCAAAGAGGGCGACGAGCCGACTGAAGATGAACCAACAGTTGACTACGTTGACGTCACTCGCAGAACCGTCCACCGCGTTTACGTGCCAGGCTCTGCTGAAGAGAGACGAAACAAGATCAAGCCCGTCGAAAAGGTTTACGAGACCAGGGTTGTCAGAAAGCCAGACGGCAAACAAAGAAGAAGTGCTTGACAAGTCTGAGACCATCTACCCGATGGAAATCACGCCAGAAGAAGAAGAACCAGAAGAAACTGTCGAGGACGTCAAGGACGACCAAGGTGTGGTTGTCCGAAGAGTCGTTCGTCGACCAGTCATGGTGACCAACAAGATCACGGTTGTCAGGAGAAGTGAATTGCTCCCAACTGGCGAGGAAAAAGACATCGAGAGAGCGCGAAGTCGAAGAGTCTCCCGTCACTGTCGAGGAGCCCACAAAGAGCAAACGTGTGGTGTTGCGCAGAACCACGGAGCCAAACGGCGAGGAGACAGTTATTGAGCAACCTGAGTACATCAGTCCTCTGGAAAGCTCATTGACGGTCGAATCCGAACCCGAGGTCGAGGAAAAGAAGGAGAAAGACCAAATCGTTCGCACCGTGCGCAGACGATCCGTCAAGACTGTTCAAAAGAGAGTGGTCAGACGTGTTGTTCAGCCAGTGCCAGTGGAGGGACGACCAACTGAAGAAGAAAGTCCAGAGCCTATCGAAGACACTTTGGAAGATCTGGTCGAGCCAACCAAGGTGACCATCGTCAGAAAGACCATCGTGCACCGAGGACGGCACCACCGAAACTGTCGAGGAGCCACAGTACGAAATGCCCGTTTCTGCTGAGCCCACAGTTGAGGAAGAGAAGAGAAAGACCCTCGTGGTTGTGGTGACCAGACGTGTTGTCAGAAGACCAGTGCTGGCAGTTCCACGACGAATTGTCTACAGAAAGATCATCTTGGCACCAGACGGTACAGAAGAAGGCGTCGAAGAGAAGGTTGAAGAGCCCTCTGAGCCACAAGCTGTACCAGTGGCCCCAGTCGACGACGAGGATGTCATTGCTCCAATGCAAGTTGACGACCAAGAGAACGTACCAGACACTTTCGGCGACGAAGAGTTCCCCGAGGAACCAAGGAGCCTGAAGAGAAGACAGAAACTGTGATCAGAAAAACGATCACAATCAGACGACGCATTGTACGCCGAGTTATCGTTCTCCCTGATGGTACTAGAGAAGAGGTTGAAGAAGAGCAACCTGTTGAGGAGATTGAAGATGTTCCAGAAGACTCTGACGTCGTTGTACGTCGTGTCGTGTTACGTCAAGCCAACTTATTGTCTTCAACAGTCAAACCTGTTGAAAGACGTATAACGCGAAAAGTTCTTCGAACAGATGACGGAATGGAAACTATAGTTTCTGAGAGTGAGTTATTGGTCCCCTTGGATGGATCAACTGTTCCTGTTGATGACACCGCTGATGAGAAGATCTATGTCGTTTCCAAGAAAGTCTTTACTAAACGTGTTCACCAATACGATGATGGTACTGAAACTGTTCTTGATGAAACCATTGAAAGTGAAGACCAAACTGACAAGGAGGTGAAACCAGAAGAAGCCTTCATTTTGAAGTTCAAAAAACCAGATCATACTGAACCAACTATCTCTGAAGAACCTGTCGAAGTCTATCCATTGACATTTACATCTTGTGAGAAACAACAGATCGATTCTGAACCTAATGTCGATGAGAAAGGTGTTCCCGTTCGATTGGTTGTCCGAAAGGAAACCGTATCATCCGGGCAGCTTGTTGACCGCACATTAACTGATAGTTACGAAGGTAAACCAGTTATCGTTGATATTGTTCAAAATCCAATTGAACAGAGAGTTGAAATGACTAAGAAGACTGTGCTTACACCAGAAGGCGTCGAAGAAGTGATCGAGGAACCTGAATTCGTACCTGAGGTCGAATCACAAATGGTAGAATCAGAAGAAGTCTTACCAGCTACTGAAGATACTGCTATACGACGTGTTGTTCGACGACCAATGCCTGTTGTGACTAGACGTACCGTTTATCGCACTGTCGTCTTTGATGAAGATAACAAAGAGCATGAACTTGAGGAAAGTCAAGAAGAACCACCAGTCAAGAAAGTGGATACCGAATCATTGGTTAAACATTTGATTCCGTCGTTCATTTACAAACCGAAAGAAGAAGACGACGATGTCGATTCTCCACCCAAGCCTGAAGACCCTGAAGATGTTGAGGAAGTCGAACGACGTCTTGTAGACCGTTTTGTTCGTCGTGATGACGGTACAGAAGAACTTATTGATCAATACGAGCTTATAAATTCACTTGAAGTACCTGTTGCCAAACCAGAGCCTGTCACAACACGTGTCACTAATAGCCGTGGACAAGTTGTTAAAACGGTTGTCGTGCGGAAAGTGTATGTGACAGTTAAGACAGTTTTGGTAAAAAAGGTTGTCGAAGAAGATGGTACTGAACGGGAGATTGAATCAAGCACCGAATTGCTTCCTGATTCTCACTACGAGGAACCACCTGAAGGCGAAGATCAAATCACCAGGAGAATCAACCCAGATTCATTCCCAGATGTGGTTGAAGAGAGTGACCAGATTTCTCCAATGGAATCATCACATAAAACACCAAAAGGATCTAAGGTTCTGGATGAACAAACCAAACCTGATGGTCGGAAAACGACAACGATAGAGAAGACATCTGAAGTGACTTCAAGACGTTTGATCACCAGAAAGACGATTGAATATCCCGAAGATTCACCAGAAGAAAGATCTGAACCAGAGATTGATATTTATGAAACTCCTGTCGAAGTTGGAGAAGAAACACCGTTTGAAGAAAGTGTCGAGGAAGTTCGAGATCCCGAAGGTAATGTCATAAAAAAGGTTGTACAGAAACCAAAACCAGTAAAAACGAGACGTATGGTTTACAAAAAAGTCGTTTTCACTCCTGAGGAAGCTGAGAAATTATTGGATGATCCAGTTTATAAGATTTCGAAACCAACTGATAAAAAACCTCAAGAGAAACCACGCGATGAAGAACCAAGAGTTATCTTTGAGTTGGTTCCTGGAAAAGAAGAACCAGAAGAACCTCTTCTTGAACCTGAACAAGTTGCTGATGTTGAGAGTGGATTCGATCCTGACGATTTCTTGGAAAATCTTGAGCCTCAAGACGAGTTGCCGAAGCCTGGTGACGAGGATGTTCCAAAGAAACCTGAAATAGGAGTCCAAGAGCCTATCAAGGGCGATGAGAAACCTAAGGATAAGAAACCCAAAAAGGGAGACAAAAAGCCCAAAAAGGATGATCCAAAGGCCAAGAAAGACGATCCAAAGGCCAAGAAAGACGATCCAAAGGCCAAGAAAGACGATCCAAAGGCCAAGAAAGACGACAAGAAACCCAAGAAAGACGATCCAAAGGCTAAGAAGGACGATCCAAAGGCCAAGAAGGACGATCCAAAGGCCAAGAAAGACGATCCAGAGGCCAAGAAAGACGATCCAAAGGCCAAGAAACGATCCAAAGGCCAAGAAAGACGATCCAAAGGCCAAGAAAGACGATCCAAAGGCCAAGAAAGACGATCCAAAGGCCAAGAAAGACGATCCAAAGGCCAAGAAAGACGATCCAAAGGCCAAGAAAGACGATCCAAAAGCCAAGAAAGACGATCCAAAGGCCAAGAAAGACGATCCAAAGGCCAAGAAAGATGATCCAAAGGCCAAGAAGGACGATCCAAAAGCCAAGAAAGACGATCCAAAAGCCAAGAAAGACGATCCAAAAGCCAAGAAAGACGATCCAAAAGCCAAGAGAGACGATCCAAAAGCCAAGAAAGACGATCCAAAAGCCAAGAAAGACGATCCAAAAGCCAAGAAAGATGATAAGAAACCCAAGAAGGACGATCCAAAGGCCAAGAAGAACGATCCAAAGGCCAAGAAGGACGATCCAAAGGCCAAGAAGGACGATCCAAAGGCCAAGAAGGACGATCCAAAGGCCAAGAAGGACGATCCAAAGGCCAAGAAGGACGATCCAAAGGCCAAGAAGGACGATCCAAAAGTCAAGAAGGACGATCCAAAAGTCAAGAAAGATGATAAGAAACCGAAGAAGAAGGACCAAAAGCCTAAGAAGGGTGCAAAGGAACCATCAAAGGAAGAACCACAAGAAGAAGTCCCAGAAGAATCTATTCGTGAGCCAGAACAAGCGCCTCTGGTCGAAAGCGGATTCAAACCCGTTGAATTCATCATCAAACCGGACTCCGTTGATCGTTCTGAAGAATCTCACCCAGACGAAGAAGACGTAAAGGAAAAACCAAAGAAAGACGACGATAAACCCTCAAAAGCTAAAGATGAGCCCACCGAGGATGATTCAAAACCAGAGGAGAAAGAATTCCTGTCTATTGTTGTCAATCTCGACATTAATCCTATCGCTGTTGACGAGCCATCTTCCAGTGACGAGGACGAGGACGAGTCCAGTTCAGGTGACGATAAGCCAGAATCAGCTGAGGATAAGCCAGGATCAGATGAGGATAAACCAAGCTCAGATGGGGATAAACCAGGATCAGGAAAGAAATCAAAGAAGAAGAGAAAGCCAAGAAAGAAGAAGAAGAAGTCGAAGAAGCTTTTCGAAAAAGATGAGCAAAAACCGGTCAATGAAGATGACAATGAAGAAATCATCTTGCCAGAAAAAACTGATGAAGTTGAAAGTATTCCTGATTTCTTCCCTGGTGAAGAACCTCAAGAAGATGATCAAATACCATCAGAAGATGCTTCAAAACCAGCTCCCGTTAGATTCATCATCAAACCTGACTCTGTTGATCGTTCTGAAGAATCTCATCCAGACGAAGAAGACGTAAAGGAAAAACCAAAGAAAGACGACGATAAACCCTTAAAAGCTAAAGATGAGCCCACCGAGGATGATTTAAAACCAGAGGAGAAAGGATTCCCGTCTATTGTTGTCAATCTCGACATCAATCCTATCGCTGTTGACGAGCCATCTTCCAGTGACGAGGATGAATCCAGTTCAGGTGAGGATAAGCCAGAATCAGATGAGGATAAGCCAAGCTCAGATGGGGATAAACCAGGATCAGGAAAGAAATCAAAGAAGAAGAGAAAGCCAAGAAAGAAGAAGAAGAAGTCGAAGAAGCCATCTGAAAAAGATGAACAAAAACCGGTCAATGAATATGACAGTGAAGAAATCATCTTGCCAGAAAAAACTGATGAAGTTGAAAGTATTCCTGATTTCTTCCCTGGTGAGGAACCTCAAGAAGACCTAAAAACAGCTCCTGATGATAAGAAGAAGCAGAGGAGACCAGTCGTTGACGATTTGGAAGAATTAATTCCAGAAGCAGAACCAGTGGCTGAAGTTGAAACTGCTCTTGACCCTGATCAATTCTTTGCACCTCTTGATGATGAACCTACAGAGGAAGCATTCCCTGAAGAATCTGTCAGTGAGAAACCGAAAACACCGAAACGGTTCCCATCTAAACCGGTTGATGAGGAAGACGGTAGACAGAGTCCATCTTCGTTTGTGGTGGATGCACAAATAGCACCATTAGCTATGGATAACGATCCTGACAGCGAACCAAGTGAAGATTCTGAGAAACCTGATAGTGAGGATAACGAATCTCAACAAAAACCTTCTTCAAGAAAACCGAAGAAAAAGAAGAATAAGAAGAGAAAGAAGAAGCCAAGACAGCCGAACCAAGATGATGATGACGAGATTGTCGTACCAACGTCAGTAGAAGATGTCCAGGCTTCTCCATTATTCCCTGAAATCCCTGAAGATGAGCCAATAGATGATGAAAAGCTGAAACAAGTTCCATTGAGACCGACCCGACGTCGTCCTAAGCTTGGTGAAATGCCGTACGACGAAAAACGTAAATCATTCGATTCAAAACGTACGTCTATACCGTTACAGGAAATGATGCAACATATGGGAAAACCTCATCAAGGTTTGAAAGGACTCTGGCCAACTCTGATGAGTGGATCACCAGCTGAGAAAGAAGATTTTGATACTTATAACTCGTGGTTGAATTTCTTGGAGAATGAAGCTCAAAAACCGAAGAAAGTATCTGGCAAATACAGTCCTCTCACGAAACACAAACAGTATCTCGAGGTAATTTTTTTTAGTTTTCTTTTTCTTTTTCTTTTTTTGTCCTGTGACATGATATCTAATTTTTAAGGATGAACTTTTCTCTCAATTTTAGAGCTAAGGATTTTTTTTGTCATTTCTAAATTATTAAGATGTAAGCGTTATCTTTATTAACTTATCTCCAAATTATTTCAATTAGGATATTCTTAATGACATCAAGAAACATGACCCAGTCATTGAGCAAATCGAATCTCTACGTCCAACACTGGTCACCTTGGTCGATCCATCTGACGTCGAACCTTTGAACCAACAACTTGACGACATCGTTAACCGACAACGTAAAGTCAAAGAATGGGCTAACAACCGTATGAAAGATGTCAAAGAGTTTGAACCATTATCTCGAACACACGAAGAACATTTGTTACCAGTTCAAACAGTTTTGGATGATGTCGCTGATGAGTTAAATGTCAAACCAAGAACTGGCATTGACTTGGATAAGATTGCTGAAGAAAAAGAACGTATCAAGGTAAGTTAATTTATGTTTTGCTAACTTTACAGGATCGCTTTTCTCGGTTTTTCGATCTGTTTCCATAGTGTGCACCCCCCCCAGAATAGTGGGGGGGGTTTTGCTGATTTGGGTCGAAAATTTTCAGGTGGGATTTGGGGTTTTCCAGGTTTTAGGTGGGAGAAACAAGTTAAGGTGGGAGTTAATTTCTTTAGGTGGGACTTTGGGTGTTTTGGAAAAAGTTAAAGTAAAATTTCTTATTTTCAGATTTTATGATTTTATGATATATTTTTTTTATATATTTCATAAATGCATGATTTCAGCCCACTTTTCAGGTGCCCCCATTGAGCATGGTGCCCCCAGCAATTTAGGTCCCCTTGAAAAATTCCTTTGAGTTAGGTACCGCTATTCAGCAGATAATTTCCTTGAATTGACACTTTTTGTTCTTTTGTCATTCCTAAAATCATGCTCACGCATGAACGCCTGCTAACAAGCTTTGTTGTTATGCTATAAAGATGGCAGCTGTAAATCAAAACAATCACATTAGAAAAATATAGCAAAAGATGGCGTGATGGGAAACGAAAGAAAAATTGGATGGGAAACTAGGTGCTGGGGTAAAAAAATTCAATAATTTGAAATATTTTGAAATATTAGATTTGGAAAATATAACCAGCCCCCAGAGCCTCCATCAAGACACCCTTAATGAATAGGTAACCCAAAGAATTGCAAGGCATTAGCCCCCCTCTACTAACCTGGCCTAGGTGCCCTTCAGATTTCTGGGGGGGGGGGGCTGATACCATGAAATGTATATAATAGACATTAATATATTTTGGATTTTTGGATTTAACACAGGTTAATAAATTGCGGTTTAACTTTTATTTGATAAGCGCTATATACAGTATTCGAATGGCTGGGTGGCCGCCCTCCGCCAACTGAGTCTACTTTGCTAACAGCCATATGTGACGTCATGTTCAAAATGACCATCACATCTCCCTGTTCAAGTGGACGCTCTAACTGAAAGCCGACAGGATGAAATATTTTACCTCCCTCCCTCCCTGCAGTTATGGTTGTAGGCGATCCTCACTTATTTATACTAATATTGTAGTTATCGGGACAAATTTTCCCCAAAACTTCTTATTCGAGGATTAGCCATAATTTCATGCCAAACTTATATCTAACGACTCACACTTACTTCTAAGCCGTCTGACTACTTGATTGGTTTCTACCCCTAATGTAGGTCATAGGCAAATGGAAAGTTAAACATATGTAATATATTGCATCTTCATATTACGGTAAAGAAATTTTGTTTTGTTCCTCGAATTAGTATATTTTTTTTGTTTTTAGCTGGGATCTGGGAGTCTGGGCTGAAGGTGGGAATTTTAGGATAAGGTGGGACCTGAATTTTCAGGTGGGACCTGGAACCCCCTTGCACACTATGGTTTCTTTTCTGTTTCAGGATCTTGGAGGGCAGTTATATGTTAGATTGAGAAAAGTTTTTTAATTGATTCGTTGAGAGATTCAGATGTGATACAGGACTAAAGATTGGGGAACTGGAGTTAACACTATCATTTATAGATTTTATTATTTTTCTTTAGGCTTTGAAGAAGAAGCTTGATGAAATCAAACCAGATTTACGTCAACTCAAGGCGAACCAAACAGAAGTTAAGGCTTATCATTCGGATGAAGTAGACAAGAAACCAGTTGAAGAGGAAGTTCCTGAGCTTGTTGAGAAACACAAAGACTTACAACAAGATTTGGCACGCTATCTAGATGATTTAGACCACATCGAACAGAAAGCAAAGAAATTCTTCAACGATATTGATGATATCAATGACTGGGCTCCTGGTGTCGAAGATCAGATCAAGAACTGTGAAACAGATTCCAAAGATCCTGAAGATCTCAAGAAAGAATTAGAAGAGCTTGACTCCATTGCTAAAGATATTGACAAGAAACAACCAACAGTATTCTGTATTGAAGAGAATGGTGATTGGCTTCAAAAGAACATGTTTGTACAAGCTGGACAGACTTGTCGACGACAATCGTTGGCCGGTGAAGTACCACAACGTTTAGCTGAAGTTAGCAACACCATGAGTAACCTGGAGGACGAGCTAAACAACCGACGTGCACGCATCAAGGCTCTTTTGACTGAAGCGCTCTCTTTCGAAGAAGCTTTACACGATTTCGACAAATGGTTGACAGCCACCGAGAAGAAATTAGATTCTGAAAAACCAATCTCAACAGATCTGGATACAGTTAAGGACCAAGTTCTTGAGCATAAACCACTCCACGATGATATTGAACAACACGAGCCTGTTTATAACTCATTGTTATTCACCGGGCAATCACTTCTTGGACGCGAGCCAGATGAAAACAAACACCTTCCAAAACAACTTCAGAACCTCACTGACCGTTACAACAAGGTTAATGATCGATCTAAGAAACGAGACGACGATTTGACCAAAATGTTACCTTTGTTGAGACAGTTTGTTGAGGATAACAAAACCTTGGATGAGCCTGTTGAAGAAGGAGATGAGACATTACAACAAGTTGAACCTGTAGCTTTTGATGCTGATGAAGGCAATGATTTGTTGAAGAAGATCAAGGTGAGCTTATATTTTGATTCATTCTAATTCCTCAAAAAGTTGTCGTCAATACGTTTTTGCCAGAAAATTTCGCATGGCCAACAAGTCCGACTAGTAATATGTGGTGCTAAAATTTGAAATAAGACCTCTTTTTAATCTCATTATCTCATTTTTCAGAACTCCATCGAAGATCTGGACAAACAAGACCCGACAGCTGATCGAATCAAACAGACCGTCCGAAGTATGGAACCAATTGCAAATCCAGAGGAAATGCAACCACTCTCTGAGACAACTGACAAAAAGCTCGAACACTTTGAAGACGTCAAAGAGAAATTGAAAGACCTTCAAAAACCAGTCACCAAAGAAGTCATTCGTGCTGATAACTTCAACAACCAACTGGTCGTTGTACAAGGAAAGAGTAAGAATTTAGACGATTTGGTGTCTGAGATTCGAGGTGTGAAGAAAGATCCAGCATCCATTACCAGATGTCTTGGTAAAGTATTGGAGGTTGTCGTTGTAATTGAAGAGATCACTGAGATTATCATCATCTTGGAGAAGGTTATCGAGGAAGTTCGTCCAAGTTGTCAATCACACCCTGAAAAGAACAAAAAGGTTGACGACAAGGAAAAGGAAGTTGAGAAATACAAGAAGCGGTTGACCATCATACTCAAATTGGTCAAAGATGAAGAAAAGAAAATGCTTGAACAGCAACGTGAGAACCAAGATCTCGAAAAACAAGTCAATGATCTACTAGCTTGGTTACCTACTCCCGAACGCGAGATGGTAAAGAGAACGCCTGTCTCCGCCAACTATGACATCATCAAGAAACAGCAAGATGAGATTCAGGTAATACTCTTCATATTTTTCGCACATCAGGCTTCCATTTCGTATTATGTAAATATCACCTAGCAACAATTCGATTCGTTATCTTTAATGATTTATCTTCCTTTATTTTTCATATTTATCAATATTCCTACAAAATCTTTTTCTCCCAGTCTATACTCTATGAAATGAATTTATTATGTGAGCTTGTATAGGAAATTTGAATGGAAAAAAAAACAGAACTTAATCAAAATGAAATTCATATTTCACGAGGTAGAATTTATAGGTAAAGCACTACAAAAAACATAATTCACATAAAATGGTTAGGTCAGACCAAGAATGGTTTACCATGTTTTCAAAGCATATCAAAATAAAAACTTAAAATGGTGCGTTGTTTACTTGTCTCGTGCAACCAAACTCATTGTCCAATCATACTTATTCTTACAGCCGGTCTATCAAGACGTCCTTCAACACAAACCGGCCGTCGAGTACGTGGTGCCAACAGCCCGTGATTTATTGAAGGATGAGGAACCAGAAGAAAAGGATGAAGCTTTCGAAAAATCCGTCGATGATCTTGAACGACGTTGGAATGACGTACACGATGTCGTCAACAAACGATATTCACAAATTCAACGTATTTTACCAAACGCTGCTGATTATGCTAAGGAGTTGAATGATGTTGCACCCTGGTTGAACGATGCTGAAAAGAAACTAGCATCTGTACCGACATTGAGTGCCAACCCTGAGCAATTGAACCAAAGAAAACGAGAACTCAAGGTAAAATAGAATTTCGATGCGATCTAAACGGGTACTTCTAATTCTTTTAAGTCCTTTAAATAAAAATTTTGGCGTGAGAGTCGATAAAATACTACCTTGTTTTTGGTCTGAACACCTAAAGTGAAAATTCTGGGCAGCAGTGCCATTTATACTAATTATCACTTATTTACTTTCAATTTCTTTTAGGACCTTGATCGTGACATCAAGAATCACCAACCGAACCATACTAACGTTAACGAATCTACTACAATTCATTTGGATGTCTGCTCTAAAGAGCCTGTGGACGAACCAATCAGTGAGCAGAAACAAGTAGCATCTGAGCTCGAGAATTTCAACACACGTTGGGAGAAACTGAAAACGAATGTCGACGATTCAACTAAACAGTTAGAAGCTGTCGAAGAGGAAGTTAAAAAGTTGAACGATGAGAAACGCACCTTGGACGATCTTTTCGATGAAATTGACAAAGAGTTGGACGAACAAAAACCAGTCAATGTCAACCCTAACAAATGCCAATCTAACTTGGATAAGATTAAGGTAAGAATTACATTCATTTCCAAGACTTGTTTGTTATAGCGGTTGTTGACAATAAAAACAGGCTCTGAATATTCAATTGCCTAAGAAGTTTGAAATTACATTTTAAAGCTATTTGCCTTTTGGCTAATTTTTTTTTCGTGAACGCTTCTTCAAACTTCCCACTTCTTTTCCCCATCCAGGAATTGGTTGATAAGATCGACGCTGCCGAAGAAGACCTCAAAGACTTCAATGATGCGGCCAACAAAACACGAGATCTGTTAGACCAAAATGAAGGTGAAAAAGATGACCTTGATACCACACAAGAGGACACCAACGAAAAATTCAAGAAGGCTAGAGAAGCGCTCGCTGACCGACAAGCCACTTTAGAGGATGTCGCTGATAAGGCAAAGAAATTGAACGATAGCTTGAATGATATTGGTAAAACAACAAATGACGTTGCTAAAGAGTTCGAACCCAAATTTGAGGAACCCATTCCCAAAGATGTTGCTCAGATCCAAAAAGCAATCGCTGAAGTTGATGAAGCACTTCAAAAACTCGCTGACCCAGTTGAAGAATTACAGAAAGACAAACAGTTGGGTGATTGGTTTATCGAGCAAAGTAAAGACGATCCTAATACAACACGTGATGTTGAATCACGCCTCGATACAACTCAAGAACCATTGGATGATACCATTGAAAAGTTAAACGACTACAAATCCAAATTGGTATCTGCACAACACGATCAACAAGCTCAAGATGAGAAAGTGGACAGTTTAGCTGATCATCTTGATAAATTGGAACCATTGGTGGCTGATTTGAAACCGGTATCAGCTTTGTTCAATGTTGGTCGAGTTCAACAAGAAGAACTAAAGGTAAGAATTTTTGGTTCCTTTTCTGTTATATATCACATTTGGATTGATAAATCTTGTTCCTCGTCTCCTAGGATTGATGGTTTTTCTGTAGTTTCTATTGTTTTTATTGGCGTGAAAAGCGTTTCCAATAACTATTGTCGTAATGTATTCTTGAAGGTAATAGCTTTTCTATAACGTTATTCTTTTTTCTCCTTCTAGCCTTTGATTCAAGAGATTGCCACAATGAAACCACTTCACGAGACGTTATCCGAGTCTGCACCAGAAGAACCCAAGGATGAGAACGAGAAGCGATTGGTGGATGTTTGCGAACGGTTTGCACACACTGAAGAAGCTGTTAATAAACAGAACGACCAATTGTCATCAGTCTTACCAGACGAAGAGAAATATTACTACACCAATCTCAAAGTATCACCTTGGTTGGCCGACGCTGAAAAAGAACTTGAAGATTTGAAATCCGAATCGAGAACACCACACCCGAGTGATAAACTTCAACCAAAGATTCGTGACTTTAAAAACAAAGTGGACAAGAACCAACCAGTACGAGACGAATTCAACAACAACGCTTCCGAATTGTTCGATAAGTGTAATGTTAAGAATGTGAAACGTGATGTTCCTTACGTTAAAGATGAAGTCGATCAAACCAATGAGAGATGGGATAAATTAGTAGCTGATCTCGACGAAGTTAAGGAAGATACTGACAAACTCAAAGATCTGATTGATGATTTGGAGAAAGCTAGAGAACCTGTTGAAGAATGTATTGAAGCTGTTGAACAAGTTCTTGAAGAAGAACCTCCAATGAATTTCGATGATATCGATGCTTTGAAGAGCTATAAAGACCAATTGGATGACAGCGCAAGTAAAATGCAAGAAGAACAACCACACTTGAAGAAAGCTGACAAGAAATGTGACGATGTTGTCGATTTCCTTGAAAAACGTGATGTTGACCCAACAGATCATAAAGACAAGGAATCAGACATTGATAAGAAGTGGGATGACACTGCTGATAAGTTGGACAAGAAGAGAGCTGATTTGGATGAGAATCTGAAACACCTTGATCAATTCAACAATGCAATCGATCATCTGGATAACTGGGTTAATTTGACCACAGCTACAGTCACTAACCTTGATAAACCAAGTGCAACCACGGACGGTATTCAAAAACAATTAGCTCAGATTGATGACATCCAAGATCAAATCACCAAACAGAAAGCGAATCTAAAGGATACGGAAGAAGTTGGAGATTGGTTGTGCGATGAGAATAAAGATCAGCCTCAATTCTGTGCGAACGTTAACAACAAGGTCGACAAGGTTGATCAACCACTTGAAGCTTTACGTAATTTACTTGCAGACAAGAAGAAACGACTCCACGATGCTTTGGCAGCTAATCAAGACTTCGATCAATCATTACAAGACTTCAAAGATGAGCTTGATAAACTGGATAACAAGAAAGCTAAGTTAACGCCATTAAGTGTTGATTGGCCAACTTTGAAATCAGTTGATGATGAGCAAAAGGTCTTTGAACAAGACTTGGAGGTGTTGAAACCATTATATGAGAAGGTTTTGGAAGCTGGAAAGAAAATCTTGGAAGAATCAGATCCTGAAGAGAAAGAAGACTTGGAGAAACAGTTGAAGGATGTGGAAGATCGATTCGAGGACGACAACAAAGTTGCCAAGGATCGTCGTGTGAAATTGGACAAGGTCATGCCCAAAGCTGAGAAATTCTACAATTTGGAAGATGACATGACTGATTGGTTAGATGACGAGGAAAAAGTATTGGATGATTTTGTTGTTGCCCCGGTAACGGTAGATGAAGTCAAGCAAGCCGAAAAGAAGATTGAACAACTTGATCAAGATATTGCCGAAAAGAAACCTGTGTATGAAGACACCATTGAAACATCTGATGATCTCCTTACCAACGCCTCACAAGATGATATCGTTGACAAAGTACCAGAAACTACAGCTAAATCCAAAGATGTCACCGATCGTTGGAACAAATTGAAGAAAAACTTGGACAAGAAGAAAGATACTTGTAAGAAACATGAAGATCTCATTAACAAGTATAATGAAGCTAAAGAACCATTGCAAAACGCTCTCAACCAGTTTGACGATGCAATTGAAAAGAAACCGGAATTCGGTGTCAATCCTGACAAAGCTGATGAGGAACTGGACCGTGTTAAAGGTCTCTTAAACAAACTTGAAGAATACGAGCCACAACTTGGTGATCTCAAGAAAGCTGACAACGAACTTGTTGCTCTTATCGATGACAATGAAGGAGATTCTTCACCTATTAAAGATCAAACTCAACGAACTAATGACAAAGCTGATAAAATCAAACAAAAGTTAGCTCAAAACAAAGACAATTTGGAAGATACATCTCGTGTTTTGAATCATTTTGTTGGCATTGGAGACGACGTTGAGAAATGGTGTGAAGATGCTAACAAGGAGTTGAAGGAGCTTGGACCAATCAAGAAAGAACCTGATGAGGCTAAGAAGCAAATCCAGAAAATCGAGGTATGTATAAAAAATACTAGTACTCCAGATATAGTTGATCATTGTCAAGCTATAGGTTGGATTCTTGCAATCATAATTTACCTTCTTTAACTAATTTAACTTTTGTTACTTTAATGATAATTAGATTTTTTTCTTTATCTCTTAGCGATTATTGGAGGGCTTGAAACGTCAACGTACATCAGTGTTGAGTGCTGAAGATGATGGTAAATGGTTGACAGATAACTGTCCGCAAGATAAAACAATGCGTCCTGGTGTCCGAGAAGAACTATCAAAGATGAACACCGAATTAGATATTCTTGAAGAGAAACTACAAGACCGTTTGAACAAACTCAACAAAGCAGTTATGCAAGGTCAAGAATTAGATGAATCGTTCAAAGATGTCAACGACAAATTGAGTTCTGTTGATTTCCAAGTCAAACGACAGAAACCTGTTTCACCCGTCTGGCCTGAGACTGTCAAACAACAACAGGAACAATTTGATGTTGCCAAAGATGTTGGACAGTTGAAACCATTGTATGATCGATTGGTGACAGCAGCTGATAAGGTGTTGGAGACTCTGGATGATGGTGAAGAGAAAGACCAGACCAAGACGAACGTTGATGACATCAAAACTCGATGGTCCGATCTTAATGACAGCGTTGATAAACGTACTGATTTGATTGATCAAGTCGAACCATTGGCTAAGGATCACCATGATAAGAAACAACCGTTTGAAGACTGGTTAACCGAGGCTGAAACCAACATGAAAGATCTTGAAGAAGTTCCAACGACTGTTGAAGATTTCAACAAACTCTGCAAAGGTGTCAAACATTTTGTGGTAGATGTTGAGGAACACATTCCGAATCATGATTCTTTGAACGACACATTCAAAACTTTGGATGAGAAGGTCAAAGAACGTCCTGATGAATGTGAAAAGACAACCAAATTGAACGAAGATCTCGAAAAACTCAACAAGAGATGGGATAAATTGAATGCAAATACAGACAAGTGTAAAGACAAGGTCGATAAGTTACGTGAACCAGTGAAGGAATTTTCTGACGATTACAACAAAGCATCCAAGGAGCTTGATGACATTGAACACGCCTTGGAATATAAACCTGCTTTTGGTATTGACGAAGAACAAGGAAAGGATGAATTGAAACGTTTGGAAGATTTGCTGTCAGCTCTGGAAGGTGTGAAAGAGGATGTCGAAAAAGCTGTCGAAGAGGGCAAGAATCTGGAGAAGATCATTGAGGATCTTGATGGTGACGCTGAAGACATCAAAGAGAAAGATACAGAACTTCCAAAACGTTTGGCTGATCTAGAAGAACAGTTGAAAAAACGAAAAGACGATGTTGAAAAGAAGAACAAGGTGGTTGATCAATTTAACAACAGATTCGATGATCTTGAAGCTGCTTATTTGAAAATGGCTAAAGATTTAGCTGATGTTGGACAAACTAAACAATCGCCAGAAGAAATCAAAGAACAACTTGATAAACTGAAGGATCTTGAAGATGAATTATCCCAAACTCGACCATCAGTTGCTGCCTTACAAGACGCTTCTGATTGGCTGGTTGATAATAATTCTGATGACAAGGTCACTGCTGGAAACATCAAAGGCCGTTACGGAAGCATTGCTACACCACTCAGTGAGTTAGCTGATAAGATCAACGAGAAACAGAATAAATTGCAACAAGCTTTAATGAAAACTCAAGCTTTCGAAGATATTTTCACCAACGCTGTTGACCAGTTAGAGGAATTGAACATGAAAATGGATCGATTTGAACCACTCTCGGTCAAACACAACAATCTTCGAAAACAAGATGACGAATTCAAAGCTTACGAAACAGATTTCAACCAATTGAAACCTATCTTTGAGGAAATGACCAAGTCAGTCAAAGATGCTCGAGATACTATGGAGGATCCAACCGAGAAAGAAAAACTGATGAAGAAAGTGAAAGACGTGATTGCCAAACGTGTTGATTTAGGTAAACGCGTCCAAGCTCGTCGTGAAGATATCGATCAACTTTCACCTCTCGCAGCTGACCAGGATAAGGCTGAAGATGTTTTGAAACCAGAATTAACGTCACTTGAAGAACAATGCGACAAGGTAAAAGATATTCCACAAACATTGCCAGAATGTGAAAAGCAGGCGAAGGAGGTTGAAAAAGTGTTGAAGAACATCGAGGAAGCATCACCAAAACATAAGGATCTCAATGAGACTTTTGCCAAGGAGATGGAGAAAGCCAAAGAGTTACCAAAAGTGTCAGACGAACCTATCCTGACTGCTGAAGTTGACCAATTGAATAAACGTTGGGACGATCTTGAAGCGAAAGCTAAGGACAAGGAAGATCAAGTCAAGCAGTTGAAAGATAAATTCCAGGACTTCGAAGATGCAAGAAAACCTGTCGATGAGGAGTTGAGTAAATTGGAGAATATCTTGGATCAACAACAACCTTTCAGATTGGATGAAGACCTTGGTAAGAAGAATTTGGAAGACATTGAAGCTTTGATAAAGGAGCTTGAAGATGCTGAAAAAGGCGTTGAGAATGTCAAAGACAAAGGGAAAGATCTGGAAGATACTCTTGATGGATTTGAAGCTGATTCTAAACCAATCGAGGAAGATGTCACAGATATCGATGATCGCTTGAAGAATCTCAAAGATAAGTTGAAAGATCGTAAGGATATCCTTGCCAAACAGTTGGACGACTTGGTCACTTTCAAGGATACAGAGAAAGAAACCGAAGCTTCTCTCAATGATTTGACTGACGAGCAAGAGAATTTAGAACCAATTTCTACAGAACCAGAGAAGATCAAGGAACAATTGGCGGAAGTGCAAAAGATGCTTGACGAAGTTGATGGTTGCAAACCAAAGGTGGTTAAACTCAAGGAAACTGCCGAAGATGTTTGTCAAAATAACCCTGGTGATTTCTCAGTTGCTTCTCAAACAGCTTTGGATGCAAAGAAGGTTGAAGAACCATTAGAGAGATTGGAATTCAAATTGAATGACCGTAAGAACAAACTTGAGAATCTCTTGGTTGGAACACAAGAATTACAAGATACAATCGACGACTTCAATGATAAGCTTTTGACAGCTGAGAAAGCTTTGGACAAGATGAAACCAATTTCAGCTCGATATCCAATTGCCAAGAAACAACAGGCTACAACTGATGCTTTAGTTAACCAAATCAACGAGTTAGAACCTAATCTGAAGACACTGGAGAATGCAGCTGATAAGGTCATCCGTGAGGCTGACCCCAAGGAAGCAGAACGCGTTCAAAAGAAGATTGATGATTTGAAAGATCGTTACCAGAAAGCTAAAGACATTGTCAAAGCTAAACAAGATGTTGTTGAAAAGGTTGTACCACTTGCCAAGAACTTTGAAGAGGTTGCAGAACCATTGCAAGAGTTTATCACCGAAGCTGAGAAAGAACTTGCACCTGTCACTGATGATTTACCAGCTGAAAAACCGTTGTTGAATAGCGAAATCGATAAACTGAAGGTAAGCTTCATGTCTTTTCTTTTCATAGAACTTTACTATCTCATTCATTGTTCACCTCTTATCTTTCGATATCGAATGTTTGTATTTTTTGTCTAAACTTATTCATTTTCACATAAAATGTTCATACTTTCAAGCTTTTCTTACTGAGATCATAGAAATAAATTTGAAAAAAAATCTTTCTAAATTTCAGAACTTGAAGAAATTGATCAACGATCAAGAACCAGTCTACGAATCATTCATCGCATCTGAAGAACCACTTGTCGAAGCTGCTGAATCTGACACCGAAAAAGTCAACAACGAAGTCGCAACAACAAAAGACCGTTGGGAGAAATTGAATGTCACATGGGACGAACGTCTCGATAACCTACAAGGTTTGAAAGACAAAGTCAACGAAATTGATGAGATAATCGAGCCTGTTGAAGAAGCTGTTGTCTGCTGTGAACAAGTTGTTGATAACTTGGCACCGATTGGTTTGGATAAAGACAAAGGACATGAGCAAATCGACGAGCTAGAGGTTTGTACATAAGTATATAAACATGGCCATTTATCAACCAACGAATCTAGTTTTTTCTTTGTTAGTATGCTTTTATCCAAAAGAATTTTTAGAATTTCAACTTTTCAATTCAACTTTTCGATGTAAGTTTTCAACTATTACTTGACACGAATATCTTGGTATCATACTTTTTCTCTTACTTTACAATATTTCAATTTCATCCAACACAGAAACTTCTCGACGATTTGGATAGCAAGGAAGACGATCTCAAGAAAGCTGAAGAGTTGACAGACAAGCTAGCTGAACAGCCAGGTGTCGATGTTCTACCTTTGAAGAAGAAAACTGCTGATGTCAAAGATAAACACGACAAGACCAAAGAAAAAGTCAAGGACAAGAAAGATAAACTCAATAAATACATCATTTATATTGAAGAATATTATGAGATTATTGAGGAAATCACTGAGTTTATTTATGTAACCAAGAGCAAGCCAGATTTGATCGATCCTATTGCAACAGATCCTAAACGCATCAAAGAACAGATCGCTGGAGTAGAGGTAAATATTAAAATCAATTCAACCCTTTCAGATCTTCAATAAGTTTTGACTGTCACCTAAGATAACTTCCCGATAGAATTTAGCTTTCGTTGTCATTAGCCAACGGTAGATTTTCATTCGCTATAATATTTTCCAATTTTACAGGCTATCCAAGACGAGGTTGTTGAAAAGAAACCAAAATTAGAACGTGTAACCGTCATCATTGAATACATCACCATCGAGTGTCCGGATGACGTCACAGTAGTGTCCGAAGTTCAAACCAAATACGATCAAGTCAAGAAACCATTTGACGAAACCGCATTCAAAGTTGACGTTCGCATGAAACGATTGAGAGACACTCTAGCGCAATCGCAGAAATTCCAAGAATCTTTTGATGACTTCTTGGATCGTTTATCGCACGCTGAGGAACGTTTGAGTCACGAAAAACCTGTTTCTGCTAAACTGGACACGGTTAAGGAACAGAAAGCTGAACACGATCAAGTCCATAATGATATTGTTCAATTAGAACCAACTTTCGCTCAAATCTGCACCAGCGCTGATGAGGTTCTGGAAGAAGCTGATCCTGGAGAGGAGAAAGATCAACTCAAAGCAAAGATTGATGAAGTTAAAGAACGCTATGAAAAGATGAAGGACGATTCTGAAAAACGGGATAAGGTGCTTGCCGATGAAGTTAAATTCACGCAAACGTTTGATGATCAACACAAGCCGTTTGCTGATTGGCTGGATGAGATTGAACCGAAACTGAAGAATCTGAAACCATTACCCTGTGAAGAGGATTCTATTCAACGACAAGTCAAAGAGGCTAAAGAAGCTAGTAAGGAGATTGAAGAACAAAAGCCGAAATTGGAGGATATGGAGAAGACAGCACAAGATGCTTTGGATATTGCTGACGTTGATAAAATCTTCATCGAGGAAGATGTCAAGGCTGACCGAACACGTTATGATGAATTGAAGGCTGATTGCGATGGTGTCGAAAAGAAATTGGATGAACTTTTGCCGTTGGCTAAGGATTACAAGAAAGAAATGAAACCGGTTGACGAGGTTTTGGACAAGGTTGAAAAAGTGGTCGGTGTTGCTCAATCACCGCTTGGTTTAGATGAAGATAAGATCAAAGAAGAGAAGGAAATGTTGGAGGACTTGGCTAAGGAGCTTGAAGAAACCAAACCCAAATTGGACAAATTCAATGAAACAGCTAAGGATCTTCAAGACAAGGCTGATCCAGAATCGACAGAATTACCAGCGTTGAAGAAGGATGTTGATGAAATCAACGATCGCTATGATAAACTCAAAGACCTGTTACAAGAAAGACGTGACAAGTTGGACGACTACGCTGACAAAGTTGACAAATTCAACAAATCAGATACTGATTTCAATAATTGGTTAAACGAGGCACAGAAAACACCTGGAGTTATCGAGCCTATTGGAACGGAACCTGAAGTGCTGAAGAGACAACTCAAAGAAGTCGAGGTATGCCTGTGTTTAGATCTTTTGCCTATAATAATTTTTCTTCTTTGTCTTGATTGGCATCGTTGATTGTTAGGGCTAGTTCATAACTTTTGTAAAACTTTTGAATTTGCGGAAAATTGGTCTCGATAGCAGTTTTGATTTTGGGAAAATCATCGTTTGTTGACAGGAATGGAGTGATTTACAGAGGAAAATTGCTGGGTTTGACTGACGTAGAAACTGGCGACGGATTTGTATTTGCAGAATAATTTCTTCCGTACCATTCATAGTTTGTCAATAATTTGGATCTCCGATTTTTTATTGATTCATTGAGTAGATTAGTTCCTGTTAACAAACCACATTATAAGTGTAATACATGATAAGTAATTGAAAGCCTTATTATATACAAAGTTCTTGTACTTATATTTCGACATATCATCTGTAAATGCATAATCAACTTTCTTCGATTTTCGTCAGAGATCGGGATTTTAGAGATCTATAGTTTATGTTTCAACGTTGTTTAAAGTTCAGATTTAAGTCATAAATCTCCTTTTCGAATTAAAGCTTTTGAGAGTAAGAAAAATTGAATTTCAAAAATAGTATTCACGCAAACCCAGCTTGTTTTATGGTTGTAAAAACTTGCTTTTTCCCGTGTCTCTTTGTCTTGTGTTATATTGATAGTATGAATTTTAGAGGTGGTAAAAGTTGCCTTATTGTATTTCATTTTGACGTGTGAGGCTCTGGCTTTTGATATTTAATCGCCGTTGAAAGCCCTATATCTGCTACTAGACATAGTCAGCCAAGAAAAAGAACATCATATGTTGATATAAAATGTCGTCAAGATAGAATTTTCACCGTTTTATAAATCAGTGATATGTTTTCGATTTAACAATGTCTACATTAGATATTTCAAATAATATTTGTATCTAGTCAAAATCAAATAGGGATAGATGGGGAGAGAAATGTTTTTCTTTTTAGTTCTTTTAAACAAAGTTTTTATAGACAGAGAAACTGATACATCACCTAGGCTACTTGACCAAAATTTCTGTTAAAGGGAGATTCAGGAGACTAATGTTTATGATATTCGAGATAGAGGCTTTTTCTATTCGACGTCTACAGTTCTAATATTATATCAGGGTTATGAATGTCGTCTACGATCTACACTGGCTATCTGTGGAAATTTATGATTAATATTTTCATGTTATTTACACGACCTTTGACCATGTTTTTAAACTATATTTTTTGTGGGTTTAAAATTAGATTATGGTTGAATAGGTTGATTAAGTCCTGATCAATTTTTCAAAAAATAGTTTTGTCTAATATAATAAAAAGATTACGGTATTTACACCATCTTAGCTTTATAGTCAATGATATATTTTGTTCTAAATTGCTTCAGACATATTTATCTTAGCTAAAAGTTTATATGCCTGACTCTCTTCAGCTCAGAGTCAGCTGTAATTGGTATGTTTTTATTAGTAGTTTGCTGTTATTGTCTGCATTCTTTAGACCAAAAATGTATAGATGGTATAAATCACAATGATAATATTTGATTGAAATCGATACCCAATAGATATCAATCTTAGGGTTTTTACCCAAATGGGGTCTGGGTTAAAGAAGTTGAAATGTGGAGGTTGTGCAAGCTGTCGTGGTAAAAAGAAGAAGGCTGAAGACGGAGACTCGCCTTATAATATTCGACGTTACTCGGCGCCTGTCTTTGAAACTGAGGTTGTGTTTTTGAGTTAGTAGAAACAGCTTATCACATTCTTCATGTATTTTTTTTTTCAAGAGAAATTTTTATACTCTTAACAAAATAAGAGTTTTGGAGACAGTACTTTTTTGTACAGATGATAGAATGATAGTGTTTTTTTTCAAGTACTGTTGTTCATCAATTTAATCTTCCTTATTTTTTTCGATTTATCAGGCTGTTCGTGAAGAGATTGTCCAAAAGAAACCATTACTAGAAGAACAAAAGGAGAACGGTGATTGGTTGGACGAGAACTCGCCCCAGGACTCAGCTCTCCATGACGACGTTGATGAAAAGGTGGAGAAAAATCAAGACCAGAATGATGGATTCGCGACCAAAGTGGATATTCGTTATCAACGCCTTCAACGGGCGTTGATGAAGAGCCAAGAATTTGAAAAGACTTTTGCTGACTTTGCAGAATCTTTGGATGATTTGGATCAACGTTTGGATAATCAAGAACCATTGACTTGTTCATACGAACCATTGAAAAAGATTAAGGAACAACACGAGGTATTTTATTCTTCTTCATTTTCATTTTCAGATTTTTTCTCGAAAATTCCTAACGACCTTTATTACCATAGAAACACAGTCCATTTAATTTTGCCATGTCAAAATTCGTTAATTTTTCCCTAGAAACAAATCCTATCAAAAGGGGTTCAGTCCCTATTTTAATTTCATTTAATCTTTCATTAAGTCCTTATCAACTATATCGATGTATTCTATCATTGGCTAGGTCCATTCTCCTTTCGGTCAGTCAGACATCTGCTTTAATCTCCTACCAACATCTTTCATTTCTTTAATTAATGACTTCTTAGCAATCGCTATTGGTTAATTAATGCTTAACGAGATCTTTACTGATGGTGATTACTTGATTTTGACCATGGTTCCTTTTCCTTGAGTTTCGTCGACTTGTTTTAATCAGCTATATGACTTAGGTCAATATTTGGCTTATTTAGTGATCAGTGACATGTTTTTGCTTGTTGACAAAGAACTTTGATTTTGAACAGTAGAGGATTGATGGCGGTGTGTGTAAAGTGAAGTGTTCTGTGCAGTCTTTTGTTTTTGGTTTGTTATTATTTGAAAGAGGTTACGTAATCGGAACGGCTGACAACAATTTATTTGTGTTGGTATATAATCATATCATCAAAAAAGGAGGAATCAACTTTTTGAGATAACGGAATAGAAAAAGGTTGGTTGGCAGTATCGTTGTTGAAAAAAAAAGAAAAAACGTCACTCAACGCGAAAAAAAAGATAAAAAGACGATATTTTAACGCATTTCACGAACATAACCTCAATCATGCGCTACTGTGGTTTCGAGCTATAGCCCTTTTCTTTTTATATTTTTTGTCACTATAAATCTTTTTTTCTCGCTACTATGTAACTATAAATTGTGAAAAAGAACTGGTTTATAATTTTCACATTATACTAGTAACAATGTGATAAAAAGAATCGAGTTATTGTTTTAATGAAATTGGTGATTAATTGATTGAATGGTCTTCGCTAATTGATTTGACGTTGCTTTCTGTAGAAAAATATAAATATAGTTTCGATGGTTTGCTCAAAAATGTAGTTCGATTTCAAAGAGGAAGCAACAAAGCTACATCACTAAAAACAGAATTTTTTTTTTTCAAGGCTGCGCTTTTTCCGTAACCGGATCAAAGAAGGGCAATTATTTTTCCATCTTGTATTTTTTCACGTTTAATGTGGTAAGATGATGGTATACATTATTGATGTAGAAAGGGACTATTGCTATTTTTACATTACTTCTGTTTTTATTCTCGAGTTGAAGAAAGAGACAAAAGAGTAATATAACAGGCTAGATATGGAAAAAGGAGACGTTTTGGTTTTGATTATTTTGTGAAATAATATTCTCTACACACAAAAAAACGGGGTATGTTTGAATTGAAGTAAAATGAAACCATTGCACTGGATTTATAATATGAAAATTATATATGAGATTTGTGTTTGCATTATATTTTTGTGTTCTATTTGGGGTTTGATAAGTTTGAATGTTGTATTGGGTTTGATTCATGTCTGATATTCTTTGAACTTGCGATTTTAAATAATTTGTATGGTGTATGTATAATGAAATTTCATTTGACCTCCTCATCTATAGAACTAACTTTGTCAGTCAGAATAAAATAATACTAATATAAAAATTGTCCTGTTAGAAGTTGCATGGGATATATACATCGGTTATCATCAATCTCATTAATCTTCAATAAAAATCATGTTATCTCATTAACAAGAGTTGCAACTGCTGTGCTGTTATATCATAAATGTCATTTAACTGGATTGGAATTAGCACATCACTTGACCAACACTCAAAAACTCAACAAGGGGCATCAACAACATTATCATTCAACAAAAGAGAAACATTTTTTGTACATTAACTGCACATTCGGTATAATTCCATTGCAGTAACTGAAAACCGAAAAACATACATTTCTCAACATACTACATACTGTACAACACAGTAAAATATTTTATGAGAGTTTAAACGAACAAACAGATTTCGTAAAATTATTTTTTTCAATTTTTTGGAAATTTAACAGGAAGACCACGAATGTGCGACAGCTATCGTTTTTCACGACAGTGACTCCGACCAGGACACCGACAATTTTGAGTTTACCGATCCGAAAACCGAATTATTACGACAACTCGATACAATGGTTAAATATATAGTAACCCCACCAGGGTCACCGACAGAAAAGACTAATTTAAAAGCCTCTAAAACAACTAAAAACGAAAGTACTGATAATAAAAATTATTGCAGCGAAGTACATGTGTTTAATTATGGGAGATTGAACTCTAACATTGTTTGTTTTCTACCCAAATCGTGTTTCAATCGTGGAAAACCGTTGGGAATTGATAAATTCATTTTATTTATCAAAAGGGTAAGTCGTCCAGTACTTTTTTTGATTTTCAGATATTCTGGGAGGCTAGATTTGTGTTGAAATTGGTGTGATTATGGGTTGATTTTATTTTCGATTATTTTATGGATTACTCCGGGATTGCTGGATAAGTTTTTATTATCTCTCTATATATTTACTTCCAAAATCTTCTCTTATCTTCGTTTTTTACCTCTTCCTGCCTCTTCCTTAAAAGCTTTTTAGTTTCCTTTCAAATCTCTTCCTTTTTTCACTCAATTTTTCTTTAAATCTTCAAGAAAAATCAGAAAGCTTTTCATTATATTTTCACCTGTTTATATATGCCAAACTTGACTTTTTTGACTTTTTCTAATGTTTAATGTGTTAGCAAAAAGTAAAAATTGCTATATTTGAAGTTCTTTCATCGCACTACTAGGAGACCTTGCAAGATATTTGACCCGAAATCTTTTCAGTTCATGAATACAGTGCTATAATAACTATTTGTTCATAGCATCAAATCTATGAAACACGTCTCTGTGAAAAGAATCACTTAGCAATAACCTTTGAAACCCTTGTACACAAGAAAGATGCTTCACCCTTTTATGACCTACGATATAGCAGTTTAAAGGTGAAAATGCATTTAAGATTTATAAGCAGATCTTCTATATTTTCAACCTTTATCTTTACAGGCCCCATACTGTGATTAATAGACTAAAAATCATATTTTTCGAATAAAATTTTTCACCGTCTCTACTTTTCTCAATAAAATATATTATCACAACTCTCAAGGATATTAAGAGAAATATTTTTGGAGGTTTTGATAAAAAGAAGACCATGAGAAAATTAGTTTATCTAATAGCTGTTGGTTTGGAGCAAAATATGCCTGGTACACTAATTAAAAGGAATTCCTGGTCGTGTTTAATATGACATTGAATGACGTTTTTACATAATCGAAAGAGGAAAAAGATATTAATTTCCTTTCATTATTAATTTAAGGAAAACTCTGATGGCCAAATTTCTTGTCTTGACCAGAATTTGACACTTAAAGTTTTTATTAGATATGGCTGTCAAATGCCACTTAAAACTGATATTCCATTACAATTTTCCTGTATTACTCGAGGTCCTTTGAGGTTTAAGTATGCAAACTTTTAGATGTAATTAGCCTTATTTATACACTTTCTAAAATCTCTAGCCCACTGAATTTAATTTGACCTTTTGCTTTTTAACAAACCTTTTTTTTTTAAATCAGCAAAATCTTTGTACCAATATTGGAGCAAACTTTTCGCTATTTACTTTTTTGATATATCAATATATCTTCAATCAAAAAAGGGGATAATATGTGAAATATATGAAATATTGAATTCAAAGTTTTGCCTTATCAAACACATAAAAAATAAGGGGAATCTATACTACTACATTTTTTAGAGTTCTGATGAAAAAAAATCTTTCAATTTTCCTGTGTTGGGTTGGAAGTGTTTTGATAGGAGACTAAAATAAACATCTTGGCTCTGTCACGATTTGTGATTAGTAGGTTCTGAAAATTTATACGCATTTATTTTTGTTTTGGATTTTGCAATCTTTTGATGTCGTTCTCTGAATATAAAACGAAGTACAGGTCACTTTGTTTGAGAATTTCTGCTCTGATTTGAAAGGAAATGAAGTTTATTTTGCTTTTGGCTCGTCGTGTATATTATCATATCGTCATATCTTTTCTGTACGCAATTGGGTCACTGTTTTGGCAGAAAGGGAGGTCTTATAAAATCTTTTTATCTCTTTTTTGGTTTTCTTGTCTACTCCTTATATTGATCTCTTTAACAATAATTTGCAATAAGATGCCTCCTTTTGCGTATAAATTAAGCTGTTAACATGCATACCTTTATTTCAATATGGACATACACTTTGACAAATCTTTTGTCAATTTTTGTCAAAAATTGCTGACCCTTTTTTCATATATCACGAAAGTTTTTATGATGCCTTTTGACTGACCTTTCTGTCGATATCCATCTTTTTGTCAATTCTCTTCTTGCAAGTAATCTCACTTTTCAGATCATTTTTCAGTATCGTGTAATCAGTGCCTTAGCGATGTAACCTTTTTGTAAGGCTCTATTTAAACTATATTAACCCCTCCCTTTCTTCGTCGCATCTTTTGGAAACTATTACCTCAAGAGAAATCTGATAACAAGTTTTCGTGTTTGATATGATAGAAAAGGTGTTTCTCATGTGGTATTTGTGTACAAATATTCTCTAACCCATACTTATGAAAGACGAAATGAGATGCTAATTCGTTTTTAATTCTCCATCTTGATATGTTTATTGATCTCCCTTTAAGAGGTATTCAGAGGTAATGATGTATCATTATACAAAGTAATAGACTTGAATAATATTTTACCATGATCTCTGTAACAGTTTTTTACCTCAATTTGACACAAACCACGTGAGATGTTTAGCTCGAGATCCCTTACGAAATACCTTATCTTGGAGAAAGTCTTTGAAATCTTTGTCATGCCCTCTTAGACCTTTTTCCCGATTGAATTTCCTCCTAGATATATTCCTTGTATCAGCTCTCAAACTTCTTCGGATTTTATCTAGACAAAATAATCATTGACTCACGTGAGCTTACTAGATTTTCTCCAATTCGCTATCTTAGATATTCTTGGAATTCATCTTAAAACCAAAAAGAGCTCTTATAAATCGGATATTCTGCTAATGAAATTTATGGTTTTGTGATTATTTATGATTTCAGTATTTCCTGTATCTACTCCGCCTTTACTTTCTATAAAAAACTTATAGCAACTCCTTTCAAAAATGAACTGTGAACAGTCTTACATTTCTTGTGGTTTTACTTTAAATCGCCCGTCATAAGATTGACATTGTCACTCACAAAATCATCATAAAATTTATGTCGTCATTCTAATATTCCCTTATCGGGTGTTATTTTCAGCATTTTCTTTCCTTGACTCACTAAATTGGCTTTATCAACTAAAGTTACTAAACTGACGTCAAAACGTCGTCATTTTTTCCGAAACCCGACAGATGACGACATTATTGTCATAGTAACGACATTGTAATTCTTTTATTTCCTGGTTAATAAGGCTTAAGAATTTAGATATAGTAACATCTTTTAAGATGATTCAAAAATCTTATTAACTGTTAACAGACTATAAATCCCTATAAACAAATCGCAGTATAAAAGCCTTGGTTTCGATGTCTGAAAAATCAGAACAAAAACAGGCACACAAAATACAGAGTACAGGCTAATTAAAGGAAGGAAACTTTATCTCATTTTGAGTAATTTTGAATTTTTTGTCCGGGAAAATGCTGAAAATTTACTCGCCCACTCGTCCGACTTTTCCATGCATCGAGGTCGCTTGGGAGCAAACTGGAAAGGTTTGGATATTATATACTTTTGAAGTTGTTAAAACTTTCGCAATAATTCAATTATTCTTTAATCAAGTTTTTTATGAGTATTTCTGCTTCATTCTTCCTTATTCATTCTCTTCCATTCGACTTCTTCACAGATTTCCTTTTCACTATCCTTTTCACTTCAATCAAAATGTTACTTAAACCTGTCAAAAATTCTCTTTTTCAATACTTTCATTTCTATCTAATATAAATTTAAATATCAGAAAAAAAGGGACTGAGCCAATGATAGGATACACAGGTTGATAGTTTACTCAGGTTGATAGTTTACTCAACAATTTTGAATTTTCTATCTTCACATAAAATATTTAGCTTAGTAGACAAAACAACAAAAACGAAAACAAACGCAAAAACACCAAAAAGATAGTATAGTAATATATTATGTACTATTATAAAACAAGCATAACACTTGAAAATGAATGTTATTTACCACAGCTCGCTGAGAAAGATTTGGAAGCCAAGGAACCTATCTATGAACGCATTTTACAAAATGGAAACAGCTTATTGGACGAGACAGAACCTGGACCCGAACGCGACGCAGTCCAACAAAAACTTGACGACTTAACAGACAAATGGAATGGCGTCAAGGAAAAAGCCGACAAACGTACAGACGATCTCGGCCGCTTGTTGCCGCTCGCTCAAACACACAATGATAATTACGTCACTTTCAGCGTCTATTTGAACGGCGCCGAAAAGAAATTGAACGGCTTCAAACAACCAGAAATGGACCCAGAGGAGCTTGAACGACAAAAGAAAGAGCTAGAGGTGAGTCGGCCTTCCAGTCTATGATCTAGCTTAGTTGCAACGGGGAAAAGTTACGCGTTTACTGTTTCTGAATCTCTGATTTTGTCACTGTATCCCTTTCTTGAAATAAGCCCTTATCTTGAGCTTCTCATCTATGATTGATTTAGGGAGATAAGACTTAATTGATAACTGTGGTTTAAGTAGGGCTTATAAAAGAGTCTTGAGTAAGTTCTATCTTGAGCTTTCATCAATATTATGTTCAATCGAACGCTCTCGTGTATCTATTAGCAATACAATCGACATTTTCGGCATGCCTTTAATTCTTTGCACGAGATACCTCCACGTAAATTTAATTTCAAAAGATAATTCAATTCAAATTCATATATGGATTAGAAAATCTAATTACAAAATATTTTGGCTAGGTGAATTCTCACGTGAATTTATCGAACTGAATTCTTAAATCATCTCAATTCGGAAAATCCTTTTTTTGGAATCTCACAAGCAACTAACCGCAAGAATTCTAAGACGGAAACTGGATTCTTTGTTCACCTTAAAACCGTTTTCTCCTCCCCCATTCCCCAAAAAAAATCGTATTTAATTGAAATTCAAGCCCCTTAAAAATTAGTTGCTATTTTATCAAAAAGGTTGCCCGTAAAAATATTTCTCATGACAAATCATTATAGATCTGACATTGACAGCCGCTTATAACAACTTAACAGCCACGCACGTTTGTCTAAGGCAAGCTTTAGTATTGTGATTTTTACTCAAACCCCTCTAAATATAGTTAAAAGCCATCAGACAGTATTTACTCCCTAAAATTTGAAAAAGTCTTAACTTTTTTCTTAACATTTATCATCATAAAGTCTTTCATAATAAGATGTGTGCGATAAGGCTTTGAACAGAGTAAAAAAAATTACATAAACGAAAAGACATTATGAACGTGGCTGCGAGGTTTTATAACACATATACTTGGAAAAGCATATCTTGACTGAAAAGCTACTAAAAATATTGGCTAAAACTAACAAAACAAAAGTCCTAAAAAATTATCGAATGAGATGAAGAAATCGTATGTGGTTTTCCATTTTCAGGAATTCCGTAAAGAAGTCGAGTCCAAGAAACCTCTACACACAGACTACAACAACACAAATGACCCCATCTACATTACCTGCAAACAACTCGATATAACACGCGGCGTTCCCGAGTTGAACGACGAAGTTGACGCCACGAATGGTCGTTGGGATAAATTGAACGCTGATCTAGATGATCGACAGAAAGAACTGGATGAGGCAAACAAGAAATTAGACGAGCTCGATGAGAAATTGAAACCAATTTCCGAGCTAGTTGATGATGTACAGAAACTTGTCAAAGATCCTGTCACTGTTGGTTCTGATGTTGAAAAAGGCAAAGAGGCTAAAAACAACGTTGATGTAAGTTTACAAGCAATGATTTAGCAAATCATCCAGGCTAAACTTTGAAGTTGTATACGAACTAAGTATATAATTGACTCTTGTGGTCAAAAGGCTATATTTAAGAATAATATTTTATAATTTTTTTTTCGATTTTTAGAAATTGAAGAAAGATTTAGATGAGAAGAAACCTAGCCTCGAATCTGTCATCAATGAAATCCCAGAAATCAAAGAGAAAGTTGGTGAAGAAGGCGTCAAGCCTATCGAAGAGAAATGCACAGCCCTTCAAACACAGATGGATGAGTGTGAACAAAACTTGGACGACATGTTCAAAGCTCTCGATGATCAAATCGATCATGGTCAAGGCTTCAATGATGCTTGTGAGGAACTAAAGAAATGGTTACCTGAGGCAGAAGAATCGCCAGCTATCGTCGAACCAATCAGCTCAGATCCTGAAGAAATTCTCAAACAGATTGAAGATGTTAAGGTTAGTTTTATGATTCTAAATTTTATTGTTTTTAAATTTTGCAGTCTACCATAATGTACAATTTATTTCCTGATCTTTGTAAATCCCATGGTTTTTATATTGCTTAGAAATGTATATTTTCTATGCAACTAATTCTTGATATTTTTCTCCCCTTTCCTCTAATAAAGGCTTTGGAAGAAGACATTGTCGCTAAACGACCATTACTTGAGAAAGCACAAGAGAATGCCAAATGGTTATTAGATGCCAACAAAAACGATCCTGAGAAGTGTGCACAAATTGCTGATCAATTGACCAGTGTTGCTCTCCCCTTCCAAGAACTTGTTGATAAGTTGGATGACAAACAAAAACGTTTGGCAACTATCAATAAAGCTCTGGAGAATTACCAGAAGGAGAAAGTCCCATTGGAAGAGTTGATCGAAGCTACTGAACAGAAGGTCGACCATTTGGAACCGGTCAATTTGGACTTGGAGAAGGATGAAGCTGAATTGAAAGAACTTGAAGTAAGTAGAGCTTTAGTTTTTAAATAAAATTTGCTTGAATGTGGATAAAACCTTAAGTATGTCACGGTTTACTAGAAGTTTTTAATATCTTAAGAATTCCCATTATAAAATATTCTTTATTCATCAATTCTAAATTTTCCTTATTACTTTTCTTTAGGATTTATTATCCAATCTTGAGAAACGAAAACCAGACCTCAGAGCAGTCAACCGTGCTGGTCAAGCCTTGATCCGTCAACTGGATAGCCCAGACGACATCGAGAAAGATTTAGATCGATTGAGTGACAAATATTACGAAACTGTCGACAAGACCAAAGACAAACTTGGTGAGCAGAAAGATTCAGTCAACAAGATCAAACATTTCATTGAGATCATTGAAATCTTAGAGATCTGGATCGTGGAAACATACATCGTAATCGAGAAAATCGATACCGGTAAAACAGATCCTGAGGATGTCAAGAAAGAAATGGAAACGATCCAAGATACAAGAATCGATTTACGAAAACACATGCCACAGTTGAAAGAAGCTGAAGAGATTGGACAATGGTGTGCTGAGAATCTCGATGATGCTGTCAAACCGGTTGTCGAAGAACGTTTGGAGAAAGTCAAAACTCCAATGGAGGAAACCATTCCTGAGAAGTTGGATGATTTGGAAGGAAAACTTGGAACCAGTTTGGCCTCTACCAAGCAGTTCAATGAGGATGTTGACGATTTGAATAAATTCTTGAACAAAATGAACAATACAGTTGAGAATCAAAAACCAATTTCAGCTGATAAGGATCCCAGCAAACGTCAATTGAACGAACAACAATATCTGTTGGAGGAGGTAGACAGCAAGGAACCAGAACTTGAAAAAGTCTTGAAACAAGGTAACGAGCTTGTTGAAAGCACCCCTGAAGGTGATGAACGTAAAGCTCTCGAAGACAAGGTCGACAGCATCAAAAACGATTGGGATGATCTGAAGAAGAAGATGAACGATCGTAAAGATAAGATTGAAGATGTCAACAAACTTGCCAACCAACTCGATGATAAGAAATCTAAAGATATCCCAAGTCTTGAGGATATTGAAAAGAAAGCTGACCAGTTAGATGCTATTTCAGCTGATCCTGAAGAGCTGGCTAAACAAGACGAAACGTGCAAAGAACTCTTGGACGATTTCACTGAAAAGAAACCTTTGTATGAGGATATCTTGAAAGACGCCGAATCATTGGTCGAGAAAGCTGAAACAGACAAAGAACCTGTTCAAGAAGATGTTGACAAGATGAAACAACGTCTTGTTGATGATGAAGAGAAATTGAACAAAGCTCGAGACAAGGTTGATCGTATGAAATCATCTTTGGATGATATGGACAAGAAAAAGAAACCAGTGGAAGATCTCTGTGATCAAGCTGAGGAATTACTGGATAACACTCCACCGTTTGGTGATGACTTACCAAAAGCTGATGAACAGATTGCCGCTTTACAAGACATGCTGGATAAGATGGAAGAAGGTAAACCCATGGTTGACTCTATGGATAAAGCAGGTGATGACGTCATCGGAGTTGATGAAAATCCAGACAATGTAACCACAGTTAAGCAATTGACTGACGATCTTGATAAGACTTATGATGATCGTGTTGAGAAATTGAAAGAAAAGATCGACAAACTGAAGAAGGATAAGGAGACGGCTGAGAAGTTTAACG
Source organism: Clytia hemisphaerica (assembly GCF_902728285.1). Classification (NCBI taxonomy): domain Eukaryota; kingdom Metazoa; phylum Cnidaria; class Hydrozoa; order Leptothecata; family Clytiidae; genus Clytia; species Clytia hemisphaerica. The sequence continues at coordinate 1,002,631 of NW_027103699.1, read as the reverse complement.
ATAAGTTGAAAGCTTCTGAAGATACCATCAAGCCTGTTCAAGAAAAATTGGACAATCTGGAGCCTGTTGGTGCTACACCAGAGAAGGTTAAAGAACAACTGGTCGAATGTGAAGAAATGCAAGCTGTTTGCCAAGAAGCTGATAACCTTTTCAATGAAGCTGACGAACTTGGTAAAGAGTTGTTAGAAGCTAATGATAACAAACCAGAAGTTGAAGAACCAGTCAAAGAGAAGCTCAAAGCTGTTGAAGAACCAATCGAAGATTGTAAACAGAAATTGGACGATCGTGAGAAGAAATTGAAAGATCAATTACAAGAGTGTGGTGCTTTCCAAGACCAAATTGATGACTTCTTAAGGAGAATCAATAACTTGGATGATAAGATCGGAAAACATGATGAAGAACCATTATCGATGAAGGAAGGTCCTGCTGCAGTTGCCTTAGAAGAACTTAAGGTAAATATTATATTAGATTATTCATTTTTTGATGTCGTTTCTCTTACACAGGGATCGAATTAACGATTTAAAAGTGCATCGCACTCTTGTGCGAACGAAGTGAGCAAGTTATGGCCGCCGCAGGCGCGAAATTTTTTAGGTTTCACGATGCGTTTTTATCAATATACGATATATCCTCCACTCTAAAAGACCAATTTACAAGCCAAATAACCATCATACTTTAGTGAGCTGTAAAATTCTTGATATGTTGTATCGCGATTTTGTTGAATTTCTGAATTTTTGCTTCGTACATTTCCAAAAACGCATCGCGAATCGCGAAACGCGATACGTTAATTCGAACCCTGTTACAGCTAAGCAAATCTAAGAACAGTGATTTACTTCTCAAACCCAGTTTTCAATAATACACAATAGCCTTAATTCGAGATTCTTGGCATTGAGGTTTTTATGTTTCTTCCTTGCTATAAAACTTTTTGTATCCCCTCTATTTCTCATTGTATATATTTTCTAATTTCATTTTTACCATCAGGCAATCAAGAAGGACTTGGACGAGGAAGCTCCAATCTTTGATCAAGTGATGGAGAATGGACGAAAACTTCTCGACTCCATTGAATCACCTGAAGAAAAGGAAGCTCTCAAATCCAAACTGGATGATACTGAAAAAGCATGGAATGATGTCCAAAAGAAAATGGCTGATGATCTAGCTAAGGAGGAAGATGTAACTGATAAAACGAAATCTCTTGATGACAAGATAGCAGATCTTGAAAAGAAATTGGATGACCAAGAGAAGAAATTGAGAGATCTGGATCCAGTTTCATGTGACCCTGAACAACTTGATCAACAACAGAAAGAGACCAATGTAAGTGTTTTGAAGATCTCTATTTCTGTTCAATTTGTTTCCAGCTTTTTTACTTTGATTGATTCGGTACTTAAGTAGTCTACTATTCGTATTCTTACTGTATCATTCAGTGATATACAGCTCCTCACTAGAGCATGTCATTTCTTAATCTTAATGTTCACTTTTATGCTGTATTTCGATTCTTCATACTTACCAATTCTATTTTTTCATCATTCCAGGGTCTACAAAACGACAACAAGTTGTACAAGGAAGCATTGGATGATCTCGAGAAATTGAAGTCTGAACTCGATCCAGTCTGCAAGAAAGATGTGGAGGAAGTTGAGGAACGCATCCAGAAACTGAAAGATCATCTGGCTGAATGCGAAGGACTCGGTGATGCTCGTCAAGCTAAAATCTCTGACATCCAAGACAAAGTCCAGAAGTTCAACACTGATTCTCGACCTGTCAAAGACAAATTGACCAAACTGGAGAAAGGACTTGCTGATCAGAATCTGATTGGTGCAGACAAACCACGTGTCCTTGAAGTCCAAGATGAGATCAATAAACTTCTGAAACAAGCTGAAGAACTTGAGCCTAAAGTTGACGATCTTGACAAGATTTGTAAGGATCTATTGGAACAACACCCAACAACAGATTCCAAACATCTCCGAGATGAAGCTGATGAGATTAAAGATCGTCTGGAGAAACTGAAGGCTAAGATTGCATCCAAAAAAGATGAAGTCGATGACATTGCCAATGATTGGGATAAGATGGAGGAAGACGTCGCCAAAGCTTTGGACACCGTCAAGAAAGCTAACAACTGTATGGAAGAGAATAAACCCAAGAAATTGGACGTTGAAGAACTTCCAATACAAGTTGAAAACATCAAGGCAGTTGAAGCAGAGTTGGACGAAAGTGCACCCGTCTTTGATGATCTCCAAAAACGTGGACGCAAGTTGCGTGAGAAGGGTATCGGCGATGATACAATCGGTGATCAGTTGGAGAAGATCAATGACAAGTTGAACGACATTCAGAAAGAGATTCCAACACGTGTTGGTGAATTGGAGAACTTGAAAAATGTTCTAGATGACTTCAACAATAAGCTGGATGATACAGACAATGATATGAAGGATGTCGAGGAGAAGGTTGCAGATCAAAGTCCTGTCGGTGGTGATAAAGAAACCATCGATAAACAGATGACTGGTCTCAAAGATCTGGCTGATGAATTGGACAAACTCCAAGGAAAAGTCAAGGATTTGAATGATATTCGATCTGATTTGAAATCACAATATCCAAATGCTGATTCCAGTAAAGTTGACGAACCATTAGACGCATTAAATGACCGATTCAACGACTTGAACCAAGGTGTATCTGATAGACAATCAAAACTTGAAGACGCTTTGGTACAATGTGGTCAATTGGACGATGCCATCAAATCCATGTTGAAATGGCTTGAAGATACTGGTGAGATTGTCGATTCTCAAAAACCAATCGCTGCTGCTGACAAGAATGTCTTAAAAGAACAAATCAACGGTCATAAGTTCTTGACCAGAATGTTTGATGATCGAGAACCGAGTGTTCAGAATCTCAACAAGACTGGTGACGAGCTTTTAGCTACTACCGAAGATGAAGACAAGAAAGCAGAGATCAGAGCAGATCTGGACAAGGTCAACGAAATGTTTGGTGATTTAAAAGGCAAGGTCGATGACCGTGCCAAGAAATTGGACGAGACGCTTGTAGCAGCTGAGAAATTCAACAAAGATTTCGATGATGTTCAAGCAAAATTGGATGAACTCCAAAAGAAAATCGATTCTGGAGAGAACGTCCCATCTGCTGAACCAGAAAAAGTCGACGAACAACTTGAAAACATCAAACCTGTCTTTGAAGAATGTCAAGAATTGGCGCCATTGTTGGAAGACATCCAAAAGGATTTGGCTGATCTCGAAGAGTACTGCACACCAGAAGATGCTGAAACTCTCCATGACAAGGTCAACAAATTGAACAACAAAGCTGACAAAGTCACCAAGGATTGCCAGAAGAAAGAACACAACCTTGAAGACGCCAGAGATCTTTTGAAAGATTTGAAAAACAAGGATAAAGAATTCAACGACTGGGCTGACAAAACCAAGGAAGCTATCGAAGAACTCAAAGCAAATCCCGATCCAGCTGCCATCAAGGAACTTCAAAAGGATATTGTAGCTCATAAAGATGATGTTGAGAAGATGAAAGACCTTGGTAAAGACTTGAAGAAGATTGTCAAACCAGAAGAATATCCAACAGTGAAAGATCTTGTTGATGCTGACGATGAAAAATACAAAGCTTTGAAAGCAGACATGGATGAAACAGCTCGTGATGCTTTCATGAACAAAGAGAAATTGGAAGCTTTCGAAGGTAAACTTGCTGACTTGAAGAAATGGACTGACGATAAATTAGATCATTACCGAGTCATCGAGCCAGTTGCCGTCGAAGCTGATAAGATCAAAGAACAGATTGGAACACACAATGGTCTGACAGCCGAAGTTAACGGTAAAGAACCTGAATTCAAAGATTTCTACGAGATGGGAGCAACTATTCTTGCAGCATGCAATGAAGATGAAGCTCCAGCCGTCAAAGAAAAGATCGAATCTTTGAAACACAATAAACAAAAGGTCAACAAGGAGACAACTGAACGTCAAGAAGCATTAGTCGAAGCATTAATCTTGGCTCAACAGTTCGCTGATGTACACAAAGATGTAACTACTCGTTTGACCAACACTGAAAACTTATTATCGCAAGTCGATGAAGAGAAGGGCAGAGGTGTTGAAATGCAGAAAGAAAAACTTCAAAACATCGAAGATAACATCAAACAATTGCAGCCATTGATTGCATCTATCCAGAAAACTGGTGGTGATTTGATTAAATTGAGTGGACCTGGTCAAGGTTCTGATGGCGTTCAGAAGAAGATTGACGAATGTCTTGAACGTTGGGAACAACTCAAACTTTCCAGTGAAGAGAAGGGAATCACTGTTGGAGCAGCGGCTGTCCAAGTTGAAGCTGTCTGGAATGATCTTGAAGACTTGATCGAGAAAACGCAAGCCATCAAAGAAGACATCAAGAAACAAGAGCCAGTACCTGTCTACGAGGAACCGATCCTTGAGGAGATCAAGAAGCTTGAAGAACAAGAAGCGACCATCAAAGATATTGAAGATCCTTACCAAACGGTTAACGAACGCGTGGATGAAGTTCTGAAAACGGATCCAACATCACCAGCTTCTAAAGCGCTCAAAGATAAACAACGCAAGCTGAATAATAATTGGACGTTTATCACCAATGGTACTCGAGAGCGTCGCAACTCTCTGGAAGAAACCAAAGAAGCTGCTGAGAAATTCTGGCCAGGTCTTGAGAAGATCAAGGATACTTTATTGGATGTCCAAACGAAACTGGACGATGAAGGTGAACCAGGATTGAATCCAGAATCTGTAGATGAGATGCTTAAAGAACACGAGGATATTCACCAAGAGCTTGACAGCAATGGTGATGTGATTACAACCTTGTCTGAAGTTACTCCAGTTCTGGTTGGACACGCCTCACACGAGAACAAGATCGGTGTCCATAAAATGTTATCTGAAGTCACCGACGAATGGGACAATGTTGAAACAGCATGGACTAAACGTAAAGATGATTTAGAACACATCAAAGCTATGATTAGCGACTTCAGCAAAGCAAAAGAAACCGTTGATGATTGGTTATCAGAGCAAGAAGATGTTGCAAAGGCTTTCCAAGAAGTACCTTCTGATAAGGATGCGCTGAGAGACCAATTACGCAAATTACGTACGTTCCATCGTGATTTGATCAAAAACCAAAGTAAAATCACCAAAGTTGATCAACAAGGTTTGATCTTAGCTGAGAAGATAAACGATGATGATTCTCAACAGTTGTCTGATGACTTGGTCCATATGAAGAAACGTTGGGATGATTTGTTGGATACATCGTATGATCACCAGCACAATCTGGAAGATTCCCTCATCCAGAGCGGTCAGTTTGGTGTGGCTATTGAAGAATTGTTAGCTTGGATTGAACAAACTAAAGTCCAACTGACGACTGAAGAGCAAATCCCAAGGAGAAGAAACTAATTGAGATCTCGTTAGCTAAACTCAAAGTCATCCGAAGTGACGTTGAAGCTCATCGACCAGGCGTTGAGAATGTACAAACATTCGCCCAGAAGTTGCTGGATGAAAACAAAGCAACCGACAAAGCAGATTTGACTGCTAAGCTTGAAGAATTAAACATCGGATGGGATGAAATCCAACGATTGTTGCAAGTGAAAGATGACCAATTGCATAACGCTTTTGAAGAATCCAATCGCTTCCAAGGTGAAGTTCGTGAACTGATTGTCTGGTTGAGCGAGGCACGTCTTTTCTTAAGATCGAAGACGCCGTATGGTGGAAAATCAGATGTTGTCACCAAACAACTTGACAAACATAAAGAATTCATCAAGGTGATCGAGATCCGAGAAGAACGTTATATTTACATCATTGAAACGTTCGAAGTGTTAATCAAATCAAGTGATATCTCCAACAGTCGTATCTTGGACAAAGCCTTGTCTGAGATCAAATCGGCATGGACTGAAGTCAATACTCTATCACAAGTCAAACTTGGAAACCTTGAATCAGCATTGGATAACTCACTTCGCTTGGAAGAATATATCAGTGAATTGGAGATCTGGATTCTGAGAGTCGAAGGACAAATGGAGCTGTTTACACCAGTCAGCACCATCTTAGAAACGATTGAGATTCAAATCACCGAGTTTGAAACCATCTATGTTGAAGTTGGCCAGAAACGCGAGGTGTTCAAGAAAATTAGTGTTACATCCACCAAAGTCACTGAACATTGTTTACCAGATGATGCAAAGATCATCGAAGAAGAAATCCAAAACTTATCAGCTCGATGGAAAGTCATCGTTGGCAAACTGAAAGATCGCAAGAAGGCTTTAGATGATAATCACGACCAATCAAAGATCTTCTTTGAAGGACATGAACAAATCATGGAGTTCTTGGATACAATTGAAAGCAAGATCAACGGTGATCCTTCCATTGGCAAAGACGCGCAAGCCGTCAAATCACAATTGCGCAAACACCGAGAATGCCAAAATGAGCTTGGTAAGAAACAATCGAAATTGAACGCTACCATCAAAACAGGAAATGCATTGGTTCCGAAGAGTCAACCAGATGATGCGACCGTCGTTGAAGTTAAAATCAGTGATTTACGTGCTCGATGGGATGCTGTTTGTGCAATTTCAGTTGACAGACAACACCAACTGGAAGAAGCTCTCTTGTTCCATGGAATGTTCCAAGATGCTGTTTTGGCTTTGTTGGATTGGATCAAATCTGTAGAGCCATTGCTCGTCTCTGAGACAGCCGTCATGGGAGACACAGATACTGTCAAACTCTTGATTGACAACCATAAAGCTTTCCAGAACGATCTCTCAAAACGTGAAAAGAATTATTTGTCAATTATCAGTACAGGAGAAACGATGTTGAAGGAAGGTAAAGTTGAGAACGCAGAACAACTGGAACAACAATTGTTCGATTTGACAGAACGATGGGAAATTATTACACAGTTATCAACCACCAAATACGAACGTCTCCAAAACGCATACACAATTTCAAAGAATTCCAAGTTGGAAGTCGATCTGCTCTCCAAGTTCTTGGCGATCTTGAGAAACAACTCAAAGAGCAAGGTCCAATTGCTGATGATGTACCAGGAATCCAAAAACAACAAGAAGAATTCGCCATCTTTGAAGAGGAATTGATCGAAATTGAAGTACAAGTCAATGGTTGTTTGAAGAAAGGTGACGTCATCTTACGATTCTGTCATCCATCCTCCTTACACACAATCCGTCATCAAGTCAACATCTTACGTAAGAGATGGAACGATGTGTCAGGGTGGGCCAATCAACGTAAAGCACGTCTTGATACTGAAATCAAAGACATTTCTGAAGAAGAAGGTTTGATTGAGATCTTGATTGAATGGATTACTGAACAAGAAACTATCATCAGAGAACGCGAGGATATTCCAACACCAGATGATTACGATTTGATTTCCAAGTTATTGGAACAACACAAAGGTATGCAAGAAGGTGCTGAAACGAAACAACCTGATTATAATCGTGTCATGAAACGTGCCAAACGTAAGCCACTCACCGACCGCCAACGCCAAAAGGGACGTGGTAATTCACCGCCCCAACGTGATTTCGCTAACCCCAAGGTTGATCATTTATCCAAACGCTGGCAACAGTTATGGCTTGTCTTGATGAACCGATATCGAATGTTGAACGACCTGTTGAATGATATTCGAATCCGAAAAGCAGCTGCTGAGTTCAGTTGGCCTGAATGGCGTGATCGTTACAACAAATGGTTAAGCGAATCCAAATCACGTGTTTTGGACATGTGGCGTCGCTATGACAACGATAAAGACAACAAGTTAACTCTTGATCAATTCATCAATGCTTTGATGGATTCTGGTTTCCCATGTGAACGCTGGGAAGTGGAATTGGTCTTTGATAAACACCGTCGTGGTCAACTCATCACATACCAAGATTACATGGACGCTCTCAAAGGACGCAAACGAAAGCCTGATAAACCGAAAACAGAATCAGAAGAGATCCATGACATTATTGGAGCTGAAGTCAGCAAATGTTGTTGTGTTAAACAATTTGCTATGGAGAAAGTTGGTGAAGGCAAATACCGATTTGGTGAAAATCAGAAACTCCGTCTGGTCCGTATTTTACGTAGCATGGTCATGGTACGTGTTGGTGGCGGATGGGAAAGTTTGGGCGATTTCTTGAGAAAGAATGATCCTTGCAGAGGTATGTTTTGGATTTTAAATCTTTATTTTCAGTTTTTTCAATTCCACTTGCTTTATTGTCTTTAAATGTTTTGAAGGATTTCGATTGGACTATATTTTCTTTTTGGGGCTACAGACTTAAACTTTACTTTATTTTCTTTTCATCTTTACAGCCGAAGGAAGAACGAACTACGAGCTCCGCGAGAACTTCATCATGCCTGAACACGCTAGCCAAGGAATGCAAGCCTTCAAATCAAGTTACGGACGCAATAAACCATTCAGCAGGGAAGGATCAAAATCATCATCCCCTGCAAAATCATCAACACCGTCCAAGATGTCACGTGAAGGATCAAGTTCCGGCATCCCGAGAATCAATCGTGAACGGTCTCGAGGAACTATGTCACGGGAAAAATCACGTGGTTCTATCTCACGCGAACGATCCAACAACGACATCACTCGATCCAGTGTCTCTGGAGGTCGATTATCCATCCCGACTGCGTCGATGACTCGACGCAAATCTGACTTGGATCACGATGGAAAGAAAATTCCAAGTTACGCCAAGAAAGATTACTCTGGAGCCCGTGGAAGTGGTTACGGCACAACATCATCGGCACCGAAGAAGCGCACATCGTTGGCGCCTGAAGGACCCACTCGAACACCCTCACAACCAAAGATAACTCGTGAACGATCGGGAGACGTGTATTCGCGACTCTATGGAACAACACGAACATCAACCACAACCAAATCAGCAACTCCGAGAACTACAACACCAAAATCGACAACTCCACGAGCGTCAAGTGGTGGAGCGACCCCGCGTACAACAACCAGTGGAGGCGCAACACCCAGACGCACAAGCACCTCGAAACCGACAACCTCATCAACTTCGTCGCTAACGACAACGCGTACTTCACGAACGACCTCTACAACACCACGAACCTCGTCAACGACACGATCCGTTCGATCAACAACAACAACAACGACAACTGAAGTTGTTAAGAAACGCGGAGGAACAACGACGGCTCGAACAACAACTACAACGACCAAACTTCCAGCCACTCGCACCACGTCGGCTAAAAAGTCGGCAACAGCGAGCGGTGAAACACCACCGAAAACAACAACGTCGACGACAAAAACTGCGACAACGGGCGTTTTCGATCGTTTAACAAGTACGGGTACTGCAACCAAAAAACCGACAACAAAATCCAGTATCCCGAAAGGCACTCCAACGAAACCCGACACAAAGAAAAGTGCCAAGAAATAAATGTCCCGGTTTCCTGAAATCGGATGAATGATACAAATTTACAATGGACAATTTTTAACAAATGACGATGAACCCTAATGTTAAGATGAAAACTAACTATTTTAAAAACTTTAGAAAATCTTTCTTATTTATGTCCATTATTAAACTGATCTTATATTATTCATAACTTAGGGTTGAAAAAAAAATTATTTTTAGGCTTTTATTTTATTTTATTTTTCTTTTATGTTCTATTAATTTTCTTTTGTAAAAAAAAAACAATATTTTGAAAAAAATAAACGAATTGTTTATCACACGGTTCTTAAAATGTAACATTTTAAATTATAATATTTCAAAGATTTTAAAGCACTTTTTTCGCGCAAAATGACAAACATTATGTTTTTTAGTTTTGTTTACTTTATAAGTTTTATGTTGTTTTTTTGTCATGTCGAAGAAAGGGTGCTTTGTAGACTACTATTTTTTGAAAAGAAATATTTTCTACTGCGTATTTTGTAAATAGGACCGCGTACTACACCTTTTTATAATTATTTAATCGCCTGAAACATATCTTCGTACCACGCCTCTAAACTAGAAAAAGATCACTGATGCCGTATAGAAATAAATTGCTGTTATGTACTCAAAAAAATTGTTTCAAACTTTAGAGAATCAAGACTAAGAAAGGAAAAATTATAGTACAATTATATCACGGCATCAGTGCTAATCAAACGAAGATTTTATTCTTACATATTTTTTTCATTCAAGCATACATTTTTTTGGTTTTCATCATTGTTATTATGTGTTTGTGTGTAGTTTATGTGTTTTTTTTTGTGGAAAATTAGTTCAAAGTTTATAATATTGACATTATCTAGAAATGGCCTGTTTTTTTAGTAGTGTAAATACTATGCTTTAGAACAACTGTAAAATGTGGTTTTGAGGAATGGCCTGTATTCTCGAGATTACATTTAGCATTTTTTTGTTTAGTTTATTGTGTGTGTTTTATTTTTTTTTTTTTTCGTTTACATCAATGATTGTAAAATTTGTATAAAACCAAAAAAGTCTTTAGATAGTAAATAGTGATAATAAATTTTCAAATTAAAATAATAAATATTTTATGTTGTCAGTTTCTGGTTCGACACTCCTTATTCTTCGTTGAGATATTTCGGATGTCTTGTGAATGCTAAAAAAGAACTGCTGAATTATGAAAACAATATTTTTCTTACATTCACAAGACTAAAGCGTTACATTTTCGATGTAGGTCCTTCGGATTTAAAAATCTACTGATATTCATGATGAGACTGGCTCAAAAAATTAGAAATACACTGAGAATGCCAACTTACATCCATCCATTTATCAATGTTTATCATGTCGATGAAAAGTTAGCCTAATGGTAGTTCCGCTGTGAAAATATACCAGAACTGGAACCAATGTCGGATATATTCTTGATTAAGACAAGAGGATCGAGAGTAAAGATAATTTACCCTTTCGAAAAAGCCCGGGGGTACTTAGCGAGCACCTCACCAAAAACCACATTGACGATTTTTGAAAAATAGAAACCTTTGAAGCTTTGACGCAAATTTGAATTTTTTGCTATTACTGCAGAAGCACTTTGAGAAAGTTAAAAGACCTTAAGGTGGTCGTTAACAAACTTTTTGAAAATGTCAAAAAATATTCAAATTGAAATATCTCAAAAAGTATAAATGATATATTGTTGAAATTTTGTATGATGATACTTCATTATCATCTTGATCTAAAAATAGAAAAAAATGTTAGAAATTTCAAAGACGGGGGTCATGAGGTCATTTCTAAAAATAGATATCAAAATCTTGTGGCAGAAGAATCTCAACAACCAGATGGAGTTAGATTTTGATATTTGGCAGTTATGTTACAATATTGACCTACTGTGTTTTGAGTGAAATGTTTTTAAAAAAAATCAAAAACCGGGGGTAAAAACGCAAAAAACTGTTTTTTTTAATTTTGAAATCAACAAAACATTTTTTGAAAAATCTGTTTCACTCAAAACACCCCTTGCACTAAGAGCAAGCTGTGTACAAAATTCCAAGTAAATCGGAGCAGCCAATCCTGAGATTCTTCCGCCACAAGATTGAAAACCCCCGGTTTTGCTGTTTTGCGTAAACTGGCCTTAAAACTATTTTTTGCTGTAGAAAGAGGAAAAAAAGCTTTCAATATGGGATTTTTGACAGATTTCAGTTGAACTTGATGCACTGATTCAATTTTCACCTTCAGAAAGAAAGTAAAGCCATTTTCTTTTGCATTTCTCAGCAAATTTATGGTGTCGCGCAGAACCCTGAAACTACCGCAAGCATACAAAAAAGTTGCGTAAACCTTACTTTTGCTTGCGAAAAAGCTTAAATTTGATGAAAAGTGATTGAAAAGTATTCCCTAACCCTTTCATTGGTTAAAGTAACACATTTCACTGTAACACAGCAAATCTTTATCTCTATTACTTGAAATACAAGCTGCGCTCAATTCTAATAAAGAGCACTTTCACTTTCACTTTTGCGACTTTTGCAAAAAAACCGAAACACACCAAAATCAACTATATCACTATCAAAATCCAACTAAATGTGTATGGATAGCTTCAAGAAGAGGTTATGGAAGTTTTAAACAATAAATTATCAATTAAATAACTAAAAAGAGAGAGAAAACAGAAGAAACATTACACGTACCTGTCGCACATTGTGTGGCACTGAAATTTGATCCCAATGGGAAGGAAATTAGAAAGATTATCAAGTGAAAATGTTCCTTGGAGTTTTGAGAAGCTCTTTATATAAAAAGGAAGCATCAAACCATCACTTACTACAAGAAAATAAGCCATGAAACAGCCATTCCCTTTACCAAAAATTCACACTTGAAATTTGACAAGATTCAAGATGGCGGGTTTGTTTTGATTGTCATAAATCCGGAACTATTAGCAGTACCGGTGTAAAATTTTCCGGGAATGTTCTTTGTGGCTCTAAGTAGCGACAGTAAAAATTTGGAGTCGCTCCAAGAACCAGAAGGGCTAATATTGCAATTTTCGTGGCGGGCGGCGGAGTGGGCGTTTGGGGCGGACCACAAAATCTGCTCAGGTACGTGTCTAAAAACCTAAAGTTTTCGACTTTCCTCTTCTTTATATGAAATAAAACTTCGGGATATTGTTTAGCAAGGTTCGAACTTTAATTTAAACCAAAAATTGAAAAATCGACCCGAAAAAGATGATCCTATCTCAGAAGTGTTAACGACCACCTTAAAAGTGATATAAAAAATAAGTTAGTGAGTGGAATAGACGTTTATTACGTAGAGAAAACGCGGGTGACTTCTATTATAGGCTAGGGGGTAGCCCAAAAGAGCTAGAGTAGAACGCGCCTTTAATCACTACGACAGATTGTATCTAGCGCGGTTCCTTTGTTTTTGTAGACTGCGTTTTCTTTTTCTTTTTTGAAATCTAGCAATAATAGGTTTTACTTACAGTCCGGCGTTCGTGTAAAAGCCACGCGCGGGCGTTCTGGATGGGAAATAAGTGGCTTCATTTCCCATCCAAGAGTCTCGAGTCTAGCCCCTCGGGCTTGGAAGTCAATGGTACTACCATGCCTAAATATGGAAGTCAGTGTATCGATGAGGTCCCAAAAATGGAGTATTTTTTTTAACTTTCCAAAAATTTTCGAGAAAAGTGACTCTGAATGGTCTTCTCAAAAATTTCCACTTTTTTCCCAAATCCTCCAAAAAAGGTAACCTACGAGGGACTGATTTCGGTGATTTTTCTATTTGGTGATTTTGCGACCCTTCGTGGGAAACAAACAAAACAACACTGCCTTATCTGGTGGTTATTGGCCCAGCGATAGCATATGGGCCTTTCATTAGCCCTTTGCTGTTACGCTAGGGTCTCCCCTGTGTTCGCGCATCACACGGGTTTTATGGTTTACAGGCTAAAAGCTTCCATATATTCAACATGAACCCGACTGAATGTATTCGTTTTTAAATGAATTATATAATATGTTATATTATACTACGGTGTTTGCAAATTGTATATTATACTACTGCATTATACATTATGTTGTTCTATTATTATTCTGTTATTATGTAATGTTAGATATAATACAGTCAGGAGTACATTCAACATGAACCCGACTGGATGTATTTGACTGGAAAGGATAACGAAAAGATAAGACAGGAATTCCAATTTAATTCCAAGGAAGTTAATCAAAAGATGGCTGATGCCTGCATCCAAAAAACAACAAACTTACGTTGAAGCTTGGTTTCTTCATTCATGCCAACATGACACAACTATTTGATTCATATTAAGATTTGCTTGAGTATTAAGCGAGCAATCAATAACTAACAACTTTTTTACCAGAAAAACAAGACAAGATCAATATGAAATGGTTGGTGACTGGAAATAAAATTTCCAAAAGGTCAATGGTGTTGAATCATGCTGGCGGATGGTTATGATCTTCATGCAAGTTTTTACTACCATTGTTTACATTGATGTTAATCAAAATTATTGTGCCATGCCAACATGATGCATGAAACACCGTGAAACTTATTGAACTTTTATATGAGTATGACAATCTGATTATCATATCAGCTTTGGGTAGAATTTTATCACAGATGTGTATATGTATTGTATGAAATACTTATTGATATACAGTTAAACAAAATTGATATATGGCAAAAACAAAACAGAGCAAACGTTGGATTGGTCAGGTCACGCTAGAAAAGTCAAACTTTCGAGTCAATATCATCATCATATCCAATCAAACAGAATGGACAATCAAATTGAATTGAAAATTTCCTGAAGAAACTCTATATAGATTTGATTGCACTTTTGGTATCATTTGAAGGTCTAAAGGTCCAGGCAAATGGAATGCTTAAAAACGACCAAAGATGTTTGAGATATGTGACCTTCCATGTAGCGATTCGTTCGATTACCGATAACTTTACAGATTTTACAGCTAACAGTCATTGTTTATCAATATCTAGATTGGTTTAGGCCACAATCACAAATAACTTGTGTTTGTCGTCCGACCGACTGATAATTTCTCTTAATTTTCCGATTATTTTGAGTCAGGAAGTCGCAAAATTGTCTGAATTTTTTTAACTATTCCATCCTTTGCTTCACCTGCCATCTTTACTTCAATCGTACATTTCATTGTTTTATGGGAAAATTCTTTTTCAAAATATAACGGAGATATTCAGGTTGGGAAAAAATTCCGGGGAAATAGCCTATTTGTTGGTGCATGTCGATCTAGGTGGGTGTCTTCTCCCCTGAATATTTTTTTCTTGAGAAGTTGTTCTTCAAATTAGTTTTCAACTTTGGCTCGGTTCAAATTTTTTCATCTATGGCTCAAAATTTTGGTAATTTCTCATAAAAATGTTTTAATTTCATTAAAAAGCGCCAGTTTATTTTTTCATGAATCCTATTAGAAGTTTTGTGATGCATTTTTTTGCTTCCGAGTCAAGTAACCAATATAGTGCAATGGCAGCATTAATCTTTGATACGCATTTCGGTGGGATGCTAATGCGCGACTAACTGTTTGTGGGAAATCTTTTGACTACCTTTGCTTAATACAGTATACTATTAATTGAAATCTTAAACAAAATTAGAATGCCATACTGTTTTTGTGAATTTTGTCCAAATTGTCAACATTGAAATTTCTCAGTAAATATGAGATCATCGTCTATAAATGTTGGCTATTTTCAACAATTAAAACAATATGATTAAGATTTAATGAAAAATTAAAGGATTGTTTATTATGGTGCGTTTTGTAACTTTAATTAAATTTTTATAATTTTTTGAAGCGTAGTTTATGCAGCTGTATATATGTAGTATTATTTTTTTTAATTGTCGGTTACCTATGAGTTCCCTTGTTAAAGATCTACTATGAGATTTAAACTCCAAACACCCTCATACAAATAATTATCTCTTCAAAGGAAAAACATTATTTTAGTTTATTTCCCTGTGTATACCAACCTAGCGAAATAACTGAACCCCTTTTATAAGTGCCTAATCAATTAGTTCAAATTTTAAACCTATAAGGTAGTTGTAACAGGAAAAATAGTACAAAAAGCGTCCAATATCAGATTCAGACATAGAGAAAATGTACCTCGCAATTACGTAAATTAAACACAGTCAGATAAAAAATTTACAAGCGTGTTTCGCATAAGCGTAAGACAATCGCTGGGCCTTCACGCCGCTAAGGCGTCTTGTCTTTTTGGCTTTCGCCATTGATGATAATTTGGCAGTCGGAACCACTACATAGAAATGGCAAATATTGCCTTAACGGGAAATATTTCCCGAACGGGAAGGTGAAAAAACCTCCCGAAATGAATAGAGTTTCCGAATCAGGAAGTTAACCAGTTTCCCGATCGGGAATGTGACCTCTGCGCACTCCGGAAATGGTCGTGGAAGGTAAAAAACTGATGCCTATTGTAAAATAGGGTAAATAAATACCTTTCGCCGGGTAGCTAAGAAATTTACCGGGTAATCGCTTCTCAATTCTACTTTCCCCTTTCCCAATTAAAAACTTCCCTATTTGGAAACTTCTTCTCGATCGGGAAACAAAAATCTGCTTTGTTTACAAAAATTCAACTTCCCGTTCGGGAACAATGAAAAGTTCTTGACCAAAACGGGAAACAGAAAAGTGATGAAATTTTCAATCTGGAAACAGTTTCCTTTTTGGGTTACTTTCACCTTCCCGTTCGGGAAATGTTTCCCGTGTTAAGGCAATAGTTGCCATTTCTATGTAGTGGTTTCGACTGTTTGGCGCCAAAAAATTCCTATTTTTCCGAGAATTCGAAATCGAAAGTCGTCACCATGTGCGTTTTTCAAGATGGCGGATCTCTGTAGAGGATTTTTTTTACCTACATGATCTCTTCTTTTTGGTCTTTCAAATAATGAGAAAGCAGTTACTTAATATGTTTGTTTGTGACGAGATGTGGTATCCACCATCATATGACATGGTAGAAAAAGGTAGCTAAATTTTGTACATTTTAATTTATTGAAGGGATGGATGATGGGGGCATACAACAAACTTTATTTTGATTCTGATCTGAAATTCAGGATAAATATTTTGTGGTTTCACTACCCATTTTTCTTTTTTAAGCCATTTCACCAAAATTCTGAAATATAGGAATGAAGTTCACAAAAAAGGGACAGGGTACTAAATATCTAGAAATCATCAACCCATAGCTAGCTGTCAACTTTGCCTCACAAAAATGCGGGAGAGCTCCAAGTCGGAAAAATTTTCCCCCAATAATCTAATTTTTCTGAATCAGAAAATTGAGAAATTGGGTGAATTTTTCCACAAAATCCGATTTGAAAAAAGCATCAATTGATGTATTATGTTCATATTTACTTTGCTTGTGACATTGTCAAAAACACAAATGTTCCAAAACGCCCTGGTGAATAATTTTATAGTGTCGCTAGTTGATGATTTTGTGATCACAATGGCCATATTTATTCAAAACAACAAACAGAAGTTTATTCAGTCATATAAAAGCACTTTTTACAGTTAGTGGAAGTATATACCATGAGAGGTATTTTTCGGCCAATCATCGATTCTACTTTTCAAATTTTTGCTCTCAGCCCCCTCAGCCTTTCAGCTTCTCAAATAAGCTGTTCAGCTTATATTTATTCCCAATAGCATTAACTCAGGCATCAACTTGAATTAGAACACAGTTATTCAATTTGAGAAGTTATAAAGTTAATCAGAGAAGCTGAAAAGATGATCTGAGGAGCTGAAAAGATGATCTGAGAAGCTGGAAAGATGATTTGAGAAGCAAAATAATCAATTCTTAATTTTTGAAGAAGAAAAACTTTAATAGTAAAAAGATATCATAAAACTGAGAAGTTGAAATTATAATCTGAGAAGCCGAATTCCAAATCTGAGAGGCTGATTTTAGATTTGAGAAGCTAAAATTGTGATTGGCCGCAAAGGTACTGCCATGATATACCTCGATTTTAAGCCATGCTCAAAGTTCACAATAACGACTTTCATAAAACTAAAAGTCAGCGCTCTGTGGTTGTAACGTAGATACAAAATTGTTAAAATAAAATGACAAATCGAAGTATTTCCACAAACCAATCCAAAATTTGAATGAAAAACATTAAAGCGGTCCTTGGCAAATTCTCTTACAGACAGACAGAGCCATGGCCCTTAAAGTGAATCTAAGTGAATATCTAAGTGAATCTGTACAGAGTACAGTAATCTGAGTAAGAATAATAATATAAGAGTTGTTTGAAAATTCCCTTGCGTTGCTATGGATACGAAAAATGTGACATAGCACACGCCCTGTGTTTCTCTTTTTTATAAGGGAATAGTAGTAATGATGATTTAAAATGCAGTTTTTGAGTTTCTTTTTACCGTTAGAAAGTTCACTGCACCTTTGGAATACTAACTAGACTCTCCTAGTATTATTTCTTCAGCATTTTGCTATAACTACTCTAAAAAAGATTAATTTCTTATGTTTTTTATCTCTTTTACAACCAAATAGAGTGTAACAGTAAGAATAGTTGGAGCGCATGTGACGTCACAAAATCAACAGAGGGGGAGTTTTTCTCCATTTTAGAGTCAAAATTGTGAGAAATTAAAGATTGAATAACTCAATGAATAAAAGACATTATGAAGTGGTTCTTTTTTTGTTCGATCACATTTTTTTCCTCTTTAATATTTCGAAAAAAAATCTCAGGGTTAATTCCAAACATTAATTCCCCTTTAATAAGTAATATCCTTGAGGAAGGCTGCAAGAACATCCCATAAGTAGCAGCTGCTTTAATAAAGTGCTCTGGCCAAATTTTGGGTCCAAATTATGAAACAAACGGGTGCCACACCCGATTAGTAACTACAGAAAAATTAGCTATTTCAGTTCCAGAGATATGATTCTAAATAATTGGTATTATGGAAATGTGGTGCTTTGGTCAACTTGATTCAAAATAGAACAGACTGCTACCCCACTGATCAGTGACTTTTTAAAGAAAGCATACCAGTGGCTGGGACCGCCAGTCTATATACAGCTATTTTTGTTCAGGGGATTCAATATAAGACGATATGCTTCTTGTTTCAAAATCTGTAGGAAAATGGAATTCTGAAGATACATTACACAAATCTTTTAAGAATATGTTGAAGAAAGAATGATCTCTGTTGCTCAAAGCTGTTTATGAATGTGAGTCATTATCATACAATATATTAACATTTTTACACTGATTTAAATTTTGAGAGATAATTAGGTGTTTCTAATTTCAGGGTTGAGCATTTATAATTTTATGACTCTGAATTTCAAATTTTCAAAAGGAAGACAGAAAGTTTTTCTAATTGGCGTAATACAAGGTTAATTAATGAAAGAATATAATAGAACTCTCAAAAGTATTAATTAAAAATAAATTTCATTTGATAATTAGTAAAATTTACCAGAATGGAGCAATGTACCCCCTAATGAAAGAAGTTTTGAAAATTTTATTAATTGCTATTTTTATAATTTATATTTTTTAAACATTACACATAGGAAATCGAACTTATTGCAACTAAGTTGAAACAATTTACCACTGAGTCTATCCTTTTTCAAGAATAGCAAATATTTAGATTGGCTGGGGCTGATTGGTTCTTTTTCCAAATTCAATTGAAATTATTTTGTATAATCAAGGGTGGATTTCTAATTTTCAAATGAATATAATAATTTTGCATAACAAGCCAAAAATAAGATTAAATTTTACCCAGGTTAGTAAAGTTTAAAAATTTGCCTGTTATAAAGTTTATTGAGTAGGGGAAGTATTTGCCAATATGATGCTACTGTCATTTTCTCTTCTTGTGATTACTTTAAAATCAATAACATCAGAATTTAGAAAAAGAAGATGGTGTTATATATTTTGTTGGAATATATTCAACATGTTACCATAGGTTGAACAGAACCAGTGAAAATGCTTTTTGTCAGTATACTGACGAATTCCTGAGATACAAAATTCAATCAACAAAGGAATTATCACTAGAAGAAAACCGATACCCACAAGTTCAATATGTTGGTTATGACGTTTGTGATGATTTCACAAAGCTTCAAGAGTTAGCTCAAACACTTTTATTGAATGACCAATACTTGCTATCTCCTCATGATTTGACAAATGTTACCAAGTCTTCCGTTGGCTACATTCTAATACAGCTACCAAAACAAATGACAAAATTCTTTAATGAGGTATACCACGATGCTGCTGTGTTAGACCTTCACTCCATCCGCCAGGCAAGTGACCAAGTGGTGAATTTTCAAATGGAGATTCTCAAGTTTCTCATTCAATATCATGAATGGAATAATATTCTATTATTTTACAGCAATGATAAGCTATCCAAATATTACAGTGGCTTTAAAAAAATTCTTGGCGAGTTAAGAGAATCAAGGATTCCAGTACACTTTACAAAGCTTTTTAAATATAACAGACATTATTATTGGCTTCCCAACCGAGAAAAGAAATTGACTAAGGAATGGGTTATACGTAACAAACCTACAGTTATAGTTCTTGTCGAAAGGGATAGGGGTATTCACTCAGAATTTGATGTCTTGAACCCAATGAACATTACAACGATACGCTTTGAAGGTAAATCAAAATGCTCTAAAGTTCTGGACTCCACTATGATCTTAATAGATGTTGGTTCACTGCACTCTCTGTATTGGTCAGTAATAAAGAATATTCCAAAACTGCAATATAAAAATATTACGAGATCACAATTAAGTTTAGAATCTTATGCCCGTAGTTTAGGGCCTTTAGAGCAGTTTTCGGTTGATTTCATGAATAAATTTTGGGAAGTTGACCTAGACGACATCTGGGGTACCAATTTGTTTAATCCTCAAAATAGGTCTGAATTTCTGGAACAACTTCATGTAATCAAAGACAAGTTTACATTTGATGTGAATGATTTATATGGATATCAAACAAGAGAGGATGTCGATAAAGCAAGCTACATATTATACAAAAAAAGATGCTCTAATATGCGTTTAATTGAAGGAAATGACTTTAAAGATTTCAAAGAACATTATCTTGACAGTGATAAGAAAAATCTATCTGATCACTACCTAGGAAATCTTTCCAGTCAAATGCCTCCATTAAATTGTAGTCCTGGCTATTACAAAGTGTATGGAAATGTAACACAAGGATTTTCATGGAAATGTCTATTATGCAGAGAAAATTACTTCAAATCATCATATGGCAATCAACCTTGTAAAAAATGTACTGGCAAAACATACATTGACAATGGAGAGAGAACAGGTTGCATCGACCCTTACCAAGATATTTACATAGGTCACAACTCACAGGAATTCACTATTGTTTTGGCATCGTGCTTAACAGGTGTTGCTATCACTTTGTTGGTATTGATCATATTCATAGCAAAAAGATCGACCCCTATAGTCGTTGTATCAGATTTCTTGATATCTACAATCCATTTAGTTGACATTCTATTCATCTTTATTGTATCACCTATCATATTTTTCATCGAGCCTTCGACTGCTATGCATTGTCTTTTTAAACCTGCTTTAATCAGCTCCTTGTATGTCGTCAATGTTGGTATTATCTTCATCAAAACACAAAAGATCCTGAAAGCCTACCTCAGTAAAGTCATATTGAGAAGCAGGGAAATCAGAAGAACAACCGCAGAACAAATTTTCGCAATCCTTATTTTTCTCGCAGTTGTTAATGTAGCCTTTGCTATCTCCATATACTACAAGCCTGTAAATATCCTGGCGATCGAAAACCCTGAAATCTTGAAAAGGAATTTAAGTTGTAACACTTATTTTCATAGCAATATCATTATTGGGTTAGAATTGCTAATTCAGTTGTTGTGCTCTATCCAAGCATTCCGCGGACGAAATCTCCCAAGTGTGATGAACGAAAGTATGATTCTAGTCTATACTACTTTCGTTTTAACAGCTGTATTTGTGGCAAACTTTGGTATAGTGCAATTCCAAAAAGTTTGGTACAAGGAAATAGCACAATGTATTGCCATCATTATCAATAATACGGTGATCATGATGTTACTATATGGACAAAAGGCATACCGTATTATCAGATATCCAACCAAAAACACAAAGGCGTATTTCCGTGATTCAAGAATGAATAATATGAGAGTACAGTCAGAGAGGGTGATAGCTCGTCCCTCATTGCCAAATTAATCGAGAGACTTAATACTCACCCTTCTTGAATCTTACCAAAAAGTTTAACTTTCTGAGGTTCCGTCCAGCTGAGCCTCACTCCTAATGCGCAGATCGATGCAGATTTAAAGAAAGCAAATACATATAGGTATTATGTTATCGAAGTACTGTATGTGTTATTTACTGATATGGATATGATATTTATTGTTTTTTCCAACGGTTTATATTTAACGTAATTAACAACGATTATATTAATGCTATTTATGTGTGCTTAATTGTATAAAATGATATTAACGTATAAATATTTTAAACTATATCTCAGTGTAATCATTTAATGCTTTTTGTTTGTGATTATATTACAATTATATTATTTATTATATAATCTATTGTAACTGTGTAATGCTCTACTGCAATATTGATATCTATTTACCCCTTTGGAGAAAAATGACAAATCTATCCATACATGGGCTGTATTAGAGACCTAAGCTCTCCTATGAAACACAGTTAGAAATTATTTTTTATATTTGAAGTTCAACAAATACTACTTTCAAGTTTCTTCTTTTGTGTGAGATTTTGAAGTCCAAAATGAAAAATGACTAAAACTTTCTGAAGAGGTTCTGATTATTTTTTGAACATATATTTTGTCAAAAAGTGTATCAAAAGTCGCAATATCCAGGTTATGTTATTTTAGATTATGTCCTCTACTGTACAGTGAATTTATTTGAAGTTTACACTGGACCTCTTTCAGTCAGTGTAAAAGGTGTGTATTAGTCAGTATGTATTTGCATGCAGTTTTTAAGCAAAATGACAATGGCTGTTGTAAAGATTCGTCTTTGCTCTCACGTCATCGTTTTTAAGAAAAACAAAATCAAAAAATATATTTTAATCAAGTAATTCATATTCTCTTCAAAGATTACAAAAATTTCTTTGTAATTATTTTCACTATTGTTATCTCTTATAATATTTTTTTCATTTTTATAATCCCTTCTTCTAAAAATAAGGTCTCCTAAAAATTTTATCACCTATTGTTTTTTCAATTAAAATGAAACATTTTGAGATTTGAAATTCTCCTTTGATTTCACTAAAGATAAACTTTTCTGTTTTTGGTCATACAGGTTTGAAGTGGCATGTTAGGTTGCTATTTTTCAAATATTTTTTTTCACTTTTCCTAATTTATGAAGACGAAGAATGAATTTTTTTACTGATTATCACAACTCTAATGTTTATTTTCACCATGTACATATCTTCACTGAATAGTACACAATGCAGGCATGCACTTCTTTTGAGTTCTTACAAAAACAAAAAGGAGCATATTATAGTTAGTCTGGAAGTTTTTTTCTTTGCAGATGTTCGTAAGCTTCTCCACATACATTATGAAATCTACGGTGCTTCAAAATGATATGTTTTGATATTTTGCCTCAATTAAGTTTTGATCACCACTTCCTAACTTCTTAGTGGGCATAGAAAGGTGCGACAATTAATTTGAAAGGGGTGCATGTCCAAATTTCTTATTCAAAGAATGCTTTTAACAGTACCAATTTAGAAGTGTAAATCTTAGAACGTTCGCGCTAAAAGCGAGATAAATCTCACATAACAATCAACCTTTTGGTTAACTACATATTGATCATACGCAATTCCTTTTAGTAAGTATTTCCAAAACTTGCCAATGGATTTTCGCTATTATTTATACCTACTTACATTTTGCAGCTTTAACTATAAAGCCCACATGTTTAAAATGCTTAAAAAATATTGAGACGTCATGTAGATAGGTGTTTGTCCATGATATGTTTCGGACACTCGCTTGACTTAAATTCAATTTGATTCTAGTATCAAAGTTACGTTTTTGATTGGGCCGTATTGGTCGTTCTTGACTTTTGAAGGGCAATTTAACTAGAAAGTATACTTACTTTATACCGATTGTTACTTGACTTAGCTTGGCTTAGACTTCTAAAAGGTTTTACGATAATTATTCATATTATCATTTAGAGGTGTGTCCCGTGCATCTTTGCGATGCCCCAAAAACGGCTTTTTTCTAGCGTGATTACGTGATTTGGAAATCTTTTGCTCGTAATTGCGTGATCAGAGGTCAAAACGTGATCGTGATTCTAAAGATTTTTGAGCGGTGATGTGTGGATGCGTGATTATCCAATTTTTTTTGCCAATTTTTGTGATCGTGATTGAAGACAAAAAATTGCGTGATATCGTGATCAGACTCAGCCTCCTTTACTGTAGCGGTAATGTTCATGAAATATTATGGTATTTTTTATGAATCGTATCTTATAGAAAGTATTTTTATATTTTTTGTATCCCTAATATTTTTTAGGGAAATAGAAAAAAACCTACTGTAGCGAGCTTGCTGTTTTTATTCGATCAAACTCATTATTATAGGTTCTCTGAATAAATAGTTGATGGGCTGAGAACATAATGTTTAAACTAAAAATTAAGAAAATATATACGTATGGTCGTATAATTTGAAATTTGGAAAAAAATGAGACAATATTAATAGGTTGATTTATTTTATTCGAATTTAACAAGATAAAGTTGATTTGCAGTCAGGTTGTGAAAATAATAATCTTAATCGAAAATTCTAATTAATAAGAACAGATGAGCTTTGACAAAAATTTATTAGTTCTTACAAAAAAGAGGATAAAGTTTTTTTCAAAAAGTTCCAAAATTTTATATTCTAGCCACCGAAGCCTTATATTCTTATAAACTTTGTTCTTCTGTTAAAAACGTGGTGCAGTTCGTGCATCGTTGTAATCACAAAATCTTTTAATGTTATGACTGTTAAGATTAAAGGTTTTATTTTTACATAAGTGTTTCTGTTTCATATCAGACATTTCATATCAGGACAATGTCTGTCTATTGTTATATTATGCTTATATAAGCAAAAAAATGTTTCTCTTTTCCTCTTTCTGACCAATCTTGCTCCACAACCGTGTCAATTCACTGTGGAAAAGCTTGTAGGTTAAAATTGATGAGTAAGCAAACGGTATTTAAAAATAAAACCTTTAAAGGTGAAAAAAATCGAAGCAGATGGTTATCCTAGAGATAATTTACATAACTTTTTCTCAAACATGAATAGAAAACCTTACTTCTACCTTCAGATAAATAATAAGTAATAATAAGTAATACGAATTTTAATACCTCAAAAGTAAACATTATTTTATCTCTTCAAAGAAATGTCTCGTAATTTTAGTCTTGGCTTAAGATTGAAAAAGAAGTTTCAATTTAATCAGAAGACATTTATAGGAACATTTTACAATACTAAAGGGGAAAATTTTAAATTTCATAGGGGAGTTGATGGAGGAACGGTAGGATGCTTTGAGAAAGTTTCTATGTCATTCTCGATAAAGGGGAAAGATTTTCGGAAATCATGGGCAACAATTTGGACAGTCTGGATTTTACTGAACGAATCTTATACTAGTTTTTCTCTCTTATAAAAAAGTTGCCCAGCTTCTATACAGTTTGTTCTCTTAGAGACCGAATCAAGGAAAATGTTTTTAAATTATTAAATAATCGTTATCCTGGGGGGGGGTACTAGGGTTGGCGAATGAGGGGTATGTGCGGACGGGACCGACCCTTAGAGAGACTGATTTTTGCTGAAAAGGTGACCCTTAGAGAGACTTTTTGAATTTTTTTTTTCGATTTTCGAAAAAAGTCATACCCTTAGAGAACTTTATTACAATCAAAAAATCAAAAAATTTCCTAAAAGTCCTGAATTTTTCGACCCTTAGCAGAGACTTATTTAAACCTTTCTGATTTTTCCGACTTTGAAAGGTGAAAAAACCGACCCTTACCGTCTGCACATACCCATCATCCATTTTTGCCTAAGTACCCCCCCCCCCGGGTCGTTATCTTAGAGACCGAATCAAGGAAAATGTTTTTAAATTATTAAATAAATTTTTAGGTCTTTCGTAATAAATGAATATTTCTGAATCTTTACCCGTTGAACTAGTAGGAGTAACTTTTCAATTCGAAGTTTTATTTTGATAATGTTTCTCTTTCTTGTATACTAGAAATGTTGAGTTTGATACAGCTTTGGTCAACTGTATATGAAAATATAATGGATTGAAAGCAATTTATTTCTGACTTTCTTTTTTAGGTTTATTTTCCTGATTTTTTTTTCGAAGTATGGAACGAAGCTATATACCTTAAGTGGATAAATTTTGGCCGGGATTAAATTCGCCAAATCAAATCCCCGCCAAATTTAACAAAAAGAGAATTATGTGAAAAATCACAATTTTTTAGCCATATTCTTTTAGTAATTTTCACCCATTTCAGTGTGACAAAATTTCCAATTCGCCAAATTAATCCCCGCCAAAAATCGTAATTTGTCCAATCGCCAAATTAAATCCACGCCAAAATTTAACCACTCAAGGTAATAGTTTTAATTTTAAGAACCTTTTTTTGGTTCTCCTATTACGTAATCATTATTTGAAAGATCTTGTTTTTCTTATATAATATAATTGCCACCTAATGGCTTCATCAAATATTGATACCTTACCGCTTTCTTACTATTATCACTTTTTATCTAATCTTTTGGACCACTTGAAATATTGCTCATTTGTCTCAGATGGTCCGAATCTTCATGTAATTCGGACAAATTGGACATCCTCGTTCGAATTCGAATTAGCGAGGGTTAGCGTCAAAAATCAAATTTTATGGACGATTTTTTTTTAACTTATTCTGTGCATGAGAAATATAAAGATTTTTATCCATTCTAAGGGTCGTTAGAGTTGACGATAAAAATGAACCCTTTTCATTGACACAGTGAGTTACAGACAGATCCATTTAAAGATGAGTTTTTTATCATATGGGTTTATAAGAGACTTTCATTATGAAAGATCATTTCAAAATCTAAATGAAAATTACTAAAAGAATATGGCTAAAAAATTGTGATTTTTCACATAATTCTCTTTTTGTTAAATTTGGCGGGGATTTGATTTCAACATAACGTCTCTTCTACAAAAAATGAAAATGAATTTTAGAATAAAATTGTAGAGGTGTGTTATGACAGATTGTTAACCGGCTACTTTTTCGTAGTGGGCTACACGACTTTTTGCGCAATGCAATTGGTTCTTTTCGCATGACGACGGGCCTACATTGTCCAGAGTTGCCCGTCGTTAGGAAAATTCATTGTGACGTCACTTAGGAAAATGAACAATGTGTTGACATCATTTCTCTCATTTTTTATTTCTGACGTCAGAAATTATAAAATTTCTCTTTTTGCTTGTTTTTTTTTCGCTTTATTTCGCTATTTTTCCTGGATAAAGCGCTAAAAATCAATCGAAGCTGAAGGAAACGGTTAACAAATACAATAATGACCGGTTTTTTCGGGCTGTACTGAAAATATTGCCCTCGGTCAACGCAACAACCTCGCAAGCTCGGTCGTCACTAACCCCTCAGCCCTCACTAACCGGTCATTATTGTAATAATAAGATTTGTGTGTATGTATAACTTATTGAAAACATAAAGAAGAATTGTTCTTGTCGCATATAATTATCAATAGAGGAAGCGTGTTTGAATAAGGAGAAGTCGATATTAGAGCATGGAATTATTATATAGACACTGGAAAAACAACGAGCTGAATTTTGCCAATTTCTCATGTACAAGCCTTTTCTGCAGTAATGACATTATTGTTCACCCTCCTTCCGCCATTAAATGATTTTCGTAGCATTTTAATTGCACTTCTCATCAAAATACACTTATCCAATTCCCAAATGAGACTTTAAGTTCTCCTCAGAGTTTCAAATTCATCTAGTTAATTACCGATTATACGTCGTTATGACGTTTTAAATTTCGAGAAAGATGCAAAAACATGCTATGTACAGGGTGTCCCTAATAAAAGTATCGAGTTTGAACATGCGATTGAGTAGAAAGTTTTAAGTGTGTATTCACAAAATTGTATTTTAAGCTCTCCCTCTTTTTTCTTTGTCATTACGTAACAATAAAAACATACTCTGCCTGTTTACAAATGCAACGAAATTACGATCATGAGAAAAACGCAACAATTAAAACATGTTTGTAAAGAATCGTATGTAAAACTATGAAAATAATAAAAATGGAATGTATGGAACAATAAAAAAGTAAAACGAGGGGAATTTGAATTTTTATTAATTTTGATTTTTAAAGACGTACATTTATGCAACAGGGGAATAGAAAAGGGCTATTGATTAATTTATACGTCTGTAACTACCTTTTGTAATGAGCCTATGTGATGGAGAACGTTCTTATATTTTAGCGATAACACACACAAACTTTTTTACTCAATCGCATGTTCAAGCTCGATACTTTTATTAGGGACACCCTGTATAAGGAATTGAATTTTGACACCAGAAATTTTTAAATTTCAACCTCAAAAAAGCCACCGTGCCACCACGTGCCACAAAAAGATTTTCATACCACAGTGTAGCTATGAGACTCACGTCTAATATATATATCAATCTCAGCTCTTCTCCGAAAAATATTGGAAAGATATTCCCAATTCAAAATTTCGTGTTATTATAAGCATTTTGTTTGATTTTACTCGTCTGATGATGTTTCTCTCACATCAGATTTCATAAATGTATTCGCTTGGTATTCTAGCATTTATTTTCAAACTTTTAGCCAGCAAAAGTACGATCAGAAAAAGTTAGAGAACTTTTTAGAATTAAGAGTATTAATCACTTTTCAAAATCAGAGTCCTTCGAGCCGCCATGACAGTTGTCCTTTGCGGACAAAGCCTGTACATCGATTGTTTTCTGAAACAATGGAAATACAATACTTCGCTCTCCACTGTTTCATTCGATGTTTATCCAGAGTCTCTATAATAAATCCATGATTAGAGTAACTGGCGGTGCACGTGAATATTTTTTGTTTGGTACTTTCGGACTGCTTTTCTATGTTTTTGCGCCCTGCACCGATATGTAAAATTCGACCCTTTCTAATCATTTTAAGTGAACTTTGATATTGATGACTTTCATCGGAAGTGCGAGGTTTCAGAGCAATGATATCTTAAAGGCTAAATGACAGTTTTTGACTAAAGCAAATAAACATACTTTTGAGTTGAATTTAAACGGGACTCGTTATGGATTCAAATTATAAACTTGAAGGTTTCGTTTTTACATAAGTAAAAACATATCGCGGCGACAGTGTCTTCCTATTGTTATGTTATGCTGATATAAGCAAAAAATATTTTTCTTTTCCTCTTTTTGACCAATCTTGCTCCACATTCGTGTCAATCCAATGCGAAAAAGCTTGTAAATTAAAATTGATGAGTAAGCAAACGATATCACTCTTATTTAAAAACAAAACCTTTAACTATTAGTAAGAATTTGGTAAGATTTGAAGAATAGAAGCGTTCGACTTTGCGAGAATTTTTGTTGTAGAAAGCTTAAAAATATTTCCCTAGTGGTCAACGCAACTACCTCGCAAGCTCGACGCGTTACTTAACCTCGGGCAATATTTCTCAGTACAACCCTCACTAACCAGTCATTATTGTATTAAAGTTATATATTATTTCGATCACCTAAACGATCAACACAGAATTTACCTTTGACGTACGAAATAGATTAGCGATAGATAATTAGTAAAAAAGATGATCTGATTTATTGTATATTTCCCAAAATACGGTTATTTTTTGACATCATTACCTTTCGTAACGGAAGATTTTCATGGATTTCTCATTTTCCCTAAAAAACTTCTATATTTGTGCATTGCTTTTATTCTTCCTGCGATAATCCCATATCCTTTCGAAAAAACGAATTGTTATTTCTCTGAAAAAGGGATTTTAGTCGTGTTTTTGTCAGTTAGCATTAAGGTCAATATACTATTTTTATTTCATTTTCTATTTTTATTCTCTCAACAAATGTAACGAATCGAATTGGTGTAGGATTGGGATCCATAAATTTCTTTTGCCGTGTTGATCATTTGTCACTTTTCTTTTCAAAATTTTATTTTAATTTTGCTTCAAATATTTTCTGAATTTCACTATTACAACGCTCGGCCACCATAGTATGGATGTCGGCTATATGCTCACTATCACTGACATCCGCATTTCCAGCATAAATTTTAGTGGCAGGGCACAAGGACCCTTAAACTATGTTTATATTATTATTAAAATCTTCAGGCTCCATAATTTTCATCTGCAAAACTATGTAATGCAAATCGATGGGCATGAATGTGAACAAAATAAACACGGTTTTGAACCAGGGATTTTTAATTTGTTATATTCAGCTTTACCATTTATTAATATTTATGCTTTTATCTAAAAGTTGCTACGGATTTTCGAGGAAACAACTTACAACTTATTTTGTCAACCTTTTTTTTTCTTTTCCCTTTGATTCTCCTTTCTGAAGATACGTTATCTCGCTTGGAATCCCAGGCTTAAATGAATCCACTAGAATCTGAAGAAATTATACAACTTTTCAAGCATTCTGCTTATATTGATTGGGGATTTCCTTTTGTTTTTGAAATCATGACTACCCCAATGAACGAAATTGGACGTCATTTCAACAGGGGTGTAAAGGATTTTTTGAGAAAAGCCCAATCATCTTATTGATGGGAGCTGTCGAAGCGAGGGATGGTAGGTGTATTTACGCTTTTCTCTTATGATTATGAAGAGGTTTATTGCAAACATCAATTTTGAAATATCTATGATCAAAATGTAAGTTGAATTCAAACTATCAATATGTCTTTCTTGATAACAAAATTTTCTTCGCTAAAATTTGGAACAAGAGTTGCAGCGGGAACATAAAATATATGATATGGTCGAGACTCCTTTGTCGTAAAACGATAGATTGATTGCTCATCTTTTACCAGGTATTTACACTTCATATAAGCAACCAAGTTGCTAACGGTCCAGGGCTCAAATTCCTCGTAAAATAAAAGTTTTTTGAAGTAACCTTTCTAAGTAATCCCAGGGCTGACGCGAAAATGTTAGTTGCTTGTTATAAAAAAGTAGTGAACAACATTCGGAAATTATTAAAAAAAGTGGCTACAAAAACATGAAACTTATGTAACGTTCAAATAACAGGACTCGAAATAACGGTCGGACATCGGACATTGTCCGACCCAAATAGCTCCATGTCCGACCCAAAAATCATAATTTTCAAGCTAAAGCAACCCTGATCGGACATTTTGTTCGACCCACTTGAAATCGTTATTTCGAGCCTTGAATATGTCATCTGGTTGGCTCTGGATGAACGTTGGATGAAATAATTTTAAAACGATTTTATATACACGTTTATTATAATAACTAAGAAACTTTAGCCTAGCCTCTGCTTTCCTTCACTTTTGAGATTTGAAGTTCGAGTGCTCTAAGGCGAGGACAATTAAATTTACTGTTTTACGGGCCAAGCTATCCAAAAATAAGGGTCGGTCGGTCGGCGAAAAAAATAAAAGTAATAGTATAATTTCACCTATAAAATCTCCTAAAAAGGCAGCAAAGAACTACTACATCTTGACAAAAATGCGAAATAGAAAGTAAAAAGATACAAAAAGCTCGAATTCATAGATAAAATGAAAAAATGAAAACATAAAATTCTAAAAAACCTTGGAAAAACTACCGAAATTTTGAAATTAAAAATGTACTACCGAGATCAATTTTATTTCATTTTGATTTTTGGCACCTCAGGGTCGGTCGGGCCCGTAAAACAACTAATCAAATTGGTCTCGCTTAAGGAAACAAGTACCGTAGTATGTTCGAAATATAGCTAGCTCAGGGAGACTGGCACTAGCCCAATGACCTGAATAATGGTACGACAAACTAATTACAATAATGATGCAGTTTGTTTCTTCTTTATAAGAAGTGCTACATACCTTTTTGAGGGTCTATTGTTCCTATACTTTCAGTATTTTGAGGGGAAGGGCTTTGACTCGAATCAACTGTTTACTAAATTTTCATTTTGATGAAAATCGACGAGTCTAAGAGTTTCTTGCTTCTTATCTGATTTTGAAAAAAATTCACCCTCGACTTCAGAATTCAATGCTGATGATAAAGTTGATATCGTTCTTCTTTTTTGGCATCTTTTTTCTTATGAAAAATGCCCCCTTGAAATAAGGGTATGTTATACTCTATTGGTACTTAGGCGCAAAAATGGGTGCTGGGTATGTGCGTTTCTTGTGGTGTTTTCCACCTTCTAAAGTCTCTATAAGGGTTGCAAAAATCGGAAAATTTTGAATTAGTCTCTCTAAGGCGACTAAAATTTTTTTATGGGAAAAAATTGTAAAAATAGTCTCTCTTTGGCTTTTTTTTAATAATGAAATAAGCCCCATTCAAGTAACTTATGCTTTTGGCATCTTTTAAATTCTAATTTAGAATTTTTCTTATGTAATACGCGAAATATCAATAACAATACTATATAAATAGTGGTAAATAAGTAAGGGGGAGTTTTCAAAAGGAGTCTATGTGTCTATGATCTAGTGCTATCATCTGTAGAAATCAAGTAATTTATAATTTTTGAGAGGTTTCTCTCAATTTTTAATAATAATTTTTAGGATTTGTTTTGTTTTAAAAACCAATTTTCCAATAGCTAATCATTATCATTCTCCCTTGGCTTCTGTTCAGTAGACCTTTCAAATTGTAATTATTTCTTCAAGTCTAAAGGCGACAGTAGGGGTTATGTTTTTCTTCTTTGTAGTTTTTATCAATCATTTATTTTTCTTCAGAGAGAGAGCATAGAAATAATGGATAAGAAAAGCTGTAAAGACACTATTACTTAGCTTCTGGTCTTCGTATTTTTGTATTATCATTTTCTTTCCCTTTTATTTTAGTTCGACAATCTTTTCCCCATGTAAAATCATAACGACGTATGGGGAAAATTCAAGAAAGAGATAAAAATTAATATATATTTTTCTTCTATTCAAAGACTCGTCAAAAAATTATAAAAGACACCATAAAAGTCAAGGAAAGGTTTAATTAAAAACAGAAATATTGACGGATTTTAGTGGGGTTTATCTTGTGATTTTTCTTTTTTTGCAAAGAAAATTGATTTACTTTTTTTAAACTCATGGAAATGGTTTGGATAATTGTTTTGAATTGACTGGAAACTAGTTATTTGAAGAAATTGAAAAATTTGAAGGTCATTGCATGACCAAATTGTTTTGACTGGAAATTGCATCATTATATTACAATAATCGCGAAGGAAGAGCTGAGATGGTATGTGAATTTTAAACGTGACTCCAAATTTTCCCATAAAAATACCAAATTTTTCCCTGTAAAATGGATATATTCTTTAATATCAGAAATTTTTGTTGCGACTGAATAAAATCTTATACGCTGATCCGCGAAAATTCATTCCAATGAAAAAGAAATGGATGAATAATGGCGATTCTCGAAATTAAATTCCCCCGAATTATACAAAATTTCGCGAATGGCCTGACTCGCGAAATTTTCTGGCCGTGAAAATTTTTGACATTAAAGTATTCTTCTTAGTAGAGTTCACTATGCTAGTAGTTCTTTGAAAATACAAGAATTTTCTTAGAAAAAGTATCAATTTTCTTTTTTATACGCATGGGGTTTTCCCTTAAAAATGCGTCAATTTTGAAGATGTACAGTATGTATGTTCCTTTAAAATAATCAAGCTGTCGCGCTATGTATTTTTTGGACACAGAAAATGTTTGAAAAACAACGTTGTCGCAACATTCATTAAACGTTAAAAAGACGTTGTGTTAATGTTTTTGTAGTACCAGAATCAATCATCGTAAAATTCAAACTTTAGTTATTCGAACTTTCAGTTATTCGACGCGATTTCTATTCCCCTTGGTGCCAATTATAGACTATATCCACCTCAGTTATTCGATTTTTTCCTATTGGGAGATTGTCGAGTGAGAACATTGATTTTCCGTGATTAAAATACTTTTCTTCTTTAAAAAATCAGGATTCATGGCTATTTAAACTCTTCAGCAATTTTATCAAAAGTTCAATATTCTTTAACATTTTCTTTATAAATTTCATCTTTTAAAACCTGCTAATAATTTGTTCGACATAATTCAAAAAGTAAAAATTCTTTATGTTTATTACGCTCAACGGGTGCTCGGGAAAACGAATTTTTCGGTTATTGAACGTAAATTCTTATTCCCCTTAGAGAGAATAACCGGGAGTCTACTGTATCTAATTGTACGTTTGGTAGCCGAGCGACCTATAAGGAAGGCTCTCATGGTTGGCGGATGAGGTAAATCTGCTCTTTTTTCGTACGGAAATTTTCCGTGGCGGAATTCCCGAGTCGAGGTCGAGATTTAAAATTCACAGCTCGGATAAACCCGACAACGGCAAATAATGTAATCATACAATTTTACGCTTTGGAAAATAGAAAACGGTTTTAAGATGTGGTATCGGCACGGAAAGGCTTAACTACACGTTTCTTTATAGAAAAAGTGAACTATGAGCCTCGGATGTTCTTAATTTCTCGAAATTTTCATATGCTTATTATTTTACCTAGAATAAGCATAAAATGAGTATAATTTTATAAGATTGCTCTTATAACAAAAAGCTATCTATGCTAAAAAAAATATGTCTGAGATTGATAGAATCTCTTTTTCTTCGAAAACAATCTCGTAAACGTTACTTTGAAAATGTTACCTAATGTTTTTTATCACAGATCATTTTTTATCAAAATAAGGCGTGGTCTGGTAAGAAGAAATGTTACCTCCTGGTATCTGATGATATTCTTTATCTGGCTAGTTGAGAAAGTTTTTGGGAAATTTTAGAACCTTATTTATTTTGATTCGACAGATTTTGTTAGAAGTTCAAACGGATTATGAATTGTTTAGACGTTTAAAAATTTAGATAAAAGCAACAAAATTGATCCCATGATTTGGAGGGTAATTTGAAAGGTTTTCGTTTAGAGTGGTCGATCGATAAAACATCGTAAATGCATCATCATCACCATCATCATCATCATCATTGCTCGACCGCAATCGAGACTAAAAAAAAAGAGACTAAAAAAAAGAGAAAGTAAATGCATACGTTCCCCTCTCTCTATCCCATTACAAAACATGTGTCACTCGTATGCCTTCTTAATCTGTCACCATCCGGATCTTTAGTTCGCGAAGTTTCTAATTGCAAACGTCTCTCATATGGTCTTCCAATTGACATGTAGTTTTCTCTCTTTAGCTGGATTTACAACATGCTTACTTTGCTCAAACCCTTCCGTAATATTTGGCACATAAGGGGAATGAATTCCCTCAAATTTGAAAACTGCAAGTGATTTTTAAGTGCTTTAAAGTATGGTTGGAAAGTAGAGCTTAGGACCTTAGTATCTCAGGATCTAAAAGCTCAAAAATGTTCCAATAAGGCTGAGAATATAGCTTGGAAGTCACTTAAACCCTTCCCAAATCGAAATATCCAATGAAAGGAAGTGGAAGTACTGAAACTACAATTCTCTTCCAATCTTTAAATTCTGAAACACGTTAAAATACCCAAAAGCGCCAATATATTTCGGCGCCGATTATTGTACCATAGTTCTTAGTGAAACGCAGATGTTAGAATCTACCAAAGCAGAACTGAAACGCAGGTGTTAGAATCTACCAAATCAGAACTGTCAATCATTGCAAAAATCTTAGCAAAAGTTGAAATAGAATTAGCCTCAAACTATAACCTAATTTGTAATAATTTAAATTAACCTAAGCTGTCAAAAAAGTGACAAAAATTGTCTATTTTTTGACAGCTTAGACTAAAATATGTAAGGGTCCCAAAACGACCCCCAGATATATTACGATTGACGAAAAATGTATTGTCTTAAAAAACGTAATTTTGAATTTTGAACTTCAAATGAGAGTATTTCTTTCGGGACTACACTCTTTTTTCAGAATTTCAAGGTTTACGGTTATCAATCATTTCCTTTCAATGCGACCTTGAAAAATCGCCGATTTGTTACCCATTTTCGAGGTTAGGATCTTTTTGCCTATAGCGTCAGTCTTTTGCCCAAACAAAAGGTTTGTCATGCCAAATTTGCGGGCTCCCTCCCAAAAAATCGGGCCACTTTCTTGTCAAAGAATAGAAATTGCTACTTTTCCATCCATTGGTTTTACGTGACCGATGTAAAAGCGGGCGCATTCGTAATTTTATTGATTGTGCATACTATTTTTGGATAGTTTATAAATATCTAAGTTGCAGTTGGTTCTCGGACTGTAGTTTTTGACAGTGTTTTAATCAACGAATTGCGATTTCTATTGCATTCTTTCGATCGCTGTTATTTCTTTGGTGCCGTAAGCCTCCATTGTTCTTAATTTTAGGGCAAAATGAGGTACTTTTATGCCTCATATCCAAATTTTTTTTTTGGGCGATTTTGAGCCTTATTGTTCTTGTAAAGTTGTTCTTATAAATAAGAGAGTATATTTGCTACAATCATGGACGTATATAATATTTGAGAAAAAGCTCAGAAAATGTTCAAATTATGCTGCGAATAAAGCCCGGAAATTTCCAATGTAATAAAGTGTGTAAAGTGAGAGTACTAAAATCGCCTTTCTCGCAACAACTTTAAATTCTGAAAAACCCCAAAATATCAATATATTTCGGTCATGATGGTAGTATCTAGTTTGTTTGTAGTTGTTGAGACAGTCGGACTTGTTAGGAACAAGGTGCTAGATACACCAATCTAAAAATAACATGAAAGTGATAAAAATTCTAAAATTTTCAATTAGTTTTTTTATTCTTCGTTATAATTTTTTGAAATCAAGCTACATAATAACTGTATTTTGAAGAAGAATAAGCTGTATGATGAACTTTTTTTATAAGAACTTGAATATTTCAAGAAAAGAGAGTTTAGGGTACCACAACCTGAACCTCTTTTTTTCAAAATCAATGATGATTTATTTTGGATTCCTTTAAAAGAAATAAGTCGGCGAAGCCCCTCCCCAATGGGTCCGGCGGAAGTGGGGAGACTGCTTTTGAGAAAACGAGATTTTTTTCTCAAATTCCTAGTGAATTCTATCCCATTTGAGCCTTCAGTCTCCCCACCATATTGACATGACTTGTCGCCGATAAAACAGTTTTTGAACTTTTTCTCTCGCTAATTTCAAGATCTCGTCTAAATAGCATATTATGCTCTATCCTTGGATAATATAGCCTATCTGTTTTTGTTTCATTTTTTTCACGTCTTTCTATTATGGTAAACTTGTTATCACTTTTGGTTGATATATTTTCAGTGATAAATGTATCTAATACTGTACGGTTGTTGGTCTTTTTTTAGGCTAAGATTATTGAAAGAGATTCCTGCTTGACTGGAAAAGGAAAAGAAATATTCCTTTTTTCTTTCTTTATTATAGGGCTTCTAGTCTGAATTTAATACTTCTGATTCAGATCAAAGATAAAGTTTCCTTATTTTTTATTGTAAAGGGGAAGTTTAATACAGCATCACAACTGAAAAAAAACACATGATTTTCATATTTGGGCTCGATTTTGTAGAATTTGTTTTTATGTAACATTTTTTTTCGTTCTCTACTCTAACTTTTTTGTGTGATTATTGAGATTCATGCTTTCGTACGAGAAAAAATATTAGGATTGGTATTTTAAGTTTTATTTGAGATGACGATGTCGATTTGAGAGATTGGTATATGATTGTCTAAGCTGAACTCTTCTTTGTTTGGTATCAGTTCGAACCTATTTTACAAGCATTTCTTTTACATGTTTTATTTTAACTCTTAAGAGAAAGGGTTTTGTTCTCAAATTGTTCTTATTTGAGTTAACTCTTCAGCCGTTGCATGCCTATATTATTCTATTTGAGTGAAAAAAATATAAAATTTTGACAATTGAAAAAATGAAGATGAAAAAAAAATCGATCAACAACGACAACGTCAGTCAACCTGTCGTTTCTGGTCAGACATTCTATCTTTTGTGATAGAAAAAAGTTATGAAAAAGCCAAATTCAAGCTATGTTAAAACGTTTAAAAAAGTTATTCTGTCAGTTTATTCGTCAGCATCGGTGCGAAACTAAAGACAGTTTGAAGACTTTGGATTTGAATTAATGGGTACACTAACTTCGAATATTTTAGATTTTCCTCTTTTTTTCACTTTAACTGTTGTTCCTATAGAATTGGGCCTTTAAAAGAATTGGCAAATAGATATCGAAGTTGAAGTCAATGCGGTTTGCACGTTCGAATATATAAACCAGTGAATATTTGGATTTTTGGACCTACCTGGAGGTCCTATAAATTAACCTGTGTTCGTCCGTCCGTCCGTCTGTAACCAACTTTTCTCGGGATTGAATTATAGAAATCTTTTGATTTTTGGTACAAAGGTGCAAAATGGTAGTGGGCGATATGTGACGGAGCCCGATTTTGGAAAAAAAAATTTTTTGGGCAAATTTGGGCCAAAAAACGGCTAAAAAACGGTTTTTTTGGACTTTGTGAAAAATTGGATCATAAATTTTTTCTGATTTTTTGCATGAAAGTAGGGTACCATCGTAGGTAAAAGATGGCTCAAGCAGATTTTTGCAAAAAATTTTTGTTGGCTCAAAAAACGCATGTTTATCTATAAGAAGCATTTGTAATAAGCATACATCAATGTTCTTAGTCAAATTGCTCATGAGGGCTTACTTTTAAAGAATATGTGTGTTTAGACAGGAAATTTGGGTTGCTTGGCGTGTTTTCATTAAAAAACTGGCCAAATTCGATATTTTTTTATAAGCATATTATCAATTACTTAGGTATTAGCTTTTCTCGAGATTGGCTCTTTCATTCTTTATGATTTATTGCACAAACATGCATAACTATAAACCCTCGAATGTGACGGAGCTCGATTTTTGGAAAAAAATTTTGGGGTAAATTTTAGCTAAAAAAAACAGAGAATTTTTCAGCTCAAAAATCGCATCTTTATCTATAAGAATCACTATTAATAAGCATACATCAATGTTCTTAGCAAAATTACTCAATTTTTTTGATGAGATAGATTTTGTTTTTGCTCACAAAGTCTTGAATATGAAAGAATATTTCAAGAGCATGAAATTTTGGTTTCTAAACGGTTTTTCTATAAGAAACAAACGACTAATTTTAATAGATCGTCACTATTTGTGTTCTGAATGATTGTTTAACGGTCACGTCACGTAGATATCAATTATAAATGTGTTAAATGCATAACCAGGTAGGTTCATAAAAGCATCACTTGTTTAAATTTTTTTCGACGAATGAACTTTTGTTCTCCGTTCTTATTTCATGTTTCTTGGAATTAGAGAAAGAAAATTTTAGTGCACTTCAGAATGGTTAAAAAGTAAAAACACTCTCTACCCTTTTCTAGCTGGTAATGTATTTGTAGGGGTTGTTAAATCTTTTAGGCTTTTTAGAGACTTTTAAGATAAATTTCATTTGTTTTTCGAAAGTTTTTCTACCTTTCTCTTTCTCTGAGACTTTTCCACGTGATGCTATGTATACTTTTATTTTTATAAGAACTAGTAAAAGTTTACTGAGCCCTGGCTGTTCGTTTCGGTCTTAAACTGTCCTTATGCTATTCCTATTTTTGGGGTAAAGATTATGTTATTCCAGACTCAGAGCTGTTTTCAAATCGCTTTTAAAGGTTCTATTTTTACATAAGTGTTCCCGTTTCATATCAAGCACATGTTTCATATCAGGACATAGCAACTTTTGTCCAAATTTCATGTTTATACCATAAGCCAAACTGGAGTTACAGTATCAAAAAACAAGTTTTGCTGACGTCAGCATTTTTTGGTTTTTGTCTAATATCTTTTTTGGGTGAAAAAATTAATTATGGCACAACTATTCCAGTGATCTACACTCCAATAGGCTTCTTTCGATGTATGAAGTGATATGCTA
This sequence comes from Clytia hemisphaerica, assembly GCF_902728285.1. Taxonomy (NCBI): domain Eukaryota; kingdom Metazoa; phylum Cnidaria; class Hydrozoa; order Leptothecata; family Clytiidae; genus Clytia; species Clytia hemisphaerica. The sequence continues at coordinate 963,405 of NW_027103699.1, read as the reverse complement.
TGACAAGTGGAAACGGTGATAAAAGATTATGGTAAATTTGGACGTGCCTTAATTTGCCTGTTGTCACTCCTATTATTTAAATGACCTAGCCCTTTGGAGTTTACCCTTAGAATCTAGTGACTCCTCTGGATTTCTAGAAACGTAGGCCCTTTTTGTAAAAACGATTTTCATAAGAACAATGAGGCTCGAAAATGTTTAACTTTAAAGGTTTTGTTTTTAAATAAGAGTGATATCGTTTGCTTATACTCATCAACTCTAATTTACAAGCGCTTTCAAATAGTGGAGCAAGATTGGTCAGGGGTGGAAAAGAAAAACAATTTTTTGTTTATTCAACTATTCCAGTGATCTACACTCAAATACGCTTCTTTCGATGTATGAAGTGATATGCTATGACAAGTGGAAACGGTGATAAAAGATTAAGCTAAGTTTGAAAAATCTGGACAGGCCTTGATTTGCCTGAGGTACACAACACTTATGGAAAAAGCAACTGACAAATGTATACTTTAGAAGTAGACAAAAGCTCCATCATCAAGAACAACAAAAGAAAAACTGACTTAGAGGCTCTTGGTTGGTGAAAAGTAAACTCGGTTAAGTTATGGTATGTCTCAAAAACTGAAAATTACCATAATTTTTAGATCGCATTAGTCGACAGAAAATGAACAAACACGAAATGACTGAACTGAAGGGTACTAAGATAAAGTTTCTAACCTAATGTGTAACCTAATTGTTTTTTCGCTGATTTTCGCGAAAAACCGCAAAAACTGATTATGACGTCATAAAAAACTAAAAATTGAATTTCTCAGGAATGATTTATCCAATTGGCTTTAAACTTTCACCAAAGATGTATCTCACTAAAGTCGATCCTTTGAAAAAAAAATCGAAATTTTGATGACGTCATCAGTTTTTTTTTCAAATGATCGACTCTTGGAAAGTTTATGCACGTGTGACGGGAGAAATGAAGTTGAGTGATATTTTGATTTGCGTAGTATTGGATTATCCCTTTAAGATAAAGCAATAAATCGAAACTGCTAAGTAATATAGAAACATTAACTTTTAAGACAAGTAGAAAATCTTCATTAGAAGAATAATGAAAAATGATACAGTTAGAGTAAAAGTGATACTTTTCACTCCAATAACAAACTGACATTTTACTTTGATGAAAAGTTTTTCTTTATTGAAGAGCAGTGAAAAGTTGATAAAAACGCTTGGTTGAGCAACGGCAGTTACAGGGGGCCCCCTTACAGAAGGTACTGAAAATTGATAAGGAGAGTTTTTTTGTTATATCTCCCCATACAAGAAATGTTGAGTACCTTCTGTAGCCACCTTTTTAAGAGTTTCTGTTGGACCATTATTTTTTTCAGATTTTTTGCATGATAGTTGTCTGAGGGAGCCTCATTTTCAAAGAAAGTTAATTGGTAAATGGTAGCTGAAGCAAATTCTCCAAAAAATATTTTTGTCTCAAAATCTGAACTAGCTGTTTGTTTTCTGAAGCATCGTGAACTGAGCCATGAAGAACACCGGTATTCAGTGAAAAAGAATAACTTTCATGTAAAATAATGGGAAAAAACAACTTAAAACGGCTAAAAAGTGCAAAAGAAATCAAAATTTTGATCCTCGGGTATCAATCAGGCCAAAATAAACGCCCATCAGTTTGGGTGAAGACAAGGCGTTGTAAGTTTAAGTCTTTGATCTAGGTATTGGAATAGTTACTAATTCATCATTCGTTTAATTGTTGTTTTTGTTTTGTTACCATAGGAACAAAAGAAAGGACACATCGGATGTGTTGGACCAATCGTAATGTGGATAACCTTTTACGTGTTTTTGTTTCAAACAGCGTTCGGTGATATCAAAAGTAAGTCTCCCCTATATTCTACTGATCAATTATTAAATACACTGTTACGGATTTAGAGGAACAGAATCGAAACCTTATTTTAGCTTTTGTAGTTAAGCCTGGTGTATCAGAGTTTGAGGCACGTGCAGACTGGAATCTAGGAAATACGACCAAAAGTTACCCTATGGACCAATGTAAAAGACGCGAGTTGCAATAACAATCCAGTCCTCTCGTATTTTTACTTTGATCCTGAGAAATCGAAAATTTTAATTACGTTTGAGGAAAAGTGTAAAGTGAGTATCAGGTTGGGCTTAAAATAAAACCTGCGAATGGACTACTTTTTTTCGGGCTCAGTCTCAGCAATAACAAATAATTTATGACGTAATTTTTAACAAAGTTGTTCCAATGTTTTAAGAAAGGACTTATATCGATTTTACGGGAACACTAATTTTGGTACAAGATTTTGTAGGGAAAAGTTGTGTGAAAAGTAACGAAAATGTCTCCGGGCAACGAAGTTTTTCCCCGTCGAAGTTCTCCCGACATTTTTCTCTGACATTTTCCCCGATGAGCTACCTTATCGGGGAAAACTTCGTCGGGGAAAAGTGACGAAATTTTGGACAAGTGACGAATTTTTTCCCCGACGAAAATTTTCCCCGGCCTTAATGCGTTTACCAACTACCAGCAAGTGACGAATTTTTCCCCGACGAAAATTTTCACCGACGAAAATTTTCCCCGACGAAGTTTTCCCCGATAAGATTACGCAGTAATAAACTTTGAATAAAGAGAAAAATCTATGTTTTTAAGAATCCTAGGAAATATATCTTTAATTAAAACTTCATAGTTAAGGCAACCCCTTTTTTCAGTGGGTTCCCTTTTCTGTTTGAATATTTTCCCCGTTAGGGATTTAGTATTGTTTTTATTTAACGGCCAAGTTGAATAAGAAAATTAGAAATAGAAAGAAACGTTTCTATAAAAGGTTCAACTTTTTCACATTATGGACTAAGGGTTTTTTGTGTTGCTTGAGAAAAAGGGGATTCAGTATTACTATTGGGGAAAACTTGAATTATTGATTGGACCAACCAAGAAAAAAAAGTCTTAAAATAATAAGATGATGAAAAATAATGAAAATAAAAATGGAAGATCACAAATAGAAGTGAAAATATATATAACAAAACAACGACAAAAATCAATATATTATACATCGCACAAAGTTAGGAAAAAGAAAAGTAGATGGGAAATTAATTACTTTGAGATTTTTTTTGCGCCAATAATTATCTTTCCTAAATTTGTCAATTTTTTTCTTTTTTCTTGAGTAGGATTTGTATTTTTTTTAAAGATAAATCGAAAAAAGGAAAACCTATCTATCGCTGAAGAAGGAAATTACGTTTTGATTTTTATCAGCTCTTGTAATTGTAAAATGGATTTTTTGACCTCTGAAATATTATGTTTAAGATTTTATCGGATTTTATGGCATACTACTATTTACTTCCTAGTTATTTTGTTATAAATTGATGCTTAGTTTTGATTTAACGGTATAATCAAATGGTTTGAGACCTTTGACCTTTAGATTCCTCTTTTCGTCCAAATCTTTGTTCGTAAATAATCTCAAGTGAAGATTATTTAAGATTACAAGATTTTTGACTTAAAGCGCTCTCTAAAGATAATTTCCTTCGAAATGAAAACACAGAGCTACCTTATCTGCATATCGGATTAGGATCTTTGCTTCCTAAGAATAATCTTATAGTGTCAAATTGATTTTTCCTTGTTTAAACTTGTAATACTAAATCCTAACCACCCTAACACTTTTTCTCAACATTTCTAACGTTGAAGTTCTATCATTATTGCTTTTCTACTCGTAGAGGTTAGAATTTTGTATTACAAGTTTAAACAAGGAAAAATCAATTTGATACTATAAGATCATTCTTAGGAAGCTAAGATCTTAATCCGATATGCAGATAAGGTAACTCTGTGTTTTCGTTTCGAAGGATATGACCTTTAGAGTGCAGTTATTTCCCTAAATATTTTGATTATATTAATTGCTAATGAATGTGATTTTTACACACTTTCGTTTTCTAATACTTTTCTTCAAACTAAATAACATGTATGATGAGATTGGTCCAGAAATTGAAGATTGTAGGATTTTAAGATAACTCTAAAATATAATATTGAACGTTAGGCATACTTGGGTGTGGTACTATTGTCTTTATCAAGGTGCCCAAGGCAACCAAGTCGTACTTTTATAAGAACTCTTCGTTCAATGGCTTAATTATTATTTGGTTGTGCTTATAAAAAAATTTAACAAATTACCTAATATTATACTGACTACCAAACTGAGGAAAAAGGTTTCGAAGTGAACATTTGTCCCCCCCCTCTCACGGTTATGGTACGACCAAATCTAGTTTCAAGCTTGATTTTTCTTTTGTAATTATATTCTTTTTGTTTTCTTTTCTTGTTTTTAGACCTTTTTTTGTAACACCTTTTCTTTTGGCACTTCTTGCCTTCATCTATATGTTATCACCAGAAATCATCTTAAAATCAACTTTTCGGATCTTCACTGTTAGATAGAATTTGATCATAATACCAAAGTGTCGACGTTTAAAAAGCTTTTTAATAATAGTTTTTGAAGAATAAGGGGTGTTGAGAAATATTACTTCAATGCTGATAGAAAAGGCTGCAAGAATTATTCCTTATCTTCATAGTTTCAGAAAGGTGTATATCTTTAACAATTATGATTTATAGAACAGATAAGAAATTTTTTTAATAGAAAGTTAAAAGAGGAACTGAAAAGGAAATCAAAAGGGGGACATTACCCTCTGAAAAGCCCTGGACGCGAGCAATTAAGCCACCAAAGATGGAAAAAATTGATATCTTTCATCCTTGAAAAGACTTTTCGAAATCTTGTGATAAAGAAGTATTCACAGTCGTTGGTCAATTTTTACTGGCGCATTCAAACTTCAAGATTTCCTAAATCGAAGTGAAGTCTAGTAATATACAAAATCGCACGTGCTTATCATGCTTGTTTTTTATATGATGGTATTGTGTGCGGCTATGTCAACGAATCGTCATTTTTTCGCTCATTCGTATGATAATAACCCATATCCTGGCTTCAATCTGGGTATGTTTGGCAATCGTGGATATTATTTTAATCTAGGTCCGTTGTAGTCATTCATTGCTTCGTTCATTTTTTAACCTCGTTGCCTCTCTCAAACTGTTTCATATATATACCAGCCAGTCTGTTTACCATAAGTGTTAAATCATCTGGCTTTTTCATATGGAAACCATATCAGTATGATTTAAACTGAGTTTGTTTGTGGGTGGTTTCCACCTGGTAGCAAGAAAAGTGCACTCTAATGAGAGCTGGAATATCCGATTCTTTGCTTACTTTCGGCTAGTACGATTTTTTGAATCTGTCGGTAAATATTACCTTCAATCAAACTTAATTGAACAACTCGTACCAGTGTTCGGAAATTCCTTGCTAATACACCTTTTCGACCGTAGCCACCAATTGCCGCGTGGGCATTTTTTTTTTGTCCGTTAATCACCCTAAAACCGTCCCAGTCTTTTTTTTGCACCTATAGACAATAGAAAAAAGTCTAAAAAAGGATTAGACTAGCAAACTAGTCTGTTAATTAATCATATCAGAGGGGGGGACATAAAGGCGGCGGGCGTTTGCTAGAATAGGAGCTGCGTAGGAGAGCGAGCAAAAGTTAGTGAGAGGCTGCTGATTAATAGGCACGTACCTGACCGCGCGACTACGGTCGAAAAGGTGTATCAAACTTATGTGTCCTTTCCCATCCGTCATCTTTATAGATTTGATATTTTATAAAGATGATCATTTCTCCCTATATTGTTGTCACAAATCGAACAGTTTGGTGCATCCAGACTTTCAAGCTCTTTCTCAGCCAAAACCATAAGATTTAACATTAAATTATATCGTTGTCGATTTGATCATAGACTTCACAGCCGTGATTTATTCAAACCCCTGTTATTTTCATTTTTTAGCCTATGAAAGTTTGGACGAAGGTGAACAGAGGCTTTTGAAATATCTGAAGAATTTTAGCGTGAACTCGAGGCCAGTCAATATCTCATCAACAGCTGTATACGTTAATGTTACCATGGAAATTGTTCGACTCGATGCCGTGGTAGGTTTTACTCATATAGCCCGGTTTTTTTATTAGTTATCGGGTGTGTAAAATCCTGCTTTGGGCGAGGTTTTATCGATTTGGAAAGGAGCGGAAAATGACATTCGGTCTCCACATGACGTTTTTTCGGTCAATGAAATTGCAAGTAACTTGACTGTCGGATAAGCTTCATATTTTCTGCAAGGCTGACGTATAACCGGATAAGATTTACATATTTTCTCTAAAGTCTACTTATAGTGTAAAAGCTTTTACCCCCAACTAAGAGGTCTTAATAAACATTCGGTTGTCTGGTGATTGTATATTGATGGTTGTCTATAGTTAGGGACTGTACACCCTGGTAGAGGAGCAGATTATTTTCGTCTTTTTTAAATCACTTATTGGTTTCCTTACGACTTTATTAAAAGCAAAGACTATTCGATTCTTAGTTTCCATCTGCTTTGACTACCCTTACTAGTAATATAGATATTGGGTGTAACAATATGGTCGAATATATTCGTATACCGGCGCCGTCTCTAGTTTAAGAATCAGTTCTTTATCTCGTCTAGATTTTTATTTCTAAAGATCCTCATCTTATTGTCCCCCATATGAACCCTTCAAATTATTTCATTTTTTTTCAAATATTCGTAGATTATTTTATCTTAGGTTTTCTTCCTTTATTTTCTTATAGAGTGAAAAGGGACAGTCTGTTCGGATGAAATTACATATTAATTATGTAAGTAATGAAACATTTTGTGTCTAACTTTTTTATCCCTAAACTAACCCTCCTTATCTGATCTCTAAGACTGAGAGTACACTATCCAGTTTTATCATCTCTACCATTGTTGCCGGCACCATGAAGTCATATAGGGCCAGATAGGCAAACTTTAAGCTTTCCCAGTAGAGTAAAAACAAAAGATTGTGCCCTTTTTGTATCGGTTACCGGTAATCTTTTTCTTATTTTCAGCTTTGGAGGAACCCATATTTAGTATGGAATCCGCTTAACTATAAAGGTGTTTCCGAAGTCATTTTACCCGAAGGTGAAATCTGGATACCGCCCATACGCCTCTTCAATGAGTAAGCACATTTTTCATCACCCTAAAACGCCCTGAAATATTAAAAATCGAAATTGAGAATGAACTTTATTTGGTAGTCCAATTCAGTTAAATTGCGCCCCTGTTGCCAACTGTCTTTTTTTCCCCTCTTTGTAATTATTTTCCCTGAAAATGTTCCTGGAAGCTCAACTTACATCATTTTAGGGGCCTCGAATTCATCCAAGTTTTTTTTCTGTAGGATTTCCTACAAAAAACTAAAAGTCCCAAGACATTTTGACGTTCAACAAACAGCCGCTTTCAACTTTATCTACCGTCTTTATTGTTCGAAATCTCTTGCACTGCGATCCTTTTGCCACCTTTCCTCTTCTTTTCCTCTTTCTTCAAACTCGCCCTTTTTTACCCACAGTTTTAATTTATTTTAAAGAAAGAAATGTTGTAAATGCCTAATGGGGCATTATTCTTTTTCGCCGTAATGAAACCAACTGCACCTAAGATAGTGATTCCACTGAAGTACAGAAAACTAGTAAAGAATCTCAATTAGTATTATTGCATTAATTTTCAAAAGATTAACTTTTGTGTTTTTGCGAATTTCGGCGAAATTGCCGACTCAGGGAATTAAATCCACGCATTCTGTAACTCTTTTTTTTCGAGGGAAAATAACACTCGAAATCTTCTTTACGGAAAATTGGGATCTTTTTTAGCTGATTTTTAGTCCAGAAATTTTAGGCATTACTAACGGGCAAAATAATCTTTCTCGTTAAAATCATCAAGACAATCCCTAAAAATGATGCTGAAAAATATTTCTCTTTGAATTTCCTGACTGACTTAGAGAAGTCTCTAAATACGGGAATATTGCTTTCTTTTAAAAAGAAAAACTGTTTTTATAATGACTCTCTTGGTTAGGGGTTAGTTCCAAGAATCTTTCTTAGCTTTTATCCAACAAGACTAGAAAAGAAAAAATAATATTTAAACAGCGGTTTTGATCTGAATATTCTTTCCCAAAAAATTTGTTCTATATTTAGGGTACTATTAGGCAGGTGCCTCAAAAGAAATATGTAGATGTTAATTTTTTATTCTCGCCCCCTCTTTTTCATATCATTTCTTCCACATTTACTTTTCACTTAAAAATATATTTGGAAAAAGTCATATCAGTACGAAAAGATTAATTTTATACATTTAGAATGCGTACACTTTACTTTCCGAAAAAAAAACCCATGGGGCCTAAAAATAGAACAAAAGATACAATGCTAGTAAAACACCCAAAAGCCTGGAGCTATCCTATTATGTAGATTTTCACATCCTCGAATTAAAAAACACTTTCAAAATATTATAAACCTTTTTTACCCTGGTGATTTTTAGAAAACTAAAACTTTGTACCTTTCCTATCTTCCAAGCTTTTCAATTCTTTCATGCAGAGCGAGCAAAACACAAGGTGAATACAATGAGGACAATCACGCGCGGACCGTGCTTCTAACGAATGATGGCAACTGTTCACTAACCTATGCCCAGTTCTTCAAATCCACATGCGAAATTGATGTCAGTGATTTTCCATTTGACCAGCAATATTGCGATATGACGTTTGGTAGTTGGAGTATGGATGAACGGTTGCTACAACTGAGAGCTGTCAAGGAAGAAGCTATATCTGAGCAATTGTACAAGGAAAATGGTGAATGGCATTTAACTGAAGCCACATTGAAGACCCATGATGTACGTTTTCCTTGATCATATTTTTAGTTTTAGTTGAATTTCGGTTTCTGGAAAGAGTACCACTTCCAGACTAGAATCCAGTTGTATTCTTAGAATTAAGAGTAGATGTACAATCAAATTGTAAGACAAAGTAGAATACAAGCTTCACCCCCCCCCCTTCCCCCACTGGCAATGTTTAACGGCATACTCTTAGGTGCCAAATAAACGGTCCCCCCCCGCTTGTTAATTTTACGAAAATTTTCCAACCCCCCCGGACCTTATTAGGACCCCCCCGTTTATTAATTTTAAAGAATATTTTCAGTTGGCTAAAAGAAGTCCCCTTATTTTGCTCCAAAAATCCTGATTTTAGCCTATATTTACCTTATTTTGGGGTTTTCATAAGTACAATTTCCAACCCCCCCCCCGGCAATTAGATCCCCCCCGTTTATTGAAATTTCAAAAATTTTCCAACCCCCCCGTTTATTCCAACCCCCCGTTTATTTGGCACCTAAGAGTAAGTCCATGATTGTATAAACGTCATCGATCAAAGGTGTAACCTTTTGTTTTGGTGCTTTATAAATTTTTACGATTAAATCTTAAACCTGCTAGCCTAGAAGAGGACTAGTAAGTACTCTTAGAATGAAAATAAGAATTGTATTCTGAGGGAATTCTTAGTTTCAATTACTATCAACCAGACAGATCTTCCTCGATTTTAATAAATCATAGTAAAGATATTCTTTTTTTATGCTGACAGAATAGAGTTAACAAAAGAATTTCTCAAAATTTGTCCTATCACGTGACGAAAGTAACTTCTTTTGTTTAAAGATAAAGTAGTGTGTCTTTTGTTTTTAAATCAGAAAATTCAATGGGATTGGGGAAGATAGCACGATATTTTGCAGTGAGGATTTGTTTATTTGATTATTTTCAGTGGGGACAAAAATTGGACGATGATTTTCCACCGGGGACGATATTTTGGCAAAATTTTTCTTTTTCTGTGAGAAGGGGGTGTCTTCAAATCAAGGTAGTTTGAACTGTAAGAAAAATTTTCCTTTTATAGGTCAGATATCCGATTCACCGTCACAAACACAGCACCATCAAACTCTCCATACTCATAAAGCGAAAGTACATCTTTTTCATCATGAATTTGGTGGTACCATGTGCTCTCATTGCATGCATGATTTTCTTGGTGTTTGTACTACCAGCCAAATCAGGAGAAAGAATCTCTCTTGGTATTACTGTCATGTTATCTATGGCTATCTTTCAAGAATTGTCGTCAGAGAAATTGCCAAGTAGTTCTGATAACTATCCGTTACTTGGTATGTATTACTACAAAACTTTGAAATATCTTTCCAACTAGTTTTGATAGATTTTCAATTTTGTGCTCGCTGAAAAAACTGACTGCTAGTAGAATTTCTAACAATTTTTTTAAAGGTTGGAAATTAGGAGGACAAAAATATAGCGTTTTAAAAGCGTATGAGAACCACTTTTCACAGAAAAAGAACTTCTACCTAAATCTTCACTCTTAATTAAAGAGTATGTCAGACATACAAGAATCACACATGGCAATAACCTTTCTGTTATCAAAATTCATTACATTATGAAATTCCTGATCGAACTTGATCCACATATTTCTTTTTATTTTCAGGTGTTTATTACACGACTTCAATGTTTGAAATTGGTATTGCCCTGGTCATGAACTGCTTCATTCTTAATGTTTACTATCGCAACTATGAAATGCAGCCGTGGATGCGTCGATTGTTATTCGATAAACTCGCTCGACTCGTTCGAATCGATATCCCACATACTCGAACGCAGCATTACATTGATCGAATGTCGACTGGTCAGTTCCGAGAATTGAATCCATTGGCTGAAACCACCCTCAATAATACGGCGCACAATGCTCACAATATTGACGGTGAATCGGCACTTGGTAACGGGAACGGAGAAATGTCATATTTTCCAAAATCGACGCTCCATCGGGAAGACACACAGACTATTCAACGGAAAACCAAGAAGTTTTCTGTCAACCAAAACGGCAGCAGTAGCGATTTGACGTACACCAAATCGAATTTGTCGGCAAAAATTTCACTCTCTTTGTCATCTGATCCAAGTACGCGTATCGAAGAGCGAAAACTCTTAGGTGAGGACTGGAAAACAGCGGCTAGAATTCTAGATCGCTGTATGTTAGCTATAGCGATTAGCGTTGGAGTTATCTCAGCACTTACCATTTTTATGCAAGCGGCAAGGTTTCGTGAGATGTTTATTCCTTGAGAATGCTCTCACTGCTTTGCTTACACTCAACACAAGTAAGTGCTTGCCATCTGTTGTTGCTATGGTAAATTTTATGATGTTCAAGGAGGAGTTATGGAGAAAGAAAGATGGTAGCACCATTACGTATTGCTAAGGTTGGTAACCCTTGGTTACAGGAGACCTCGTTTCATGGGTTGTATAAATGACACAGATACAATATCTATAAAAGCGAAAATTTGTTTCTACCGCAAAATAAAATGACTGAGTTGAAATGGTTTAGATAATGAGCTTATTAAACAAACAAAGCTAACTTATTATTAATAATGCTTAGCTGATAGAAAGAGGAAAGTTTGTATTTACTAAAATCACTTTCAAATCAAGGCCGCTTTTTACATTACGTGCTTGATGCAAAAACATAAAGAATGGCTTTGGCGAAACAATCTTGGCCCAAACATACAATCAAAGTAAAAGCGTCTCTTTGCAATAGACGATATCGCGTTTAGATAAATGCAATGCATTCTGGTTTCTCGGGGACTCTCAAAGGAATTATAATCTATTCCAGATTATTATATAATCGACATTATAATTCCCTTGAGGGTCCCCGAGAAACCAGAATGCATTGCATTTATCTAAACGCGATATCGTCTATTACTCTGGTACATCTTTTTGTATTTTTCGTGTTGAGGACGGCAGCCTTGAGAAATGAGTACCATTTAGAAAAGTCAAGTAAAGGAATTGTCACTTGAAGTTTTCAAATTCGCCGTAATTAGATTATACATTATATCTGGAAAAAGAACTTGATACAGTTTTTGGGTCCCGAGTTAAATTCGTCATAAGAAAAACTCTACCGTGATAAAAAACTTATTTGGAACAATAATTTCTTCATAGTACAGTTAAACATTTTGTATGACTTCAATTTTCAATTCTTTTACTGGACATAGATATGCATTGCAAAAACAAGTCAGGCTCGGATACAGAGGGAGGCTATAACCAATGGAGGAGAGTGCACTTTATCATCGTATTACCTTATATGGAAACTAATTACTCTCCACGAATAAGATAGCCTACCTCCTGTATCCGACACTGCAAGTCTTTTTTCAGTTGATTTTAAATTTATACGATTTGATACATAACATATTATTCTATATGATACGGTAGTCGTATTGGTCGGAAAGTTTTTGGAATTCCTCACAAAAATTTGATAAATTAAAGGTTATTTTTGCCTTTTCGTATCAGTAAGCAAATCAATGAAAACTGCAATTGCAAACTGGCTGCAATTTGGACGTAGTTATCACACTCCCGACAGCTTAAATTTATAATATAAATAAACAAATTTTTAATTAACTGGAATTTGGATTTCTAAGTTTTAGTACCAGATATGAAATCCAAATGCTCGACTAGATTGCAAATCTGTAAGAATTCATGCGACAGATATATTACGACTTTAAATTCGTGACTTAAAAAAGACATAATTTAAATTAGCACTATTTATTTATTTATTTATTGAACATTTGTCAATATTTTGCTTTAATTTATTGTTTTTATAGTAATAAGTGTCGATTCTTCATAGTTTTGCAATCCTCAATATTTGTTTTCGACCCTCGTGAGTCCTGGGACGATGACCAATTTACATGTTTTTTTATAAGCATAAAAAATTCCAAAAGATTGCTCGGAGGTGCTTTAGATCGAGAGATTGACAAGGCTGGAAAATACTTGAAGGATGCTTATATCATAAGAAGAATTTCAGGGAGAATCCGTAAAAGCTCAGAGATTTATACTTTCAACTAAGAATTAAGCGTTTTTATATACAGTATGTGGCCGTCAAAACGTCGATCAAATTTAAAATTTCTTCCAAATCTAGAGGAAAAGAGGTTTTACAAAAATTTTTGCTGCATGAGAAACTTTAACATCTCTACTTTATTTCCCGGAAGTTCTTTTTCAAAATTTCCAATTTCAACAATATTTTTCAATCGGTTAAAGATAGGTAGCTTTTTTCTAATGGCCCCCAAAACGGAGGTTTGCAATTTTAGCGATTTTTCGAGATATCTTCAAGATATGAATACATAATTTTGACCAAAGTTTGGAAATGTGATTTAGAGGGTTTTGGGCATAAATTTGTTTGATAAAATTTTTACAGTATACCCTGGTTGTCAAAACGCAGGTTTGGGGCCCCCAAAACGTAGGTGTAGTTAAAATCAAATTATTAAGCCCAGTGGTAATAGGGGGAGAAACTATGAACATATTTGTGTTTTCCCTTTTAAAATTTATGATTTTTATAAAATATTTCAAGATTTATTACGATGATGCAAAGTCCAAACTGAAAATTTAGACATTTTCAAAATGACAATTTTGATTGAACAACCTCCTAATCAAGTTTCTGAAAATTAATCTCTTTTAAAAATAGTTCCATTCATGTATGGAATATATTGTGAAAATTTTAGAAAGACAACTTAACTAAAACTGAAAATATCAAGCTTTAAAGGGATTTTTCTCCTATATTTTGCAAAAGAATGACAGAATTTGCCGTTTATGCGGATTCAGTGAAAATCTTTATATAAAATGTTAATTTTTTGTTATAAACTATTAACTCAAGCTGATAGGAATGGAATTCCAAGATTTTTTGCTGTTTCTAATATTTAGAATTTTTGGTTTTATCAATGCTGATTCTAGGGCCCCAAAATACTGGTTGACCTTTAAGATGATATATCTTTTACCCAGCCTCTAAAGTCATAGATGTATCTGCATTTTCTGAACGGCATTAGGTGTAGAAAGTTTCCTATACCCCATTTTTATAACTATATTCAAGGAGCTAGAGTGAGTTATATGCGATTTTCATTTACTGGCTTCAGACGCAAATATCTTATTTTGAATCTGTCTCAAACCATCAAAAACATGCTCATTTTTAAGTATGACCATCAATGACATGAAATGGGCGTCAGAAGAGTTGCAAGGGGTCGATAGACCTGCTAAGTCAAGTAACTTATGTCATGTGTACTTATTTTTACCCCCTGACTAGTCCGGTTTGCCATAAGTAAGGATGTAAAAGAAAAAAAGACAGGCAAATTAGCGCACGTTCTCCAAGCAGTTTTGATGAGGCCCAAAGCGGTTTGCGTGATGGCACGATTCGGTTTTTTGGCGTGATGTTGCATGTTATTTCAAAAAGTACGGCGCAAGATGAAGAAAAAAGATTTGTATGATGACGTCCAATCTTTTTGTGTGATGATGTGATCGGAAACTCCGCTGGGGGCGTAGGGGGCATTAATCAATAAAAACTCAAACTAGTTTTGCTAACAAAACTAAACATATTATTTTATTCTGCAAACTATTAGTTAAAGATAAGTACATACATAGTGAGCATATATCAAATACTCAATCTAGTACTAGGCTAAAGTTAAGAGGCGTGAAAAGCAAAAGAATTTCATTCTACATTGATAATATGAAACGAAGGTTGCAAAAATAGTAAATAAGGGGTTTCGGGAAAAATTGACTGCTGGGTGTATGCGGACGGTAAGTTTGGTTTGTTTCCATAATTACCTCTGCAAGAGTATCGAATTTTTGCGAAAACCAAAAAGAAAAGTAATTCTAACGGGCTTCTAAATTTCACAAAATTTCTCGCTCTGAATTATGATATTTTCACCAAAATGTTTTCTCATTTAGAGCTGGTTTCTCTAACTCTAGTAGATTCTAGTGACCCACAATTTCTAAAAAATCCATCTTTAACTTTTCAGAACAGCTTTATGAAAGAATCGATGAAGAATAAAGCCAACCAAAATATGAGTACAGTACTCTCTTTTTAATTCGATTTTCAAGGGACCGAAAATCTTCTTCGAGTTGAAGAAAGATTCGAATTACAGAGAGTACTTCTTTTAAGCTAAGCCCCCTCAGGGGCAATATTTTTGAATTTGAATAGTAGAGGTTCGAATTAGAGAGAGATGATTATAAAAGAAAGCTTTAGAAATATTACATACAGATAAAAAATAAAAACATAATAGGTACATTATACGCATAAAACATAACAATCTTAAAATACAATTTTTACGGTATACGATGCATATATTGTTTGATTTTTGAATAACATATTCCAAACATTACTTGTGGATTTTTAGGGTATAAAACGCAAAAGTTTATATCATTTTTTAATTCGTTTTTTTCTCGCATCCTTTTTTCTTATCATCAGGGAAAAGCGCTTTTGCCGGTTCCAATCCAAGTAAGAGGATATGGCGGTCGTACGCATTTGACTTGACAAACATACTGTCGGTACCGTGCAAACGGTCAAGAACGCCAAGAACACCAAAATTATTGATGAACCTAAAAAAAAGAAATTATTACGGACAAGATAAAAAGAAAACTGTCTATTTGCATTGAAGTTCGAGCATGCTGCTTTACTGAACAAGATACAACAAGCGGTTATTATTCATTTGTTATTGACTATTAGAGACAGAAAGTTCGGAATACCTGGTTGTTCATAAAATTTTCTAGCCAAGGCTTAAATCAGCAATTCAACCCAACCCTTCCTATATTATTCATCTCTGACAATGGAAAAGGAAATAGAGCAGGGTAGCTAACATAAAGAAACTCCACGACAGGACCAAATATCATGTCAGTGTTTTTTCCAAGCACCCAAATGCCCCCGTTAGACTTTGTTAAAAATTCAATTTGAAAGTAAAAACGGAGGCATTGCTTGGTGCTTGGAAAAATCCCTACATGTTTAGTAATTGGCTAAAATGACATATCGATGAAGAATACAGTAAGGGACTAGATTTTAAATATACAAAACTTATGTTTGGGCGTTGTTTTTGTTAAAAAAAATTTTTTCTTTTAACTCACTTCAAATGGTGATAATCGTGTGCTTCGGGTGAAGGCAATAACGGTAAATGGTAACCCCCGTGTGAAATTTGTGTTGAAGTGATCGCAATGCAGGTCCACATCACCAGCGACCCCATATGAGAGCCCATGATCAGGGGGCCGAGAGTGACGGGCAAGATGTTGGAAACGATATGTTCTAGCCAGTGATTGTAGATTCCAATGATTGAGATTGGTGCAGTCCATTCGTGGTGAATCTTGTGGATGTGTTTATAAAGGCGTGGGTGGTGTCCAAGGCTACAAAATAAGGTAAGAATGTCCAACTCGTCTTAAATTCAAACCATCATAAATCGAGAGGAGAAAGATGTAGTGCCTAGCCTTACAAGCCTTTAATTTGGGAAATTGATGAAAAGAACTGCCATTTCCATGGGATTTCTTCATAAATTTAGCACTAGTGGGGTAAATGTTAGTAAATGTTAGTTTTTAGAAAGGTAAGAGAATTTAGCGAGATTAAAAAAAATAAAGTTAAAATTTCATCTAACAACAAGCTTTGTTAAAATGATAACAACGAGTTCTTATTTCTTGCATCTGGAGAATGTTATCCATACTTGATACATCTCTTAAACCCAGCGGTTTGCGTGATGGCGTGATTGGAACTTTTTTCTTGCGTGATGGCGTGACTAGAGATTTTTTTTGGCGCGATGACGTGATCAAGATTTTGGCGTGATGCGTGATAGGGCAAATATTTGAGGCGTGATGCGTGATTTGGGCTATTTTTCGCTATTTTTTGCGTGATGACAAATTTTAGCGATTTTCGTGTTGCGTGATGGCGTGATTAGGGATACCGCTGGGGGGGGGCCTCCTTAAACGAAAAACTACTCACCGATGCGAATAATAGAATCCAAATTCTTCAACCCAAATATAAACAAACATTTCAACCAAAAACCATTGGAAAGTTGGTAAATCTTCAGCATCATAAGTCATACCACGTTTTGCGACAAAATAATAGATTGGAAAACTGAAAATCAATCCGACCAATTGATTGAACATGACAACTCGGATTGCTTTTAGCATTTGAGCACGTGTAGGTTTCTTATCTTCTTGGATTTTGTATTTCATGAAGAACTTCGGTTCGAAAACATCCAGAATGAAGAAGAAGATTGAGTTAAGCCAAAACCAAGCGAAAATGATCGCATGTACACCTGTGCAATTAAAATAGGAATATGGAAATGACAATGTTAGCTGTATATTTTTTATAAGCAACCAGCTTGCTAAAACTCGAGCCCTTAAATTTACCAAAAAATTTTCACTATCTCGTAAAGAATTAAGCTTTTTAGATAATCTAATTATGACAGATAATAGCCCTTGACGCAATCAGCATGATGGTACAATATCAAAGCAAAATTTTCATAAAATGAGCTAGAATGATAAGCAAGACCAGATTCTAAAATATGTATATGTTGTGGTGTTGTCTGAATACACTCTTTTTATAAGCACGAGACATTTTGATGCTCGGCTGTATATTTGTATATTTTTATATTTTTATCCCCTGATTGATAATGTCATGTTTTTGTTATTTTCGGGCAAAACAGCAAGGAGATCGATAACGATAACATTATCTTATTATGTGATGTCAAAGTTTTACGTATTGTGAACATGAAACATCCGGTATTGTCGGAAAAATAATGTGTAGTTTTGAAAGTTGTCTAGCTGATATTTTTTCCTATGCTATAATGAATCAACGTTTTCTGAGAGTTAAAAGACAAATTTGAGAATTCATTTTTAACTTCAAAGTGTACACTTTGAAGAACTTCCTGAATAAAACATAACATATGGGAATCAGTCAATTGCCTTCCGCGTTAAAGCTAACGAAAACGGCATTAATTATTACGCCTAGTGAATATACAAGAAAAGGCTTGTTTAATTTTTAATAGTTTATCTCCATAGCAAAGTGTCGAAATGGTGCAATTAGCATTTAAAGACCTTTCTGTTTATTGAACAGTAGGTGGTATAACTTATTGATTATCTTGCAATTAAACTGCTCCTTCATGATACCTCGTTTATAAATTTATAACTTGACCTTTTATGAAGGAAAACAACACTTCCTGATGTTCAATGAATTGTATTAAAAAAAGCATTCTTTCAAAATTCTAGAACGTAAAACTTTTCGAAAACATTTGGATAGTTTTCTATTCTTCTCTTATTTATTATTAAACTTACCAAACGTTGAGAGAAGCAATCGATTTCCTTTGAAAATATCACGATAAAAGTATGTCCAAACATCTTGATAAAATGTTTTTGAGCCTCCCCAAAGTTCTTCAAATTTCCTGTAATGAAAATACAAAAATAGTAAAATTACAAAAATGAAGAATCTTACCTATCAAGAAGAATATTCGCTACTTCTGTACACAAAGTAAAATCTTTTAAAGCTCTCTTAAAAGCTAAAAGACAAATTTAAAGCCTTCTTATGGTATGTGTTTAAAGATCTACGTTCGCTTGGATAATATCATTATGATCATTTCCCCATCCAGGATCAACATTGATAAAATTTTGCAGTACCTGTGCCAAAAGATTCTCTCGTGGAAAATATATAACATAAATTTATGTAGGAGCAAGGGGTCATAAAGGATATCAGCAAAGTCTCACCATTATTGAAAAATATTACAGCTGTAAGTATAGTTAAAAATGTTTTACTGCAAAATATCGTTCAGAAGAATTATTTTGATTAAAATGAAATATACCATGTTAAAGAATTTCTCAAGGATGCAAAAGCCAATAGAAAGGAGCCAATGATGAAAGCTGATTGGATTGCTGACGACAGCAAATTCTTCTTCACCTAGATTGTCAATAAATAGAAAGTTGAGTACAGTAAACATTACAAAATCATTGTATAGCCGAAACTGACAACAAATTGACATGAATACAAAGACATGATTGGCAAGCTTACACAATTACCTTTTTTATTTTATATTTGTGAAAATCAATTTGTAATTAAAAAAAGTTCTCACAGAAAATAACACAGATGCAAAATTAAAGGTGTAACCTGAGATGGTGGTGCACCCTTGGGCTTTGGCTTTGCCCATTCAGGTAGCTCTTTATCAGGAACGCATTGCTTTTCCATTTTATTATCTCACCCTTGCCGCAGGAGGGTCACGTTTAAGTTTTTCTTGTTTCTCAGAATTATCAGTTTTGTCAGTTACCCTAAAAAACAGAATTGAAATTGAACCTAAGTAAGGGTTTAATGAATTACATTCCCCTTTAAACAACTTTTTCATTTGTATATAATAAGTCACTGTGTATATAAACTAAAATTTTTAATATGAGAACTTTAGAAAATGAGAAAGACTTTTTTTGAACAGCCAGGTAAGCACAAAATCTTTAAAGATTGAATGAAAATTAGGAATCTCCCCAAACTCAGCATAAATTCGTGCAAAATAAATATAAAAGGCATTTTTTACCACAAAAACCCCTCTAATATTTTATCTAGAAAAGTTGGAATTTTTTGCAGTATATGTGCATTTATTAGGATCTTCTTATTTTACAATCTCTTAAAAACGGTGTCAGAATCAGATGAGGGATGTCAACAACAGTCTTTTAAATAACTATATTTCACCTGATTTCACCAACAAAATAAAAACAAACAGCAAGAAAAAACCATGTGCAAGTCCAGAAAATTTTTATTAAATAAAATGTTTACAACCTCAAGATGTCAAGTTAAGACTGTTGTAAGAGAGGAACCGTCAACTGCTCTAACTTGGGACGATTGGTGGTAACAAGGGACTGGTTGATATCTGGTCTGTATTTTCACTTACTGTTAAAATCTTTTTAATGACAAATTTGTTTTGATAACTCCACCAAGTTTATCAATCATACCGTGAAAAAGGGTAACTTGCATCAGTGGAGGCTAACATGCATAGCCCTCAAATGAAAGGCCCGGCTGGTCATTAAAATACGAAAATAAATCGAAACAAAAATGGTAGAGTGGAGCTGCGAGCGGAGCTGCGTATGTGTATTTTAATGACCAGCCAGGTCATTCATTTGAGGGCTATGCATGTTAGCCTCCACTGATGCAAGTTACCCTTTCTCACGGTACTTCTTCGTTACGCTTAGAGTGCACAGACACTTGCGGAGTGCACAGACACTCGCGTGTGTTCCACTACGGATTTTTTTCATATTTCGATTTAAAAGCCTACTCGATGCGAAAGAGAAATCGTGTATTTTTTAATACGGCGTTCATTATTAACTCAAATCAAATGACTTTGGAGGTTCCGTGAAATGGTGGCCGAATTGCCGTCCCATGTTTTGTCAGATAGTCCCAAGTTAGAGCAGTTGACGGTAATACCGCAAAGTAGGGTAACTTGCATCAGTGGAGGGAAACTTGCATAGCCATCAAATGCCTGACCAACCAAAAGCAGCAAAATTTCAAAACAAATGAACTACGCAGCTTTGCTCGCAGCTCAACTCTACCATTTTTGTTTTGATTTAACTTTGAATTTTAATGACCAGCCAGGTTATTCATTTGAGAGCTATGCATGTTAGCCTCCACTGATGCAAGTTACCCAAGCTCACGGTACGGAGCAGATAATTTACGACCCAAATGGCTGGAGTAATTTACTATGCAGAACTGAGTCAATAGGTTGTCACATTCACCTAAACGACTATACTAGAAACTAGATTATCCTGGACTGTACAAATAATTTCCACCATTTTTCAGAAAAATGGCTGATTGTTCATTGTTGTTTGTGAATCAATCTGTTCTCACCACTTTGAAAGAAGTTAAATAATAAAAAAATTCATGATGATTGTAATCGTATGACACTAGTCATGCAAACAACCTGACAACAAACAAGACGATAATAAATAAATGTACAACAACATCAAATTCATGCTATTTTTCTAAATTTCAATTTTTTTTAACTGTTAGCTGCCCTGGCTATTGTCTGATTGTGAAAAATGAAGACAATAAACTATAAATTTAAGAAAAGGAAAAGCAGCCCTTTTCATTATTACTTAATGTTTTTGCCCTCTTGCAACTTGCAAGACTTGACTTTCCATTCAAGGTCTTTTTTTTAACCAAAATTCCAAAATGTTGCATGACATGATCAAAGTCCAGTTGAGGAAAAAAAGTTTGTTATGATTCTAAACGCCATACACCAAAACATCGTTTCCCGCCTATTTCAAAGTATAGCTTTTAGAAGTCCCCTAATTTAACAACACCCAACTAGAATCCGGGGGTAAAATGGAGCATACGGTTTTCTAAATAACCACCATAAGGGGCCGTAACTAATAACAAATACTACTTAATTTCAGTTTGACTAAGATTGCATTAATTTTGATCAAAAATGATGGTAATTTATTTTGAAGAACATTTTCAAATTAAGATATTTGTGAAACTGTCAACACCCCCGTCATTGAAAATGGGTAATCCGACCGATTGTTTTTACCAATTTATTATCAAGCAGTATCTTTCTGCTTTTGTCTATCAAGAAATGATGACTTAAAATGAGATAATTAGAAAGAAAGCTAAAAATCAAAGAGATCTATCAGTTTGACATATTTTGAAGACGGGGGTCATTGATAAATTCATCAACAAACATGTTATGCAAAACTCGGGAAAAGAGATCAATTGCAAAAAACTACGTTTTGGGGGCCAAAATCAGGTTATTTCACTCATGGAAAGGATATGAAAAATTGTATTTTTCAGTTTTCGAAACTAAAAACCAAGGAAAATGTCGTGGTTCGTCATTTAGTAGCTACCCCCTAACTCAATTTAAATCCAATCATGGAAAGAAGAGATCAAACTTGTAGAATCAAAATTGATTTAATCTCAAACCATCCCTGTATTGTCCTTTATTTTATACAAAACAATTCGCATTTTTTTCTCTTATTATAACGAACTTGAGCAGCACATCGTCAAGTACTCGCCTCGATTGGTTATCAATTTCTCTCCAGAGAAAAAAATTCTGCAAAAACTTCTACATTTTTCATCGTAAAACTCACATATCAAGATGCAAGCCGTCAAATCGAAATTAGCTTCATTGAAAGCTAAATTGAAGGAATCCGAAGATGCAGCTAATGATGCCGAAGCTGAACTCAACGAGATCAAAGAAAAAACAGAAGAAATGGAAACTTTGGTAAGAAATTTCGTTTCATCTTTTGAAAATTTATTTATTCAAACGAATATTTTTTGAGTCTGCAAATTAAATAGATTTATTTAAATTAACTTCATAGCCGCGCTAGAGGACGTTAGTGATTTAAAAAGCCCTTGCTCGATTCCATTATTATTGACCACTGTCATTTTCACTCTCTCTCTGAATATATAAGATTCAAAATATCAGATCACAACGCTTGTGGGTGGTGTGAATGCACCTTTATGTCCCTTCCCAGTCGAAAATCTGAAATATATCAGTCAGGGGTACGCACAGTGCAAGCCACAGGACAAATCAGAGTGCAGATTTAGAGACAGGGGTGTTTGTTTAGTTGTTTCCTTCAAATGCATAACACACATCTTTTGTCCTTTTGTAAAGAAATTCATCTGAATTGAAGTCATTACTGAAGGCCCTTACAGGAATGCGATGCCTAATAACAAATATGACATATAAGATTTTTTTACTTATTACTCCCAAAGCTATTAATAATGGTAAAATTGTGATATTTATCCTTATCTTTTCTGGTCAGAAGTCAGAATGAGGCAACGAAACGTAATTATTAGAATCTTTTGAGGTAAACCATACCACAGACATGCTATTGCATAAAATAACTAAAACTTTGCTGTTTTGTAAACCCTTTGTAACATTATTACAAAAATCGTTTAGCTTAATATATAGACGAAAAGATTACGAAGACAATATAAATTGCCTTAAAATATAATTTTTCTATGTTGAAGGTATTCAGAAAACAGACTTAATTTTAACGTATGTGTTCTCCTAAGTCTTCTAAACAGCATTTTTCTTTTTTGCATAATTAGCTTTAATTGAAGAGATGAAGCTCTTGTATAAAATATAATTAATGTTGAAGGTATTCACTTGTTCATTGCTAAGAGAAACAGACTTTCTTAACATATGTGTTCTCCTAAGTCTTCTAGCAGCATATTTTTCCTTTTTTGCATAATTAGCTTTAATTGAAGGGATAATGCATTTACTGTCGCTTAAATTTAATTAGCTCTAATGATTTTGGTTTAAAGATGCCAATTATCGATTATAAATGACAATTCTTTGTGTTGTAATACCTTTGCTATTATCATTTTTTCTTTACTAACTTATTTTTCCTAAATATGGTTGGAAATAAGGGGGTCATCCTCAGATTATCAATAATAGGGTTTAACTCACTAACATTTACGATCTCAAATTTTTAGACAATTTTTTATACGGTAGTAAAATATATTATGATACATACAAGAGATTATACAAAACAAAGGAAATATTGACTATGAAAAATCATCATATTTGACAAGCTGAATTAAATCATTATGTCTCCTCATGATGCTAATCCATTTTCTCTCCTCCGCTGGGGTTTGGGACAATAGCCTGATTACTATACTTGACAAAATATTTCAAGTGCGATGGAGAGTGCTAAATACAGTATATGATAGTAAAATCGGTTTAAAATCTTTATAAATGACAGAAATATAATAACCGTGTCCGTCATACTAAGCTATTATGAAAAAAGAGTCAACGATTAAATAAAAGAGTAGTGGAGCCCTATATAACACAAAATGTAAGGAATTTAAAGCTTTTCTACTGTGCTTTAAAAAAATACGAATTAGATTGATTAAGACTAAAAGATAATGTGAAATCTCTCATCTGTATTATGTAAACTAGCAGGTGCCATCACGAGGTAAATCTTTTTGTCACAGTAAATTATTGAGATCATAGATATACCTTGATTAAATTGTCTGCATGTCGAATCCAAAGAGATAATACTAAAACGAAATCATGAACCTTGAAAATTTTACACGCTTTTTTTATAAGAATATACTTTGATATATGATGAAAATGGCCAAAAAATTAAGAGTATGCTAAGAATATCACCATCATGGAATCAGGCAACAAACCCTAAAAATGTCACTTCAAGAACAATTTTTTTAACTTTTGAATTACCAATTATTCCAAAGTAAGGTTTAATACTTTCACAAAAATGCCATTTTTATGCTTCAGATGTTTATTTCTTGTTAAATTTAGTTTGAATTTCGATTCTAACATAAGAATACCGTACGAATATTTTAGGATGATTTTTCCCAAAAAGTTAAGAATCCAGGATGAAATGAAAAGCACCATTCTTATAAAAAAAGCGTGCAATGGAGACTTATTTGGGGTTGAGTCCTATTTCGTATGTTATTGCCCAGGCTTGGTTTTTAACCATGGTCGTACCTATGTGGATATTTTAGTGGCAAACAGTTTATCTTACACCCCTGTCTCACAGCCGCGGTGGAACTTTTACCGAGTTTATGTATCGGAGGATATCGAGGGCGACGGTAAGTGAAATCGATACAAAACAAAGTCGATAGTTGATGTACGGCTCTATATCGCCTTTGCTCACCTAAACAGACGACGGTATTTTGATGTTTTTACCGTCGTCGAGCAAAGTGGACGGTGATTTTGGAGACATGTCAACTTTGCTTTATACCGTCCCCCTCGATTTATCTCGAATACATAAACTCGCTATTTTCCTCAGTGGGGATAAGAGTTCCTATTGAAATCCCAATGGAGATAACAATTCTATTGCTCCAATGTTAATAAATCCAGTGGAAATGATTTTGGAGTGCATTTTTTAAACATTGAATTTTAAGGTCAATTTTCCAGTGGGCTGAAATTCTAGGGTATTTTCCCATCGGGGACGAAATTTTTTCTAGTGGGGCTGGGGTCCCAGCGGATCCGTGACACAGGCGTGTTATCTTGAAAACACAATTCGAAATTTCAACAAGCTCGCCATTTCCAGACTTCTTTAGTTTAATGTCCAGTTTATACGACACTCTTCAATCGTCAGCGCAAGCCAGTATGACTTTTCTCTAAATCCAATTCCTTCGTCTACATACCAAAGAACGATAAATAGAATTTACCTCTAAAAAAACCACCCAAGCACGTAACTCGTTTTAGCGCTCAGACAAGAATAATGACGTTATGGACTTATGATGGATGCTGGTATATATAGGGCCTTGCCAGGTATAACCTTGTTTCACTGAGATCCTTTTTCCTAGTTGATAGTTAAAGGAAAACGAAAAACTGAAAGGCGATTGCCTAAAATGTTAAATTCGATGCAAAACTCATTGAAACTTTCGATCCCATTGGGAAAGTCACTGGTGATTTTGTAATGGATTCCGTGATTTTGTAATGGATTTTTCGGAAGGGAGGGATTCCATCGGTTTAGTGACCTTGGAAAAAAATGAGAGATTGCCCCGTTGGCTGTTTTTAATTTTTTATTTGTCATTTTACAAGAATAAACTGTTAATATCTTTTGCTTTTATTTACCTTTAGGGAGCTGATCTCTCGACCAAGTTAGGTGAAATTGAGGATAAACTCGACGAAGCAGAATCACAATTAAACGAACTCACTGCCAATGTAGCAGAAAACGAAAAAACATCCGACGAAACAGACCAAGCAAAAAAGATTATGGAAAACAGAGGTCGAAATGATGCTAGCAAAATTGAAGAACTCGAACGAGAATTAGAAACATTGAACGAAATGATCAAAGAAAATGAAGGGGAATATGAAGAGGACTTGACATTAGGTTCGTATACAGTTTTCTATTCTCAAAATGCAAAGAAGGAGATTTTGGCAAAAATCTTTTGAAATTTTAACAAATATTTACTAAAGAGTGGGGGGTGTTGAAGACATGATGCAAAATAAAATAATTTTGGGTTAATCAGATTGGGCCTTCTTTGAAATGTGGAAGCATTTGTGCGTCAGTCAGAAGTTTTGGTACAGCATCTTTCACCAGCGCTCATAGATACTTCTGTTTTCTGTTTCCCAATAATGGACTTGCCTTTTCCATAGTTATCATGAAAATTCCTTATCAAATCTTGTCATATTCATTTCGCTACTTCATTTTTATCTAGTAACCGAGCTTGAAGAACAATTAGACGAAGCAGAAGAACGACACGAGTCCGCTGATGCCAAACTGAAAGAACTCGATTCTCAATATATATTGATCGGAAACAGTCATAAAAGTATGGTGACGAACGAAGATGCAGCTGCCGATCGTGTAAGCCAAGCTGATTCAAAAATCTCTGAAATGGTTAGCCAAGTCGACGAAAAAGAAGAATTGGCAACCGCTATGGAAGCACAATGGAAAGAACTTGAAGACGAAATGGATAAACTTGCGATGGAGGAAGAAGAATCAAAATTAACGTTCGAGAAAAAACAAGAAGAACTTCAACTGGCTCTTGCAGAAATTAACGATTTGTAAACATTTGTTTTTTTTAGTCAACTCTAGATAATATCTTTGCATACGCTTCCCCTATTTCCTTGGGTACTCAGCATTGAATTTTCTACAAATTCAAAGATTAGATACCCTAACTCATGGTGTACGCGAAACTTTACTTTTCATTTTTCCTCATTTTTATAAAAATAATTTTGTAAATTTTTTGATACCTTATTTTTCTCTTTTTGTATGTATTTATTGTATGAAAATTTAAGACTCCCGTTTTTTTTGTATTATCATTTTTGACCGCACCTGTAAAATAGCAACTTTTTCGTTTAAACCAGACAAAGAATAGGAAAATTCAAATATTAATATTTCTTTTCTGTCATAATCTTCAACAGACTTAGCGCCACCGGTAGCATCGTCTTGTACGGTTAAAAAATTTTAACACCCTCTTGAATACTTGAAATCATGCGTTGAATTCGGGCTCGTGACAAAACTTTCAGATTTACGGCATGTCGGTGAAGTTAATCGAGCACGCTGGGGAGACAACACAATTCAAAAGAGAACACAATTTGCTGTAAGAAGTGCTAGACCATGTATGAGCAACATCGAGGGACTCAATGTTATCATTATCTACTCCTGACATTAGACAAACATTGCTCTAAGACAACTCATTTTAAAGACTTTTAGACGAAATCTCGAAAATGGAAAGACTAGCCTTATCTTAGACTTTCTCTTAAATATTCATCTTCCTATTTTCAAAGGGTTTAAAACTATGCCACAATAACTGAAGGTACTGTAACTGTTTTTCTCAAATAGTTTATTTTCAATTACTTTCAGAGGTTTACCCTGTACGCAGAAGAATTATGATAATCAAAACTATATAAATTTCTCTAAAAATCATAATAAATCGCTACCCAACTCCTTCTTCAAACACAAAGAAATCCAAACCCATTATCAGTAAATATAGCCATGCATCCAACCTCGTTCCCGTGTATCCCAGGCTTTATTTACGTTACTTATGGACGCCAAAGAATACCCTGGTGTTGGCTGATGTGAGGTCCCCACTGACCTTTATATAACCCTGGACCAAGCAATATCTGCCATCTTTGATTGGAGTTTTTTTAGAATTGGTACCCAAGGAGAAGCCATTGCAATGCTAAAAATTAACGTCTAACGCCGCTACATCATCAAAAGAATTTGAGGGAAAGTAGACCTAGCTCTCTCGATGCATTTACACCGCTATCGAGTAGTGCCGACATTAGGGTACCAATTTTAAAAAAACTCCGATCAAAGATTTTGCTTGGCTGGGATTGAGAAGCTTTGTCCAGGGTTATATAAAGGTCAGTGGAGGTCCCCCTCTCAGAGGGGGAACTTCTCAAAACAATATGTCATAAAAAAATCTGACGTTACAAAGTTACACTGCAATGCAATGGTTTCAAACCCAGGGACAAATGAAATCTGACGTATTGTTTTTAAATTACGTAATCTTTGCCTCGTTGACATCATGATGCATGGCCAACCTCGTTCCCTGTGTATTATCAGCTTTTTTGATGTTTACTGATAGCACTAGATAATACTAGACTGCTGGGAGGCAGCAGAAAAGAGATGAAATTAGAAGTTCGAAGAATATCATCATCCATCATGTCAAGGAGCCAACAGTAGAAGATGCTGTTAAAATGATGAGACTTGGGTAAAAAACATACATCAGTATTTCAAGAATCGAAACTAAAAACTACACCAGCAGACAGGGAAAAATTACCATTCATTGTTACTCTGAAAAATGCGGGTGAGTTTAGGAAAGTCTAAAACTTATTTTGCGTGACGCTGACCACTTCCTACCGTTTTTTACCAAGTCATTTACAGCTTTCCTCTGACGAGAGGATTTCGAAAAGTACTGGGTCAAAAACTGAAAATGACCCTATGTTGACGTTATATAATACGTCGAAAAAACACGTCATATAGACAGTTTGAATAACATCATCATAGAAAAGGAGAAAATGAGAAATTGGATGCAGAACTTGACACCTTCAAAGACACCCCTATATCAGTGGTCAGATCCTCCCCGGTGGATTACACTGTGGAAATAATTGCCAAAACGACCTAATGTTATGCCCCGGTGGGATGATGAATCAACATGGTCAAAATTAATTCAGATTATTTACCCCGATCAAAACTGAGAAATTTATGGTCTTGGGTCAATGATCGTATCAATAAGGTCAACCCAGTCAAGAAAACAAACATTTTAATGAACTCCAGGAAACCAGACTAACTAAAATCCTACCCCGGTGAAAATATCTAGTTAACCCTTCGAGCATCTTCCTATTTTTTACTAGGGGAAGCGCATCTTAAAATCTCAAAAATTGACAAATTTTGAGATTTTAAGATGCTTGACCTTGAAATTTTGACCAGTGGTAGATATGGCTAATTGAAGATTATTTGCAAAATTTTGGTTCGGCTACCTGTTTAGTTAGTACTTTACAGACTAGAATGTAAACCTAGACCAAAATCATGTATTGACTGATTGACTCGTGCAATTTGACTGAAATTCGTTCCTAGATTGATTTATCAAACGAGTAGCATAAAATAGATTCTTTCCCATGGAGTATTTGGGACTTTACAGACCGATCTGTAAAGTACACGTTGACCACCTGCCGAAAGCCAGGAACAACTGGAGCTTTTGAATTGAAATTTTTACCAGTAATAGATATTGACTATCTAAGACAGTGTGCAAATTTCAATTTAGTCACGTGAGTTGTTGGAATTTTATAGACCGGTCCATTTTTACCTAAAACACTCACCTCTCGTCCAATTTTTCTGAAATTTTGGCTGCAAGCTTGTATCATCAATACCTAACACTTGTCAAAATTTCAAATCATGAGCATTTTCCAATCACTAGTCCTAAGGTGAGCTCAATGAGAATGGAAATCTCATGTAGAACAAAAGGGTAAAAGCTCACTTGATTTTGATTTTCAGTATGAATACAAACTGTGAAAGCATGGCCTATCAATCCTTTAGTATTTAGACTTAGAGACCATCAACTATACTATCTTTATCACCTTAAAGAATGTGGAAAATTTACTCAAATAGATAGAGTTTTTGAATCAGGAAGTTAACCGATTTCCCAATCAGGAAGATACGATGTTTCCAGCGATTGAAAAAAGCTGGAAAAGCAGGTTCTCAACAATTTCGCACGGAAAATTAATTATGCATGCGCATCATTAAGTGATAATTATGATTCGTACGTCTTTAAATACAATTCAAAATTCTAAATCATCCTCGCTATTGCATTCACTCAAATCACATTTTAACATAGTCACATGTCAGAGAGATGGCTGATGGAGCTATTAATTACGAACAGTTGAAGGTGGTTGTGAAAGAAATCATTCAAACAGAGTTGAGACCTCAAGTCTTAAACGTAGCAGAAGAAAGAGCGCAACAAGTTGCAGATCAAACCTCTGTAACAAATTCAAATACATTAACAAAATTAAAGGAAAAGCTTGAAAATAAAAGAAAAAGCGACAATGTTACTTTTTCAAAGGCTGGACACCTCGATCAGTTCAAACATAATACAGAAGTTTTGGATAAGATTGATGATGCCCTTGAAGCTATCGAAACAACGGACGTGGAAGGAATAACAACTGCTTTAAAGAAAGGTAAGCAATTACTTGAAACCAGGATAAAGCATTTAAGGATCGCCGATGCCTACGGTTGGCTAACAGTTAAGGAATTTAAAGCTAATGAATTGACATCTGGGGAGGCAGAGGAGTTAAAAGACTAAAGAGAGCAATAAAAAACGCAGAGATTGTCAAAGGCCGTTTTTATAAAAAACAAAAACTTTCCGATGATTCAGATTACAATAAAGTAATAAGAAATAAAACCGAACAAAGAAGTCGCATGGACGAAATAGTATGCTACTCCTGTAAACGTGTTGGACATTACGTATCGCACTGTCCCTTTTCGAATATAGTATCGCCTTCGTCTCTCGCATATTCAACAAAATCACATTCATCGTCATCAACAAATAAAAATTCGTCAAGTTCTTCAAAAAGCTCGAGAGACGGTAAAAGTACCTCCGGATAAAAATATTCGTTATCACTTTAAATTTCACAGTCAAGTTGCTTACTCGTGTTGAAAAATTGTGAAGCGTTATAATTCAAACGACTTTCCTTAGTATTATTTTATCTTTTATGAACAATTAAATTCATTGTGCTTGACGTACTTTAATCAAAAGACAGTAATTTCGAATAATGAAATTCATTGTGTTTAATGTACTTTAACCAAAGGACAGTCATTTCAATTTATTAAATTTATATACATGAACAACACTTAACGTGTAGAATGTAATTCAAATTTGTGTAACATCGTTGTTTTCTAAATAACTTTCGCCAATTTGATATCAAGTTTTTGTTCGTTTTTTCGCTTCTCCAGAGAGATTTTGGGAATTTGAGCAATCTTCCGAAAGCGTCTCCGTTGCTGGTAAAGCTGGGAGCAAACCATCAAACATGGTTCTTCAAACATTTGAACTTTCTTGTTGAATGGTTTGCGCGGCATTTTCCAACATTGTCTCAAACATTTATGTTGTTGCATTACAACGGCTTCTTTCTTTTCTTTATTTTTCAAATCACGCGTTCGAAATCATATTCAATGTTCGATTAGCAATGCAATGTCTTCCTTCTAGGGAAACCCCGAGTTGAATGTTTGAAAAAATTATGAACTTGTTCAAACATTGTTTCAAACATATTTTTTGATCTTTTTGTTGAAAAGATACGATTTTTGACTCCGCAAACAGTCAAACATCGATTTCAAACATGAAACGTCACGATGTTTGAAGAACAATGTTTGACGGTTTGCTCCCAGCTTAAGATAATGAAATTTTCGCACTTTTGGGAAAAAGATTTGAAAGCATCAAAATTCGCCCTGGGTGTCGTACGTGAAGGCTATAAAATACCCTTTGAATCAAACCCACCACCTTTTTACGCTAAGAACAATGCGTCCAGTTTAAAGAACGACCATTTTGTCAAAGACAGCATCAAAAAACTTTTGGAAGACAGTTGTATTGAAAAAGTATCGGAGCCACCCTACTGCATCAACCCCTTAACCGTAGCAGAAAGAAATTCTAAGCTTAGGTTGGTATTAGATCTCAGACACGTCAATAAATTCATCAAACCAAACAAATTCAAATACGAAAATTTAAAACAAGCCTCAGAGTTAATCGACCAGAACGATTTTTTAATCACTTTCGACCTCAAAAGCGGATACCATCATGTACCGATCAATCATATTTTTCGAACCTTTTTGGGATTCGCATGGGAATTCGACGGTAAAATGCAATTTTTTGTGTTCAAAGTTTTGCCATTTGGGTTAAATATAGCATGCTTAGTTTTTACAAAGCTCATGCGACAATTAGTAAAGAGATGGCGTTCGATGGGAATTAAATGCGCGATGTATCTTGATGACGGTATAGCTGGGGATAGTTCACATTTTTCTTTGATTCGATCGAGAGATAGGATGCTGCAAGACATGCAATCAGCTGGTTTGACAGTAAACTTTGAAAAGTCGAGCCTCGAACCCGAAAAAAGAAAAACATGGCTAGGTTTCATAATTGATACTGAAAAAATGAAATTCGAAGTCCCAACAACAAAAATTCTGAAAGTCCAAAACTTACTTTTAGAAGCTTTAAATTGTGAATTTATTTCAGCTAGAGAAATTTCTAGAATAGCAGGAAATCTTATTTCTATGGCACAAGCTATCGGGCCACTTGTTTATTTATTTACAAAGCAATTGTACAAATTTGTCGAATCCAGTTTCTCTTGGGACAAAAAACGTCTCCTAACATTTGATGTAAGACAAGAGCTCGAATTTTGGAAGAAAAATTTAGAAGTCACGAAGAGCTTTAGAATTAACACACAACCTGAAGTCACAAAAATCGTTTTTTCGGATGCAAGTGAAACCGGTTACGGAGGTTATGTTGTGGAAAAACTCGGTAACATCATAGCTAGAGGGAACTTTGACCGAACCGAACGGCAAACCAGCTCGACTTACCGCGAACTTCTTGCAGTAAAATACATTTTGCTATCATTTCCTAAAATCTTAGAAAACGAAAATATTGAGTGGTTTACCGACAACAATAATATATGTAGAATCATAAATCGAGGTAGCACAAAGCAACACTTGCAAAATCTTGCAATCGAAATTTTTAACATTTGTTTATCGTCCAACATTGAAATTTACCCTACTTGGATCCCTAGAGAGTTAAACGAAATTGCCGATAAAATCTCAAAGACCAACGATACAGACAACTGGTCAATTGACAATGAAACTTTTGATTATATACTTAAAAACTACGGACAGGTTACCATCGACCGATTTTCAGACAACTTAAACAAAAAATCTTCTCGGTTTAACTCCAAAGAATATTGTCCTGGTACTTCTGCAGTTAATTCTTTTTCGTGCCACTGGGGAAACCATGAAATTAATTGGCTTTGTCCTCCAATAGCATTAGTAGGAAAAACAATTAAACATTTAAGAAATTGTAAAGGTAAAGGCATACTATTTATCCCCTTGTGGCCATCAGCATACTACTGGCCTTTATTGACATCAAACGGTTTCGAGTTTGAACCTTTTGTAAAACATTTTTTAGTGCTTGATCCTTTCTTTGTCAATTATTCAAACACCGATTGTATTTTTGACGGCTTTGCAAATTTTTACTCTTTGGCGTTATTTATTGACATGTCCGCATAATATATTGAGCAAACTAAATGAACAAGATCTTAACAAATTCTTACTTTATTCTATTTTATGATGGTGACAACTTTAACGCCCCGTTGCAAAACGAATTTACTTCACATCACTGTCTCCGTTACAAATGTGTTTTATGTGTCAATGCCGCTGTGCAACACCTTTGACGTGTCAATGCCCCTGTGCAACACAACTTTCGCGTCAATGCCCCTGTGCAACGCACTTGAAGGAGCAATCGTTCTCCAGTTGATGATTGATTACTACCTTGAATTCAAGTTCGCAGACGTAGAGGTAACATAATTATTTACTTAATTTATTGCACTTTAAATTTTCCGACAGATAATTACGCTCCAAGTTTGAAAGAAAAGTTAATGGCAATTAAGAATAAAAGCCTCAAACGGAAAGCCGAAAGTCTACCTACCCTATTAGAAGCAGCTTACGCAAAATCTACTTTGAGAAAATACAAGCCAGCATGGGAGAAATGGGTATCTTGGGCTGACCCCTTCGAAGAAATAAACAGTTGTCCTGCGGATTCACTTAACGTCGCCATCTACTTAAACGATCTCACAAATTCTTTCGCAACCGAAGGCGCACTGACAGCAGCAATCTTGGGCATAAGGTGGGGACATTTGAATTCAGGTTTTGATTCTCCGACAGATCACCAACTTGTTAAGTTAGCACTCAAAGGAGGTAAACGCATCATCGCAGAGAGGCGATCCCCATCAGACAGACACCGCCGAAAGGAGCCCTTGCCTTCAGAGCTTATTAGAAACCTCGCAAAAACATATTTCACTTCAACAAATTTAGTCAAAATTCGCTTTCTTCTCATGGTCATTCTAGGTTTTGCAGGATTTTTCAGAATTAGCGAAATCCTTCAAATTCAGATAAAGGAAATCACTTTTGACAATTTCGGTGCAACAATTTTTCTACCAAAGTCAAAAACCGACCAAGTTCGTGAAGGTAATATCGTTGTCATTAGCAAGACAGGAACAAAATGCTGTCCAATCTACTGGCTTCGCAAATATTTGTCACTATCCAAATTAAATTACAAACCCGAGGCTTACCTAATTTGTCATCTTTACAAAACAAAGAGAGGTCACAATGCCCATGGTCTTCTTCCGATATCCTACACGACCGCTTTGAAAACTTTCAAGAATCATCTTTCAAAAGAAACCAATCCTTCCATTTACGGCTTGCACTCATTAAGATCAGGAGGTGCATCAGAGGCAGCAAACAATGGTATTTCGGACCGTCTCATTTCAAAACACGGTCGTTGGTCATCAAACACCAGCAGAAACACGTATATCAAAGATAATGCCGAAAAACGTTTTAAAATTTCCCGTTCTTTAGGGATTTAGACATTCCGACTTCCTTTTTCTTTCTCGTGTTAATGCAAGCAAATACCAAACAAAAAGTAGAAACAACTATCGTTTTTTATTGTTTGTTTCATTTCGAAAAGGAGAAATAGTAGAGAAACGATGTTTCCAGCGATTGAAAAAAGCTGGAAAAGCAGGTTCTCAACAATTTCGCACGGAAAATTAATTATGCATGCGCATCATTAAGTGATAATTATGATTCGTACGTCTTTAAATACAATTCAAAATTCTAAATCATCCTCGCTATTGCGTTCACTCAAATCACATTTTAACATACTTTAGCAAACTTCTCCGAAATTTCCAGAATTTATCGTACTATATTTAACCATAAGCCCCTGTATGTATACTCCGGTCAACCTTTCTTTACTTTTATGACATTGGAACAATCGAACGAGCGCTTCTTCCTGGACATCAAACAGATGATCAATCAATGGCTCAGACGATCAACCACCAAGGACTACAATAGAATATACTAAAAGACGATCGATTACCAAAACAAACCCCGCTCATTGGGGATTGACGATCTTATCAACATTCACCACCGACAACTTATCAAACATGGAACCGGGGATGTGTTTTATCAAGTTGATGAATTTGGTATTCCTTAAACGAAAATTACAAATAGATTGATAACATTTTGAAGCTATGAAGCTCATACCTCGTAAAAATCCTTTATAATAATTATAATTTAAATTTATGATCTCTTACATTTGACGGTCAACAATTTGTACATAAAGGGGGGAAGACCTTTAACCTCCGAAGGTCGGAGTGACGGACGCCATTGGTTCGGAGATAATGTTTCCTCCAGAATAAACAGCCACTGGGGGTTTTACGCTACACGCTTCGTCACAAAAATTCAGTTGTATTTTATTTGAGTTTATCCAACTTGTAATTTTACTACCGATTTTGTTAAACATTTTTTTTTTACCGCGAGTGTTAATTCAAGCAAATACCAAACAAAAAGTAGAAACAACTATCGTTTTTTATTGTTTGTTTCATTTCGAAAAGGAGAAATAGTAGAGAAGTCCTCTGTGCACTTCGGAAATGGTAATGGGATGTAAAATATTGATGCCTATTGTAAAAGAGGGTGAACAAATACCTTTCACCGGGTAGTTAAGAAATCCACCAGGTATTGGTTTCTAATTTCCATTTTTCCCGCTTCTACGGGCTAGAGTTTCCCGATTTGGCAACTTTATCCCAAACGGAACTGGATAAATTTGTTTTGAGTATCAAATCCGTGCATACACTGGCGGATTTAAGACAATAGCGCAAGTACGTCGGAAACATGCGAAAGAGTGCAACGCTCGTTAAACGACAATGAAATTACAATTACTAATCTCTTCCCCTGATAAGTTCGACATGGTCTAAAACTGCCTATGTATATAGGTGCTCTAAAAAACTTTGATTGTATTGCTGACATGGTGCCTCAAAAACTCAAAAACGTCTAGTT
This sequence comes from Clytia hemisphaerica, assembly GCF_902728285.1. NCBI lineage: Eukaryota > Metazoa > Cnidaria > Hydrozoa > Leptothecata > Clytiidae > Clytia > Clytia hemisphaerica. The sequence continues at coordinate 927,733 of NW_027103699.1, read as the reverse complement.
TGCAAATTAAAGTGATGTTCCTTTTTCATTTCTTTCAGCATTTTTACATTCCAAACTGGCAACTTTTTATTTTTTTACCAAAATCAACTTCCCGTTTTGACTTGATCAAATTTGTTTGGGAACTTGCATCTCAAAACGGCAAACTCAGAAACAAGGAAAATTTAGATCAGGAAATTCTTTTATTTTGTGGCTCTTTTTAGTTTCCCGTTCGGGAAATATTTCCCGTTAAGACAATAGTTGCCATTTCTTTGTAGTTGTCCCGACTGTAGATTGGGCATTCAATATAGGCACTGGATAAACATCAAGGCTTTCATTGATTTCTTGGGTGCTTTTTCCACTGACGGCTTCAGCTAACAGGATATTAACGAAATATGTAATAAAACGCTGAAAGAAACTAAATCAAGAAGTCGTTAAATCAAAATTGCCATTTTAAAAATTTCTAAATTTTCAGTTTTGACTTTGCATCATTGAAATTTTGAAATATTTTATAAAAATCATAAATTTTACATCCATTGAGTCGTAAATTTAAGGGGAAACTAGAATATGTTCATAGTTTCTCCCCCTATTACCACTGGGCTTAATAATTTGATTTAAACTACACCTACGTTTTGGGGGCCCCAAACCTGCGTTTTAACAACCAGGGGTATACTGTAAAGATTTTACCAAACAAATTTATGCCCAAAACCCTCTAAATTACATTTCTAAACTATGGCCAAAATTTTGTATTCATATCTTCTTAAAGAGATCTAGAGAAATCGCTAAAATTGCAAGCCTACGTTTTGGGGGCCATTAGAAAAAAGCTATCTATCATTAAGCAATTGAAAGATAATGTTGAAATTGAAATATTTGAAAAAGAACTTTCGGGAAATAAATTAGAGATGTTAAAGTTTTGCATGCCGCAAAAATTTTTATAAAACCTCTTTTCTTCTAGATTTAAGAAAAAAACCAAATGTTGACACCAGAGATTTTCAAACTTTAATCTCAATAAAACCACCGATCCACCACGAGCCTCCAAAAGATTTTCATACCAAAGTGAAGCCAAGACACTCAAGTGTAATAATGACGTCATTTGAATCTTACTTATGACGTGTTTTTTCGATGTATTTTATAACGTCAAAATCAATTTTTGACCGATATCTTGGTATTGGCTTAATGCAAATTTTTGACCCAGCACTTTTCGAAATCCGCTCGTTGATATGATTCTTTTGAGCTATATATGAACGTTAATGAATAATGGGAAGCGGTGTGCGTCATGCAAAATATATTTGGGACATGCCTTGTTTCACCCGAGTATATGGCAATCTTAGCTTTTCTCAAAAAAAATGTTAGAAATACCGTAAATCACCGATTTAATTTTTCAGGCTCTGAGAGGGGCGCTTATTCAAGCGGGGCACTTATTCAAGCAGGGCGCTTATTTTTTTATTTTAGAAATTCGTATATCAACAAATTCGGAATCTGCTTAAACTTAACTTCAAAAAAGGATGAATAAAAGAAAAATCCAATAAGAAACAGAAAAAAAAGAAAGCTAAAAGACCTGGATTTTTATTTTTGTTCCAATTTTTTTCGACTGTTAATCATCCGAAGAGAAATTCTTATCCCAGAAATTAGCCTAGGCCACCAATTCGAATAAGCGCCCCTCCCTGGAGGGGGGTGCTTATTCAAAGGGGGGCGCTTATTCGAGCGGGGCGCTTATAAAATTATTTTAACTAAATGGGGGACGCTTATTCGAGCGGGGCGCTAATTCAAGCGGGGCACTTAATCGGTGATTTACGGGCAAGCTTAAAATTCTGTGTCATTTGAAGCCTTTTGTTTGATTTTTTTTGCGTAATGAAATTTTCGTCACAACAGATTCAATACAAGAAGTCTATCCGTTACCAGCGGATACCCCTTAACCCTTCCCTTGCCGACAATTTCGACATTTTCGATTTCTTTGCCGGTGTCGGCATTTGCCGACAAGAGATATCTCGACCTATTTGCCAGAGGTTTTTTTTAATTTTACTGAAAGTTCGATTTTGAACTAGATTTCATTAAATAGCACAGTTGAATAATTAAAGTAAATATTTCTAAGATGTTTTTCATTTTTAGGCTTTAAACTCAAAAAGATAAGGACCCTCGAAGGCTAATTTTTAAAACTTTCATAAAAAATAACGCGTGTAGATCATCAAAAAGTCCTATCAAACTAGACGAAAAAAACGACACCGCTAGCTTACCGACACTAACATTGTAATCTTTTATTGAATTCTTACCCTTTTTTAACCTAGAAACGTCTGAATTTTATCAAATCAACAACGGAATATTTGATTAATGTCACGTAAAAAAAAACTATATAAGAGCAAAGGCTTCCATGGCCAAAATATTAAGAACAAGTTAAGAACATTTTAAAGCTATGTATGTGAGATGGGGGTGTAAAACTACCAAATGATCGCATTATTATCTGCACTATATGGAAGGTTCGATGTTTTCGAGATAACAGCTTGTTTGTAACTGGACGCTCCATTCTGTAAAGATCCTCGCCTCTTCTTTTGATCTAGTGCATTCTTCAAACCAAAATGTACGTAAAGGTTCTCTACCAAAACTATGAGCATACTTAAAACTAAGGAAATACCCATGATAACAAGAATGCCTGAAAAATAGGTCCATTCAAATTGTTGCGAGACGACTTTGGTAAAACAAAAACTCTCTTGAATCCATTTCTTACGTATTGGTTCGAATTTCTCACGGTCTTTCATACGTTGTAACGTATCAGAGATTTGTTTTCCGTACGTAAAACCTTTAGCGTAAGCAAAAGTTAACTCGTGCTGACCAAGATTTTCTTCATAGACGGTAACCTTATCACAATGTCTTGATAGCTTTGATGCCAATCCTTGTACAACTGAAGTAACTTCGATAATATGAGCTTGTAGGGTTCTAAACATGGAATAAGACTTTGAAACTTCAATCAAGAAAATACAGTTTTACTATAATTTTATTTTTTAAGTCCCAAAGGAACTGCGGAAATCCAAACATTTATACCGATATAATGTTTTCACTCTAAAATGAAGAGTATAATGCTCTTCTGTTACTTTTAGAAGAGTAGTAACATTGAGGCATGCGCGATAAAATTCCCACAACACGCCCTCAAAGGTAGCGAGCACCTCACCAAAAACCGGAGTTTTTCATCCCGTTTTTTAGTGAGTTCCACTTTGACGATTTTCAAAAAATAGAAGCCTTTCAAGTGTTTTGACGCAAGTTCGACTTTTTTGATACTGCAGAAGTTTCAAACGTTTAAAGTGACGTCAAAAAAATCGAATGTTTAGAGCCCGAAAACCTGGGCTCAAAACATTCGAAAAAGTCGCAAAGTGGAATAGACGTTACAGCGTAGCAAAAAAAAGCCGTGACGTCTAGTATAGGCTACCTTATCGGGGAAAACTTCGTCGGAGAAAATTCTCGTCGGGGAAAAATATTCGTCACTTGCTGGTAGTTGGTAAACGCATTAAGGCCGGGGAAAATTTTCGTCGGGGAAAAATATTCGTCGCTTGGCAAAATTTCGTCACTTTTCCCCGACGAAGTTTTCCCCGATAAGGTACCTCAAAAGTTAAATTTCAAAAAAAAGTCCGAACTGTGTTTCTCACAGTATACACCTTTTCGACCGTAACCACCAATTGCCGCGCGCGGGTATTTTTTCTGTCCGTTTTACCATACCCTAAAACCGTCCCAGTCTTTTTTCGCACCTATAGACAATAGAAAAAGGTGTAAAAAAAGATTGGGTCGAGGGTGGTAAAACGGATAAGAAGATGCCCGCGTGGCAATTGGCGGCTACGGTCGAAAAGGTGTATTGAAACTCACTTTGTGTGTTTGAGTTAGACTCTACACAAACGGAAGAAAAATTAATTTTGAGGACTAAGAGGGTACCTTTAAATTCAGTTATAAAGTTAAGTTCAGTTCTTAAGCTCAAAATTATTTGTAAAAATATATCGATTTTTACCCATTTAAAATCTTTTCAAGTGCTTCTTCGTCTGATTGGACGCTGTTTTCCAGCATAAAATCGTGCATCTTTCGATATTGTTCCAAGTTATGATTTTTAAAATATTCTTCTTGAGATTGTCCTCTTCCAGTTATTGTACCAATTTTGTATGAATTGGATGGGTTTTGAAACTGAAAATTGAAAGCTAAATAGTAGAAAGTTGGAAACTTCTATTTCAGACAATTTTTGTTACTTATCTGATATTCCAATAGCGGATTGGCGGCCGCCCAAGATAAAGCTATAAAGGAGTGGGCCAATTCCCCATCAAGGAGGAATGATAGCCGCCCTTTGATATTCCGCATCCCCAGTCGGGTTGAACTTTCTTTACCTAGAAGCCTGAAAGGTTGTAGGACCAGACAGTCCCCGGAAATGAGGGTTAGAGTTCAGGCCTCCCGATGCCAAATATGACGTGGTCTGGCAAAATTCCCGAAAATAAAATTTCAGATGGTAAACATTTTCTCGAAAATTTGGAAATTTCTACACATCGAGTGTCAGATAAGAAGGCTACAGGATTGTATAATTAGGTACGGCGTGCGTAAAAATGGAGGAAGGAGCTGCCAGAGGCAGATGGCAATGCTAAGAAAACATCCAATTTACCTCAGGTCCACTAAATCCTTTGAAATCATCCAAAGGTTGATTATCAATGGAACTTGCACATATTTTTGCTGTATATGCTGACATAAAGACAGTCATTGCGGCTGCGTAACCAAGTGCAACCAATCTGCCTGACCATTGACGGGGGTTCAGTGCACCCATATCTCTTTGAAAAGCTAGTCCAAGTGTGTAAGTGAATATTTCCCCAATTGGAAAATAAACATTTGCAGCAAATAACCAATGTAAAAGGTTTTCGTGTACGTAAAGAAAAACGATGACTAGAATAGTAGCACATAGAAAGGAGGCTGCCAACATGGTGGATAAAGCAGTGGCAAAATCCCAACGAATTTTGAAAGATTGTTTTTGGTCTGTTCTTGATATCGAGCGTATAAGTCCAAAATTTGACGTTAATAGGTACGGAACGAAGTCGACAACTCTCTGGCGCTGATACGTAACACTTAAAGATTGTAACGCCACGTCTGCTCTACCGGCGACAAGTTCTCCAATCATTCCGTTCCAGCGTCCGTCAATTAAAGCACCGTAAGCTCCATCGGGAACTACGTAAAGCTCGTATGTGAATCCCATTTTACGTTCTAGCAAATTGAAAACGTCTATAAAATAACCAATACAACAGCCTATCCTTGTTTTATGGTTCGTTTCATCTTGAACAACAGGAATACGGCAGTTATGTCCTTTAAAGCACACTCCATTTTGATTGGTTGTAGAGTTATCAATAAATTCGAAAACTAATGGCTTGAAAAATACAGTTGCAACTCGTATCGTGATTTTTTGGCTCAAAATAGCATGTTTTTTTTTACGACTTTGATTTGGTCGTAAAATACTTAAACGGTTTTGTTTCGCATCCTCGACATGTCTAGATAAATGGTGTTAAAAATAAGTCAATCTAAAAAAGGATTCTGGAAGAAGGATATGAATGCAGTATGCGAGATGATTTTAGGGCAAGATCACATTATCTCTGACACAACATTAAAAAAATCTTGTAAATCTAGCATATAATGAAACTTAGACAGGGAAAGGGTATGATGTTGAATTCACGGAAGGCATGGCTGTGGACAGCATTGATGGGAAAAATAAATTTTAGCACTTAATTCGAAGTTAGAAAAGCTACCATCATGGTACGGGAAAAAGAAGACTGGAACCGAGACATGTGAGACTAAATGTCCGGTAGCGACTGGTCGTCAAAATATCGACATGGATACCTTAAGTCAATATCTAAAATCCTTTGACAGAATAAAAGAATTGCGGAAATTTGACATTATGTAATAGTTACCTCGATTTATTGTTATTCGTGCCTGATTGTAAATTAATCTTTTGGTATTGAAAGTCTAAAACATATCGATCGAGACTTTGTTCGAAATCAGCTGAATTTATTCTCTCTAGTCTCAAGAACATAAACTTCTCTTTAAGCTCATCAAAATCTCGCTCTTTGATTGACCATAAAAGATAAAAGTGAACGAAATGAAGATTCGGGTACTGAGACGAGTAAGCTAGTAATAAATCAAGGAAGACTGGATTCAAGTGTAAGATAGCGTGGTTAAACCAATCAATTTGCTGTAAAATATCGTTAATAAATTGTGTTTCGATTGACAAAAGAAAACATGGCGCATGCTCATAGCCATAGTTTCTCTCAGCTACGATGACATAGAAACCATGAAACCCAGAACATTTCCCATAAGTGATGATGAGACGGGAATTAATGTCTTGTAGATCTTTGATGGTGTGGTTGCTGAATAGAAAATGTGAACTCTGGTTGTAGAAAGTCACCTAAAAAGAAAAGCAGATAAGATAGTATGTAAGTAATTCTGAGAAAACTCATTTCTACACGGAACATTTCTTTTCGATCCGAGCTTTGCAACCAACATCTAGCGACAAAATGGTCCTGTAATAGCATCAGATTGATATCAAACACACCCCCTTCTCACAGACCCGGTAGGATCTTTTCCCGGGGGGGAGGGGGGGGTAGTCAGGTAAATTGACCGACGGATATGTGCGGCGGTTAAGGGTATGTTTTTCAAAATAGCAAAAATGCACCGAAAGAGTGGACTTTTGATAAATGCACTGTATGGGTGGAAATTTTAGCAAATCTACCGAAAATCTTTTTTCTTTTTTGCTCTTTAAAATTTGAAAAAATGCACTGTAAGGGTATGAACTTCAAAAAAAAAAATTTCACTGTAAGGGTGTGATTCTAAAAGCCTTTTTTTCGCCGCACATACCGTCAGTTGGTAAACCCACTGCCCACCCGGGATCTTTTCAACCAGTGGGGATAAAAATAACGGACTGAAACTCGATGGGGATCGATATTGCCATATTTTTTATGGCTGGGGATTTCAATTCTTTTGTTTTTAAGTCAGAAAATTCAGTGGGGATGGGAAAAATAGTAAATATTTTGGAGTGAGAATTGGTTTATTTCACTATTTTCAGTGGGAAAACAATTAGAGAATAATTTTCCAACGGGGACGATATTTCGGCCATTTTTTCAGTGGGAAGGGGTCCCAGTGGGTTCTGTGAGAAGCGGGTGTTCAAACTTAACCTATAATGTTTCATATTCTTACCCCTGAAAAATCTTTTTGAAGATAATTTTCCATGAAACCACAAGTTACGATGTGTGAATAAGGACAAGTATCACTGTCTGATGAAGTAATGTGTAAATCAGCTGTGAAATTTGCCAAACTTTGAGAATCTCCACCATTTCTCAAATCGTGAAAACTTAGAACTGGTCCATAAATCTGTCCCAGCAGAAGTGAAATTTTTACAACGATTTTGAGCTTCATTGCATGGTCAGAAAATTGTTTGCCAACATTAATCCGATGTTCGGATATTCGTTGTCAAAACTAAACTTTAAGAAGAACAATTTTGTGAAATAACTTTATCAAACAAGAGAATTCGCTTTCTTTTTCATGTGGTTTGCTTAAAAAATGATTAATTTATTCAAAAATGTATTTTTCATCCAACATTTTGAATTAATCCCATGGAGTTATCATGTTAGATAAATTAAACATATTTTTCAATACTTCAAAAAATATCATTTTCTTCAATTCAAGAAATAAATATTACATCGAGTAGCCAATTTTTCCCCAACTTTAATTAAAATAGTGATAGCGAAATAAAAAAAGCTTTTAAAGATGGTTTTCCTGACCTAAGAAAGACTTATCTGATATCCCGATGGGAATTTGAAACAAACAGTGCCAAAGCTTTCAAAAAGCGAACCAATTTCCCCTCTTGGGAAGAATGATAGTCGGCTGTCGAATACCAAGCCAGGCTCAACTTCACTTGCTTGTAAGCCTAAAAATATTTCCACCGGACCCAACTATAAAGATATAAAGCAAAAACTGGTGTCCAGGCCTCTCGTTGCAAATTTGGTAACGTGGTCTGGCGAAATTCTGTAATCCAACCCAGATGTTAAAGGTCTTTCCAACCTTCTGATTTTCTGCATTTGCGCAAGTACCAGATAACCTGCCGACAAACTACCTCCTTTATCTCAATGCAAACCGATAGATCAGAAGTTTTTCCGACAACTAACGTTAGATTGGATAACAGGATCTACTTGAGAAAATCAATTTCCGAGCTGGCCAAGCTGTTAAAAGCGTTCCCAGCCTTCCGATCTTCTACATGTCACACAAGTATCAGATAACCTGCCGTCAAACCACCTCCTGTGGATACACTGTTGCTTATTTCATTGTCCTTTATCACAATAAAATTTCGAGCATTGTCAAAGATTTTTCCTTACACCCCTGTTCTCACTGGCCTGGTAAACTTTGAAAGAATTAAACTTTTCAATGCTGCCCAGCTAAATTTCGTTCATATTTGAACCAATCTTTCGGCTGCAAGTAATTTCGAATGAGGTCATGGAAAAGGTACCGTAGTGGCGCTGATAAGGTAAATCCTTAACTTTGAAAAAAAGTCTAGAAAAGTTTACACAAATCTTTGGAGTTTTGCAAATTTTTAAACCCTTTTCCTAAAACTTTAGCATTTTCAGTTGTAATTCTAATTCTTCTTCTAAATAAGATAGATATTGTGGTTTCATAAGGTGGTATTCGTAGGTCTAAAAAGGGAGCACATACCTGTACAAAGGTGACTGCCAGTGATTTTTAAGCTGATGATAGAATTTTAGACAATCTCATGACCAGGGTCTGATTCACACTCTTTTGACTCGATTTGCATATGAAAAAGCAAACTGTCATGCGCGAGACGAGCTTTATTTCTAAGTTCTATTTTTTCAAAAATTATTTTGTGACCCCTCTTTGGTCCCAAGTATTATTTCATCGGTGCTTTAACGTTACTACAGTGGAATGTTATCAATTAGAAAAAGCTTGTGAAAGGGTCTGAGGGATCTAGCATACTATCAACTAAAATCCTAAAGGGAACATCTAATTTTGTAATATTTATCTTTCTTTATCCTTAGAGTAAATAAGAAAGGTGATCTCAAAGGGAAGGATCCTCATTATCACCAATTTTCTAATCCGATATTAAAATATTTAAAACTAACTTGAAACACGTTTAAGATGGCTAGGAAGAACATGCTCATGGAAAGAGTAATGAAGTATAATTAACTGAAATAGGTCATCGATTTAAAGACGGCCGTCCTTCGCCAACTTTCATTTTATTTAAATCTTTGAATTCTTTGAAATTCAATTTTACGTGAATAAGTTTCGGGTTTGAGGGCAACGCGTGGGTTAGATTTTATAAATGAGCAAAAGTTGCGAGATTCGCGGAATGGCGAATTATATATTGTAGTAAGGTAGACTAGCAAGCGTCTATCTTTCCTTGGACACAGAAACGCGGGAATAGTGCTTATAATAAAGAGTTCTTATAAAAAATGAAAATTGCCGCGTGAGTTTACTAGTCTAGTAGTAAGGAGGAAATTTAATTTGACTCAAAATAATGATAACGATATTGACAATTCTTTATTACATAAAATTAAAACGTATAATTGGTCAGTTGGATATATCGCCGGTTGTTCATTTATATTGTCTCGACATTTTTTCCCAAATTTTCAAAATTACGAGTTTTGTACTAAATCTGATATAGGTTTTTAAGGACATCCTTTCATTCATTTATCAACATAAATCGATTATAACCGTAAACGTCAATTTGTTTGCTTTAGTCAAAGTCCCCATTTTGTCTTTAATGTGTTTGTACTAAAAATAAAAAGTACTTTGTAAACGAATCATAAATACGGATTTGTTTTGATTCTTAATTGTTCTTCTTAACGAGCATTAGTATGTGTTTGTTATGTGTTATTGTTATGTGTAGTGTGTGTGTCAGATTTATCCAGTTGCCTATATGTTTGGAGTTTATTGAACGTTCGACAGCTAAAAAGAAGCATGGTTGGCATGGGCAGAGGGCGGGAATGTGGGCATATTTGTGATAAAAGTTATATACTTATGAGCAGGTGGGCTGAAAGTATGTGTTTAGTGGGCTTGGATATAAAATTCCTAAAATTCTTGTTTACAGCTCAAAAGTCCAGTAAAGGCTTGTCCGAGCTTTCACTTTTAATGGTTACTTTGCTCTGCTAGATTTCCATTGTTTGTTAGAATAATACACCATCTTTATAAGAAGGCCCATCGCAACCTCGTCCCCTGCATATTATCAGCTTTTTGATGCTTACTGATAGCTAGATATTCTCTTGCCTCAATCAGTAACGTAAATAAAGCCTGGGATACACGGGAAAGAGGTTGGACCCATCAATCAAGACCATTTTCGCGTCTCTAAGCTTTGCGCCATGTTAGTTGTTTGTTTTGATTGAACAAGTTGTCAGCACCGAAGCATGGCCTTTAGAGTGAATACGTGCCAGCGCAGAGTAATCATAATCAATCCCGCTTAGAGATTACAACTGCTGTGGCTTTGGAAAGACATAGTAGCTTTCTCTAGTGTTTTATGATTATACAAAGTATCTGTCATTCTAATATTGCATCTTTCTACTTCACAAAAGACTAGAAATAAACATTAAGCATTATTGGAAAGATCTGTATGGTTATGTAACCTAGGTTACGGATTTTATCGTGACAAAAAGAAGAGAGAATATGGAGCTTCAAGAGACGACTTTAAGAAATACAAATACAATATGCGATGCAAGTGACACAGGAGTACAAAAAGATAAACATCAAAAGAAAACAGACATGCTATCATCCGATATGGAAACCAATACCAATCACGGTAAGAGCTTTTATTCATGTATGACTATGGAGATAATTGTGAAATACCAGTGGAGAAAGGTGATTTCAAAAGGAGAAAGGTCTTAAATTCCGTTGATCCATAGAGGTATAAAGAAAGACAGGAGATGAATTTGTCGGTAATTGGTCGTTAAAGTCTTTTGATTTCTTTTATGTAATAAATCAAAAGAAATTCTAGGCTCGCCCGACGAAATAGGACTTTTTAGTAGAACTCAAGTCTGTTTTGAACATTCTGACTATCAGCATCGAAGATTTCTAGCCTTCTAATATACGAGAATAAAATAAAATTTAGCTCCACGAAATTAGTTTGCGTTCAATTTTGGCATCCATTAAATTTTGTTTTGAAAAGATATTTTCTCTAGCCAGAAAATAAAAAGTTCTTTATAAGCACACACAATTTCAGACCCAATTTGTAGACAAAAAGTCGCTGGAGAATTTTGGAGGAAAGCATTAAGCAATAAGGTTCACCTTGAAGAAAATGTTGATCGAAAAATCTTGTCATTTGATGAAGGATTGCAAAGTTTACAGGCCCTTTTTTAGTCCAAATATTTTCTTACACCAATGTCAGAAACAATGAATCTCGTCTCATCTTATTTCCAACACTTAAGTTAGCCAATAAGATTTCACCTATCAACAAAAGAGCTCATTAAAAATGCACGATATATGAGATTATGAGCATGCATACCTCGTAATTTTTTTATTCGTAGGGCGAGCATGGCTACAATAGCATACTTCTCCTGTTTCTTTATACCTCCATGGTTGATCCGTTGTGCATTTTTTAATAAAATTATCCATCTCCTATGTATTGAGTTTTGAGGCAGATTTATCTTCAAGCATACTATTAGAGGCCCCCAAGCGGTTTTCGTGATGGCGTAGTAGGGACTTCTTTCTAGCGTGATTACGTGATTTGGGCGTGATTTGGAAATGTTTTTTCTTGATTGCATGATCAGAGGTGAAAACGTGATCATGATTTGAAAGATTTTAGAGCAGTGAATCTTTTTAGAAAGGGATGTGTGATTATCAAATTTTTTTGATCGTGATCGAAGACAAAAATTGCGTGATATCGTGATCAGACTTGCCGCTGAGAGGCCTCCTATTAGCCTCTATTTCTTAGCCTCTATGCCTGATTCAATTCATTTTTTTTAGCCTACAAATCGGAAGCATACTTGCTGCGTATACAAGTGCTCACTTTCTCTACCCGTAGTTTTTTTCAAAATTGGAAAGGAATGAAATGGAATGATGACGCTATTGTTTTTGTCGTTAATTGATGTTATATCTCTATCTCCGTGGTTTATAAGAACTCAATCGAAGCTAAAAAAAAATCCTTAACCTTAAAAGTGTTTATAATATTCAATTAAAGAACAATTACTTTTCAAGTATTAAGTTTTTCTCACTGCCCTCTCTAATTAGCTTGTTTTGAGTACATTTTTTATAAATTTCAAATAAATTTTTAGAAATTTAGGACCAAATAACGGTATAAAGCACATTTTATTACAAGAACTAATTTTTAAATGTTAAACTTTGAATGCTTGATTTGTATTTATGATAAAAAATACGTCCTGCGATGGAGTTTGTTAAAAAGTGAAATTAAATGGACATCGAAAATTGACACTAAACCATAAAAACATTCGTTCTTACGACATAGATACACGCTTTTTTTTATAAGAATGGTGTAAATCCATTTCATCATGGATATTCTTAACTTTTTTGGGAAAATTATCCTAAAATATTCTTACAGTATTCTTAGGTTAGGATCCTAATTCAGACTAGATTTAACATTTACTACATACGTCTCAAGCATAAAATGGCATTTTTGTGAAAGAAGTGAGCCTTACTTGGCGTCTTGGGGGTAATTGACAATTTATAATCGAAAACGCTCTAAACATGGCATTCTTAGCTTGAGTAGCAAAATTCCATGATGGTGATATCATAGTATAAGAAAGCCGCGGCTGGAATGATAACATCTGAATTTCTACTGTTCTATCTCTGTCGTATTTGATGACTATTTGTTGATCAAGAAATAAGTAGTGTAGCATCTTTAATGGTAAACTTTATTAGTTTGTCGTTAATACTTACTTCGCAGTGCGTTTTAGACATTAATGATATGCCCTTGATAATACACTTGCATTATAATATCATTGTGCAGGAAAGCTTAACAATAAGAAATTTAAACAAGCACAAAATGGCTGGGCTTAAAGAACTCAAAAATTAATAAGGTGCCTCGAAGTGCCTTCACAATATTTCAGTGAAATCTTTCTAAAAATCAATGAAATAGTACATCAAGATAATTCTGTGAAAATTTCAAGCCAGCACCTTCAAAATTTATCATTCAAACTGACAGGAAAGTTGTTATCTTAAATATAGTTCTTATAATTTTAATTTTGGCGAAAAAACTATCGTTTCCACAAAATACCCCTAAAATATGTCCACAATCAGTTAAAGTGTTTCATTGGGTACAGATTCAAAGATATCTAGAAATAAAAAATCTTCTTGTGAAGGAAATAAGAGAAAAATTTCAAAAACTATCTACCAATAATAAACTAACAATCTTGATGTTCTTATAAAGCTCGGAGACAGAGATGGAACAGCAATTAACTGAAAAGACAATGCGGTACATATTCCAGCCGCGGCTTTCTTATACTATGGTGATATTCTTAGCATTATTCTTAAATTTTTGGCCATTTTCATCATGGACATTCTTATAAAGTGTATTCTTATAAAAAAAAGCGTGTAGAACAATAATAGAAATTCAGCTCTATTCATTCCAGTCGCGGCTTTCTTATACTATGATGTAATTCTTAAGGATTGTATCAATTATATTCCCATATAGAAACACACATAGTATAATAATCCGTATCAGATTTCTTATATCTTTGTTTGGCATAGTGTATGTAAGTTAATGCTGTGAAAATCTAAGATTTTGACGGTTGATGTTTACTCACGTTTTTGAAAGTACAAGCACGGACCTTAAAATGCCAGTTTTACTTAAAATGGGGATAATAAGAATTACAGTAAAAGCTTGAGTCTCGGAGACTTTTTGAGTACTATCAGAATACAAAAAAGCGAGTTTAGAGTATGATTTTGAATTTTAAACTATAAATTCTTACCTTGGAAAACATTTCTTTCATTCTCAGGTTCAACAGAAGAAATGACGATGTTAAAAATCGATGATTTTTTACGTATGGTTGGTGAGTTTGGTCCCTTTCAATGGATCCTTGAGCTATGGTGTATCTTTTTGTATATTGCCCCTGTCTCACAGATTTATATCATGTATTTCACAACTCCCGAACCACCAGCCTGGAGATGTGTTAACGGAAGTAGTCTGTGCAATCTTAATGGAACACAACCTAGTGATAATAATTACCGATGTGAAATACCGAGATCCCAATGGGAATATGTTCAAGGGGAAGGAGTTTCAACAGTAACTGTTGATTACGATTTAGTCTGTGATTCAAAATGGTTGATTTCAATGACCAGTTCCATTTTCTATTTCGGAAAACTGTTTGGAACCTTTTGCGCTGGTTGGCTAGCCGATAATTATGGTCGTAAAACTGTTCTGTACCCATCCAATCTATTGTTATTGTCGGCTTCGTTATTAACGACTCTTATGCCGAATATATGGTCGTTTTTGGTCTGTCGTTTTATTGCTGGATTTGCGACCGATGCTACAACCAATCAGGCTCTTCTTTTACTTTCGGAATACGTTTCGACAAAATACCGACCAATCGCTACTAATATTTTGTGGATGGGTTGGATAGGAACTTTATGTCTTATGCCGTTACAAGCGTATTTTATAAAACAATGGAAAATGCTTTTTGTTGTAGCTGTTGTCCCTTATGTGATCGGGTTTTTATCTTACTTTTTTATCCCAGAATCTGTGCGATGGTTACGCACAAAAGAGAGGTATTCCGATGCAAAAAGTATTTTAAGAAGAATGGCACGTTGGAATCATAAAGAACTTGATGAAACAGCTGGCATTGAGAGGCCAATCATATCAACAAAACGAACAACACCTTTAGACCTGTTCCGAAGAAATCTAGTAGTATCTACTCTAGCCCAAGGCTGCTTATGGTTTGTTAACGGGCTAGTTTACTATGGTTTATCGTTATCAGCTGACGACCTTGGAGGATCCATGTATCTCAATTTTGTTTATGTCAGTTTAGCTGAAATACCATCCGCAATATGTGCTGCTGATTTTTCCAATCGTTTTGGCCGCAAAAGAACAACGGTTGTTGCGTTGATTTTGGCCGGTGTTTTTTGTATCTCCGTACCGTATATACCGTTAACTGAAGCCGGGAAACCAAGCCGTTTAGCTGTCGGACTTTTGGGTAAATTTTTCTTGACTTTGAGTTTTGATATCATTACTATTTGGTCGGTAGAATTATTTCCAACCGATTTGCGTTCAAAAGGATTAAGTTTTGTTTACATGTGTGGCAATGTAGGATCGACCGCCTCACCATGGATCGCCAAAGGATTAAAAGTGTTTTCAGATGAGGTGCCTTTTATCGTTATGGGTGTCTCCGCCCTAGTTGGTGGGGCGGTTGGATTACTGCTTGAAGAAACGAATGGGCGGGATGCTAAAGATACTTTGAATGAATTTCTTGCTGATGGAGTGGATAATAAGGAAGGTAAAGAATTCTTACAAAATCATAATGCAAATGTAGAAACTTGAAATGTGATATGGTGAAATTTGCTCTACATTATACACCCATGTCTCTGTTACCATAAAGATTTCATGAAATGTAAGACACTTTTTTCACCCGGCGCTATTTTTGAATTTTTTTCAGTTGGGAAATAAAAGGTTCCTCCTGCTTTCGAGTCAAGGACACAGGGTGTAGACATGGCCATCATACTTGAATATTATCAAACAAATCTTCAATATGATGGTGACGTAATAATGATCAATGCCGTATATCATCTTGAAGAAAAGTATCTTAGCTGTCAGAGAGAGTTTTAACTAAAATAAGCCAAGATTCTAATTATATATTTAACCATTTTTGGAAATTTATGCTAAATTACGGCCACATGTTAATCTCAGGCAAATTAAGGCCTGTCCAGATTTTTCAAATTTACCCAAATTTTTTATCACCGTTTCCACTTGTCATATCATATCACTTCATACATCGAAAGAAGCGTATTGGAGTGTAGATCACTGGAATGGCTGTGCCATAATTAATTTTTTCACCCAAAAAAAGATAT
Source organism: Clytia hemisphaerica (assembly GCF_902728285.1). Classification (NCBI taxonomy): domain Eukaryota; kingdom Metazoa; phylum Cnidaria; class Hydrozoa; order Leptothecata; family Clytiidae; genus Clytia; species Clytia hemisphaerica. The sequence continues at coordinate 911,743 of NW_027103699.1, read as the reverse complement.
TAGGCAAAAACCAAAAAATGCTGACGTCAGCAAACTTGTTTCTTGAATAACTCCAGTTTGGCTTATGGTAAAAACATGAAATTTGGACCAAAGTTGCACACTATTAAAAGGACCATTTTGAAAAAAAGATTTTTTGAAGTTTTGCTGACGACAGCACTTTATTGCAAGATTTCGTATTTTGCTGATTTCTGCTGACGTCAGCAAAATTTTGAAAAAGAAATTATGCAAAAATGTTCCTATTAATGATATGCAGCTTTTGTCCAAATTTCATGTTTATACAATATACCAAACTGGAGTTATTCAAAAAACAAGTTTTGCTGACGTCAGCATTTTTTGGTTTTTGCCTGATATCTTTTTTTTGGGTGAAAAAATTATTTATGGCACAGCTATTCCAGTGATCTACACTCCAATACGCTTCTTTAGACGTATGAAGTAATATGATATGACAAGTGGAAACGGTGATAAAAAATTAAGGTAAATTTGGATATGCCTTAATTTGCCTGAGATCTCGCGCTCTGAATCCGGTCTGAATCTTAATCTCGTTCTGTTTCTCAAAATAACACCATAGCTACAGTTAACAATCCGAAAATTGCTCAACAATTAAACGCGCCAGAATAACAAAACTTCGGATAGTGATGCGGAACAGCCACTTTAAAAAAGGAAAAACCAAGCTCGCACTTTATCTGCCAAACACTTCTCGCAGAATCATTTTAAATAAAGGTTTTGTTTTTAAATAAGAGTGATATCGTTTGCTGACTTTGACAGAGGTCAGGAAGGGAAAAAGAAAACATTTTTTTGCTTATAACAGCATAATATAACAATAGGCAGACACTGTCCTGATATGAAATATGTGTCTGATATGAAACGGGAACACTTACGTAAAAACAAAACCTTTAGGCAGGCAAGCTTGGTCAGCGGAAACGTTTTCATTTGATTTTCGGCGAACTTTCGGCTTGTTAACCATATGTACTATGCCCGTACCCACGGTATAAATTCAACACTATTTTTTATGAACCATATTGTAAATAAGCCTTCGTTTTTTTCTATTGTAGACTAACTTTGAACAGAAAACATGATTTTTAAGACAATATTTTATATATTAGAGTTATATTTCATGAATAAAAAGCAAAAATTATTGGAAATTGGTTAAATAGATAGAAATACAAAAATGTTATTTCGTGTCGAGCCAGCGACTATTCCAAAGTATCATACTAATTATTCGTAATAAAAAATCAATCCTTACTTACTATTTACAATACAGTAAAAATCAAATTTAGTATCTGTCTATACCTAGGCTGCGCGCATCCCCAGAATTTATTTTGTTATATCAAATCATATCAGAGGGGATGCGTGCAGCCTAGTCTATACCTAACAGTTTCTTTATGTTGGTTGTAAAACAGTATTGTGACTAAAAGCTCTAAAGTTTTAAAGTCTGTCTCGAAAGCACCGTGGATAAGATCATTTTTGTTGTTTTTGGTTTTTGAATCGTTTTAGGTCTACTTCAAAGGGCTTTTTATCCTACAAAGATGCAAAAAATCTGAGCAAGGTTAAAATATTTTAAAAAGTCTGATGTCATGATTTTGAACCAGTAGAAAATCTTCAATCTTTTAAGTTATTCTCTTTGGAAATATCTTACAACTGGTGTATAACTATTTGAAATAGCATTAATACATGCCAGTGCTGCAAATAAGGAAATTTCAGTTGGCCGGTAATTTTTTGAGTGTCACGAAAATAATTTGGGCATTAGAAAAGTCTGAAATGACCTTAAGATTGGCTAAACACATGTATTAATTCAAAATCTATCCCTCTTTTAAGAAACGTTATTAAGTATTTATCTAAGCCTCTTTCTAGTCTTTAATTTTAACCGGACAAAATGAAAGATTGAACTTCAGATTGGCCGGTAGAAACTACAAAATGACCGGTAATTACCAGTCACCGGCCGTTATTTGCAGCACTGCATGCTGTGGCAATTTATATATTTTCTGAAATTTCGACTCTGTATACTCAGGCTAAGTCGTATTGTATCCCATGGGAAACAATACTACGGCAGCTCTTTTGGGCTTTACAAAAACAAATTTGAACATAGAAACCTCGAAAAATATCCAACAGTTTGAGAAAGACAGGTTTGAAAAGTTCATTATACAAAAAGGTGATTCTTCACATTGAAAAAAAACAAACAAAAAAACAAAAAAACAAAAAAACAAAACAACAACGTATAATTCGTGGCATGTTATGAACTGCAGCCATTGCAGTGACTCAAATTTTGAATTACCATCGACCCAAAGACTCTATTTACCAGTAGGGTATAAAAGTTCAGTTAACACAACAATTCTTTTTCGTCCAAGAAAAATTAAGGTTCATTTTCCTTTACTGCTCAACCAAAGGAGTCAAATGAACTTTTCTTGACGACAAAGACTTGATTTCTAAATATGAAACTAATCTACTGTACGAAACCGCGTTTCAATTTTGTAAGTATTGATAAGTTGGAAATGATGCAAAACCATTCTATTGATTACGAATGACATCATAATTCTCAAATAAACCAATAAAATCACTTCAGTCTGTGACATAGGGATGAAGGTTATTCATACCACTTGCTCATCGATATTGCTCAGAGCCAAATTTCTAAGAGGTTATGAGGTAGATCGTCAATAAATGCTCAAAACATTCCATCTCTGAACGAAGCAATCACTACCAGGATGAGAACAATATCTCACTGACACACTCATAACCTTCAACCAATCCTTCTTCAATCTAGTCAATCCTCGCGGTCACTATCCAATAAACCGTGTTCACTATCCGAATACGATCTGAGTTTTGATCTCCGATTGTCCACTTTACCACCTTTATAAAAGGAACGTTGGAAAGCCTTCAATACTTTTCGTTTCTTCTGTTTGAATGTTTCGTAGAGTCGTGAGCCGTCTTCGTCATACTGTGGTTTCTTATACCTGAAATGAAAGGAAAGGAGAAATGGAATGGTCAAGACCTGAAAAACAGCAAAAAGATCCCGAAAATGTGCCAGTAATGTTTCCCCGGGAATGAAAAAGTTTAGCTCTTCTAAGTTACAGAGTCAAGAAAATTGAAGAACAAGAAGACGTACAGAAATAGACATACGAAAAATGTAAGAAATTTTGTAAGAGTGAAGATGACAATGGCAAAAGTTTCTATACGCCAAGTCACATACGTATGATATGGGATGTTACCAATCAAAAAGCAGAAAGATTTAGATTTGTTAATGTCGAAACAAAACATCAAGCGTGATGCCAAGTGGATCAATCCATCAAACTGATTACCGTGTTATGTTACAAAAGGAACCAGAAAACTCGTAAAACAACTTACGTTTTTAACAATAGAGATGAAGAGACAACCGATACGGAGGACATAGCCATCGCACCAGACGCCATCCACGGTTTCAAAACGAAGTTCAAGGGCATGAAAACACCTGCCGCTATCGGGATTCCAATCAAATTGTAGATAAGTGCAAAAATGAAATTTGTTTTGATTTTGCGTACTGTCTTCCTCGACAAGTCAATTGCAGCTACTACGTCCATTAAGTTGTTCTAGAAAGTTGGGTAAAATAAAAAGTTAAGGTTTCCCAGATAAAAAAAAAACTTTTCCAAAATAAGTTTTTAGCATCAGGGAGGGGGTGAACAGGTTCACGAGTTCAATCAGTTTATATTCCTGCAAATTTAAAAAACGCTACAAAATCAAGTTCGTAGCTATAACGTTTTCACAGAAACTGGTTTATTCAAAAGATGATATTTTTTATAAACCCCAAGCAAATTTGAGTATAGTATTAAACTTTAAAAACCCCAACCGGCCTATCAACCACCTTGGTTCGAGAATATTATTGAGATATAATCTGCATTCATACCTTAATCAAGACGACATCGGCTGCTTCCACGGCGACATCAGTACCAGTACCGACAGCGATACCGACATCAGCTTGCGCAAGGGCCGGTGAATCGTTAATTCCGTCACCGACCATGGCGACGACGTCTCCGTTACGTTGAAACATTTTGATCTTATCCACTTTGTTGGATGGTAACACTTTGGCGTAGATTTTATCCACATTCACCTGGTTGAGAGAAAATGTCGTTCTTGAGCGAAGAAATTCTTTGAGAACTCTCAAGTACTTTCATACCAAAATTTAAGTTTCAAGCACCAAAAGATAAACAATTATTTTTTTCTACTTCATTTTCATTACGAAACATTTTCTAAAAATTGTGTTTTCTTAAAAATTATAGTGCTCAGAATCTTCTCGACAGTATATAGTTTTGTCAGGATTGATTCAGTGGTTGAAAAATTTAGCAAGAAAATATTGCAGACTTAAAGTATCACTACCAGCAGTTAATACAGTTGACTTTCGCTAATCCGAACTCGAACGGGGAATCGTATTTGTTCGAATTACAGAGAGATTCGAGTTATAGAAAGTTTATCAAGATGGTTTCTCCTTGATGGGGAATAGGAATAGGAATGATAGAAGTCCAAGTGAGCCAGGGGGGGTCTTGCAGTTACTCCTTGACACTATGTGGAGTAACTGCAATTTTGGACATTTTCTACAGACACCACCACCCTTGCAGTTATTCCATAGTGTACTAACTGATTTTACCCTCAAAATCGGTGTATACCACCCCCAAAAATGCCAAATTTGGCAATTTTTTCACTGAATTCCTCATTTTTGATACCATTTTACTGGGTACGTCTTATCAACGACCGTTCAAGAGTTAAATATCCAAGTTTGTTAAAATATCTTTCATGTCTTGATTGAAGAAATAATTTTGTGATTTTTTTTTGACTTTTGAAAAAAATGTTTTGAATTTTTTTGCTTCCGGAATTTTTAAAAACCTAAAATTTTAAGTGAAAAATTGAAAAATTTGCTCACTTAGTACACCATATCCTACCAAAATCGACAATTTTGGGCTTAGGCACCACCCATGTTGCAGTTAGTCCACTGGTGGAGTAACTGTTTTCCCAAATTTTGGTTTCTATACCACCACGGTAGTAATTGTCATAGTGTTTATATAATAACTGCATGACCCCCCCCCCTGAGTGAGCGAGAGTCTACTGTAGTTTCAACTCGAGATAGGAAATAAAATCATCCGCCTTACCTGTCTACCGATCGCTTCTGCAGTTTTCTCATTATCGCCTGTTAACATGACGACTTTCATTCCCATCTTCTTCAACGTGATGATCGCTTTACGCGCGTCCTCTTTGATTGAATCAGAAAACGCAACCAAACCACAGATATGATCTAAGGAAACAAACGACAGAGCCATTAAAAAACATGGTTTTTAGTTAGTTTGATGAGTCATTAATTGATTCAGGACGTGAAATCTCCACCCGAGACTTGTAAAAATATCTTATGCCAAATCCTTTGGCAGACAGGACTATGCGTTGGCCAACCAAGAAACACAAATTCCATATCGCCAATATTCTATTACTGAAAACGTAGCCGTTATTAAACACCACATGATGACCTGGAGGAGCCAAACGTTAGATCGGAAAAATGTTCTACCCTACTATTTGTATTATCATACACATACACTATTGATGATGTTTTATAACACAGAAAACACTCACTATCGACAGCAATAAGGACTGAAGTCCTTCCTTGACGTTCATGAGACTGCATGATCTGTTCCACGTCATCACTTATAACAATCGAGTTGTCGAACATAAATAAGCGTGTACCAATCAAAACTTCGTATCTCTTCTTTGATCGAATCGAACCTAATGCGAAAATATAGGTGGTTGTCATTACAGTAAAGTAAGTAAATCTAATTCTTAAATAATAGTAAATAGTAAAATTACAAGTTTTTCTAAATTTTATGGACTTTAGAATTTCAGTCGTGATGTGAATTATTTGAGCTGATTAGACAATGGCTTGGGGCAAATTTCACAAAAAACAACAAAAATTAGTCCTTTAAAATTGAGAAATGAAAAGATCAAAAGGTCTTACCAATATTTGGTTTAGGTACATTGACTTTATCCACAGGTATTCCACTGACCTCTATATCGACAGTTGATTGGTCGGGAGCAGTATTGGAAATATCAATATTGGTGACAGTACATTTCAAACCTTTCCCTGGAAACCCTTCAAAATCATCTGCATCTCCAAGGCTGTGGGATCCAAGGTTCTGAAAGATCAAAGGATATATATTATATATATATAATCACTTTCCCTATTTTTTTCTGTTTGAAACAGTCGAGTATTTCTGTATTTCACACAAAAATAGTCGTCTTCTCGGTTTGGAGTACCTAATAATCTCGAAAACCCTTGAATATCCCGAGTATCGACAATAATAGAAATTCAACTATTAGAAAGGGTAGATTTAAAAGTAATGTAATCTTTTACCTCGATGACGTAATCCTTCAAAGCAATACCCAATGGATGTTCGCTTTTCATTTCGGCGGTTCCAGCGATGGCCATGAACTCTTTCCATTGAAGGGAAAGGCCCTCTGCAAAAATTTTTGTAGCTACAACCTGTGGCTTCCCAATGGTCAGTGTACCCGTCTTGTCAAACACAACTGTTTTGATCTACAATAAAACCATACACAAATTCAAAATTTTGTTTTTTTGTTTTTGAGCCATAACTTTTAACTTGATTGGCCAATATTTTCAAGAAACTAAATTGTCCTAGAAAAGAAAAACAAAACAATCCAAATCTATATGCAAATTTCGTTCGGTTAAGTCTCACCTTATGTGCCAGCTCCAATGGTTCGCCACCCTTGATAAGAATTCCATTCAACGCCCCAACGCCCGTTCCAACCATGACAGCAGTTGGCGTTGCAAGACCAAGTGCACATGGACAAGCGATGCAAAGAACGGAGATAGCGCAACGAAATGCAAACTGAATAATGATCTCATTGTGACCATGAAGTGAAGACTAGAGAAGAGAAAATAATGAGCAAGTTATTCACAAACAGATTTGAGAATGTGTTTTAGAGAGGTTTGAATGAATTCTAGTTTGTGTAAATGTTTCAAACCAGGGGGGGGTCAAGCAGTTAGTACAAGACATCATGCCGGTTAGTACCGTGGTGGTATACCTACAAAATTTTCAAAAATCAGTTAGTACTTGATGGTACTAAGTGACTGCTAGGGTGGTGTCAAGTAAAAAATCTAGGAAAACAGTTAGTACAAATGAATACTAAGTGCTACTTTTTTACCTTTTCTAGAAAAATATTAAAAATAAATACTAAAAGCAATCAGGGAAATCCCCCTCCATAAGAGAAATCAAAGAACCTAAGACATTTAAGTCTTCCCCTTTGGAGTTTGTTTGGTATTACCCTTTAGTTAAACACTATATCAGGGGAATTCCCTAACTATAGATTGATAAATAAAAGAAAAAAGTCAGATCGATTTTGAAATTGTAAAAGTTCGTATCTTGTTCTTTATAAATCATGAAAAAGTATTTTTTTCTGCCTTGATTGAACGCTACATATTATGTTTATGTTTTTGGTTTACGGTGTTTCATTATTGTATCAATTGAGAAGTACTTCGTTATTTGAAACTCTTGTACATATATCGCTGTACAGCGTTGTGTTAAAATAAAATTTTTGATTCATTTTAATTCATCATACCAAATCAATAACTGTTTCAAAACAATTTTGGGAACATGGTTTGACAAAAAGTAAATATCACACTCTCGTTTGATAGGTTTTAAGGGGTGGTCCTTAGTGAATTTCCTTTGAAATCACTTAGTATATTTCATACTAACTGTCAAAGGGTGGTGGTGTGGCCTCTTTCCTCCAAAGAATCACTTAGTAGGCATGATGTCTTGTACTAACTGCTTGACCCCCCCCTGTTCAAACCACTCTAAAAACACATACTGAAAAATTCTCAAATCTGCATGAATTATACGGAATGGCCTGGAATTGCAATCTATGCCTTATAAATTAGCCATTGAAAAAATGCTACTGACGGGAGAGTTTGACCAAAAACCTATCCCAAACAAAACATTATTCTGGTTATGCTTACATGATCGTGTGTATGTACCCATTCGAAATACTGGTAACCAATAACAATCCAAACAGTAAGTGTTATCATCGATAGAACGACAATGATAGGGACAAACACACTTGCGATCGTATCTGCTACTCGCTGGATTGGTGCCTGGTATAGAAAGAATAATAGAGTCGATATTTATCTTTAATAGCCAAGTAATCTAAGACTTTAAGGTAGTCTTTAGATTGCTTTTGACGGGTTTCAAGGGCTCGGGCTATCTAAGAGCTTATTGGAACACAGGAGCTCGGTCTTGTTAATCTCTCCTCAAAAACCTTAAAACATTTAAGAAAAGCCAGTGAAAGCATGAGTTTTTGTTTTGTACTGCCTGGTGATCACAGGTAAAATTACCAGAGAAGGATGAGATATTATTGCAAAATGTCGTGAATGTATTCATGTAAACTAAGTCTACAACAGTAAAAAAACCTTCGTAAAACCGTAATTCGAACAAATCAGACTTCCAGTTCGAGTTCGAATTAGCGAGAGTTAACTGCGACAACAAAACCAATATAATCCTTGGATGATGGATGAATAGATTGCAAGAGAGATACAAAAGACAGTCGCTGTTAAGCAAATGAGCATTACTTTGGAGGTTTGGGCATCTTCAACCAATTTGACGATCTGTGACAGCGCTGAATCTTGTCCAACATGAGTAGCTTGTATCAATACAGCACCAACTTGGTTGACAGTTCCACCGATGACAGAATCTCCAACTTCTTTGACGACTGGCATCGCTTCACCGGTAATCAGAGATTCGTTGACTGAAGTACGACCAGAGATGACTTTACCGTCACATGAGATTTTTGAACCTGGTTTCACCTTAGATGTTAAAAATGAAAGATTTGAGCTTTTTATTCTTTATCGATCTACTTCAATGAATCAGAAATACGTTGAGACTCCCGTGGGAAACAAAATTTCGTGCACGAGTAAAACATAATTCTCGTGATTACAGCAAAGATCAAACTTCGAAAGAATATGACCCAAAAGTGATTAAATCTAAAACTAGCTTAAGTTAACCTAAGTTCCTTCTTTTCAAGATTAAAAATAAAAGTTTAAGTGACCAGTAAAACCTTACCAAGAGAATATCACCAGTCTGTACAAGAGCAACATCAATCTGTTCCTCACTTAAGATCTGCATGCTTCCTTTCTCAAGGGTGACTAGAAGAGCTTCAGTAGGTTGTAATGAAAGCAGTCGGTTGAGTGCTTCAGACGTTTTGCGTTTAGCAATGTGTTCCAACCACCTTCCCAATGAGATGAAGGTGAATAACATTGGTGGTGTCTCGAAGAAGGTCTTTGGGCTGTGGTCAAGTTTCTCAACCATTGCGATGGCCAAAACAATAACCTTAAAAATGAAATAGTTCAATGAGATCTAAATTTAAATCTCAACATTGTCTATTCTCGTTTTTACAAAAAATAAATTTCGCGAAAGGCACGAACACCAAGTAAACAATGCACTCATAAAGTACTGTTAAAAATCGATTCGTAAACTATGCTGCTCAAAACAACACAACTATGATACTAAATTTCACCATATTGAAAAAACCAAACAAATGCAGTGTAGAAATGAGCTAACGACCTAAAACGACTCCCCTGAAAGTGTTGATGACCGAAAAAGATTTGCACTTACAGAATAAACATAAGAGACAGTGGTAGCCAAAGCAATTAAGACATCCATGTTTGCACTTCCATGACTTAATGATCTGTAAGCTGACACATAGAAACGTCGACCTCCAAGAATCTATCGAGAAAAAAATGAAAGAAACATAAAAATGAAATTTGGAGAACATTTTCGTCTATTTTGCTCCAGTTTTCAACAAGCAACGAAGTGTCCTTTTTCCTTTCTTCAATACTTTCTTATAGAATTGGACTTAGAATGCCAGAACTTTCAAACAGCGTTAGTATTTCGGCATTTGTTTGCGTGTAGTGAAATTTTTCACCTCTTCAAGGAGAAATTATGAAAAACAGGAAAAGTCATTGTGCAGCAATCACAGTGGATCCAAAAATAAATTAGTTTTCTTCAGAAGTTAAAATTTTCAACGAATCACAAAAAAGAAGCTTCTAGATAAGATCTCCAGCGCCCACCAAATACAAAGAAAGTCTGTTAAAACTTTTACATTGAAATTCTAAAAAAGTTCTCATATGATATATATGATATAACTTTTTGTCGCCCATACCTGAACAATGGAACACAGTGTAAAAACCACCAGATTTTCCAAGGACAGTCCAGGGATGACATGAAGATCATGGATACCGTAAGCCATCAATGCCATGTATGTAAAGGTGATGATCAGGACCGGCAAGCCGAAGATCAAGGAGAATAAGAACGATTTCTTCCATCTGACGAAAAAAAGAGTTAAAAAAGAGAGTTGAAAATTAAGAAAAATCACACACAATGACCTGAATTATCGAATACTCGTCAACCTAACATCGAATTAAGTTGGTCGAAAACGATTTTGAGTAGTACAAGTAATTGTTAATTGTACTCCCCAAAAGTACAGTATTGCAAACAAAGTGTAAAACGCAGACCCGACGATTTTTAATTTCAAAAAAAGTTTTGAGTTATAGTCCAGAATTTAAAAAATATGCAATTTAATAACCACTAAATTTATGTATCTTAGCGGAAGGAGCCAGACCATTTTCAACTGCTCAAAGAACGGTTCACATCTTCACACTAGAGCTCAACTGACGATGATATTGGGTCGAAAATAAGATTAGGTTGAATGGTCCAAAATACGTTCCGAATAAAAAATTATAATACTTACTGATTAATTTCTTTCGTATGACTCAGAAAGTCATCTTCTTTTTGGTTTGTATCCAATCTAGCTTGGAAACCCAACTTCTCAATTGAATCTTTGATATCGCGCGGTCCACATTCGGTCGGGTCATACGTACAGGTGATATGGGTACCGTCTTGAAGGATACTAATATCCAGGATACCATTCAGTCTCAAGATACTATTTTCAATCAGATACAGAGAACTGACGCCTTTTTCAAAACCAAATATCTAAAAGAACAAAAGGGAGCACATTTAGCAAAGTACAGAATAATAGACCTTATCGGAGTTTTTGATCTTTCTAAAACAGCGATGCATTGTGGGATTGTTTCGGGGGTATTACAATAGAAATCCACCGAGGAATTCCTAAGAGATTTCTATTGTAATACCCCGAAACAATCCCACAATGCACCGCTTTTTTAGAAAAAATCAAGAACTTCGATAAGATCTATAACCGAGTTACCTACAAGTTGATCACTGGCTTAAATAGCAAAGAAATAATAAATTAGTAGTAGACTCAGTAGACTTCAATAATTTAATGTGATAAAATCTTTAGTACTTTAACAATGAATAAAATGGGAGATGGTCGGTAGCATTTATGCTGATTCCTTACAGGGTGTTTGGAAAAAAAGTATAACATCAAAACATGTCTGTGAGTATATATATTTTTTGCATTATTGAGAATTTACAAAAAAATTATACTTAAGTAAATGTTTGGATATTATACTTTTTGCCAGACATCCTGTATACTTTAGTATTCTCCATCATAAAACTCTTAACTTGTTCCTTAAATCACAATTGATAATGTTATAATTTGAAGCCATTTTTTCAAGGCTTAAAAATTTGAAAACAATCAGGCGATATTCGATCACTATCTTCAAGCTTATCATAATTATCATAATTATCATAATTATATAATAGTAAAGTGAAGTAGCGTGGGTGGAGAAAGTGAGCAAGGAAGTTGTGTTTTTATGACTTCCCTTACTTTACCGTAAATTTCGTTTCCTAATTAGAATTTCAGAACTAATGAGTGATTATAGGGACAATTTCCTACATTACGATTTTAAAAAGCTTTACTGACCTCAAATTGAACAGTTCGTTCTTTCAAGTTGTGATTTTGTAATACGCTTGCACCAAACCCAAGAGCTTCGATATGGTTCTTTAGCGTCTCCTCGTTGGTTTCATCAGGGTCATAAAGAACTTCAGCTTTTTGCGCTAATAGTCCGACTGTCACATTGTACACACCTGGAAAATAATAAATATGAAGGTACAGACCACTAACTACTTGACTGGATCGAGCCTTTTCTATTAAAGGAAGCGTGTCCAGTTTTAGAGCTGACAAGTCCGCCATCTTGTTTTTAATTCTGGTCATCAACAGCGCGATTCTAATGTTCAAACGTTCAAAAATCACCAGGGAATGTGTAGCAGTTAGCCTATGTTATCTAAGGTACGAGCAAAGATCTTCATTTCATCGAGATATGCTTGGAACTTTTCTGGATTGATAAAAAAGGTTCCCGGAGAATTTCGGAATATGTGAATTGATCTGAAGGTTGAAAGACCATCAGGTATCTTTAAATAAGAAGCTAAGAACAAAGCCACCTCCATGGAATTTTAAGACTCTTGAGTCTCAATCTTCGAGAAAGCAAGAATTTCTTTGAATTGGGGAAGGATTCAAAATTCAGAAAACTTTAAATAATAGAGGCTCAAATTTAGTCGATCGTAGAGAGGGAATCATTTGTTGATACCTGTCTTTTTCTTCAGTTCTCGTTCGATTTTGCCAACACAGGAGGAGCACGACATTCCAGTCACATGGAAGAAACTTTTCTTTGTCGCCTCCATATCAATTGCACTCATGGCTTGTATACCAGGAGACAAGACATTCAGAAGGCGTGTTGGTGATGGCGTTAACGGGGAAGGGCGGAGAGAGTTTGACGGTAGTCCTTTCTTGGTGTAAGTGACGGATAAATCATCGAGTGATGTATTGGATAAATAAGTTTCTAAAAATCAAAAATTAAATACTTGAAATATATTTAAGATCAAATTTCATTACCAGATCGAGGTTGTCCAATCCTTGATGGAATCAATTTTCTCGTCTTCGTTTCATATAACTTCACAAATTAGCCAATGATTCATGTTCAATAAGTTATCCTTCCAGGAGCAAAGATACATCTTGCGGATGTCAAGGGTACTTAAATTATTACCCAACAGATTTTACACCTTTCCGAAAAAAATGTAAACAGCCGTTTGAGGTGGAAAAAGAAAACCACTTCATTTCACTAATAATTATTCCTTTCCAGATAAAGTGAAAAACACTAAAAGTTTTAGCAGGAAATATAATACTTCAAATAAGAACTTTATCTGTGAAGAAGCAGATGGGAAAAAAATCCCCTTTCTCTAATCTTATCCAACAAATTTTAGAATTTGGAGATAAAATCCAGCATTTTGTTTTGTATAAGAGCAGGGAGAGGGCAGACAGGGGTAGCAATTTCATAAGCTGAAGGTGGTCGGCAAAAATACTTCTAGCTTCATCCCTTTGAAACAGGCTGATTGTAATTAAAGTAAGTCTTTTCCCTATAAAATATCACTAAGTAAACCATTGAGCACTTTTTTAAACTACAAAGCAAGTCAAACTGAAAAAAAAAACTATGTATGTCAATTTACATTGATTCAACTTGGCAAAAAATTGTTTCATTTAAAAAGTAAGTAAAATGGTATAAAACGTAGAGAAATGTTTAAATAGGTGAGTAAACTTTATCAGGTCAAGAAAAAACCATCATTTAAAAGTTTTGCAGTAAAAGTTTGCTACCACAACTTTAAAAACGGCTACAGCTTCGATTGCAATGTGTTAAATAAAAACAGAGAAAAGAAGAGGTTAGAAACTTAGTAAATCAAGCTGTTTTTAATCTTTTTTCCTCAATCTACGATAAAACAGTGAATATAGAGAGGTTATCATAATGTAAAAACCACACATACTGAATACCGACATTACAATTTGTCCCACTTTCAGACAGAGCGCACGCAATGAATAGTCTATGTGTTCTACATTTGCGATCGTCGATTATCAAATCAGGAGGTTTAAAATTATTCTTATCCTGCTCTTATTTCTAAAGAAAGATTGAGGTATTTCAGGTTTTAAAAATTATACCCTATTTTGTACTAGTTTGAATAAATCTGAATCAATTGATATTTTCTATCATTAAAAATTTCATTTATGACCCCACCAGTTGTGATATCCAAGAGGGGGTATAGTCCCAAAACATTTTGACACAAAACTTTTCTCTTAAAATAATTATCCTTCTGAAACTTTTCCTCAAAAATTTTATATATCCTCCAATGGTTCTGAAATCCATCGAAAATAAATCCCTAAAAATAGCAATTACTCAAAATTCGCAAGTTCTCTCTTTGTTGCATTAGGTTCCTTTTAGCTCGAATAATTTTTTATGTTAAAATGGAGTATTCGAGTAATCGAGAGAGGAATTTAATTAAAATCCTATTGAAAATACATCGAACAAGAAAGAATAGTTTTCTTCAAAGCGAAGAAGTATTTTCTTGTTTAGACAAAAGCACATTTTGCCATGGAGATTGAGTACCAACTTTAACTTTTCAAAAAACCCTCTGTATGTTTAGCATATTGATTTATTCTGTACACCACTGACAACGATTTGTATCATGCAATACATGTTGATGATGAAAGTCTTAATGAAGATAGCACCGAACTTAAAAATCTTCTTTAATGAATGAATGCTCTTACTCCAAATAAACACCTCCCCGCTTGTTAATTTTTCGAAAATTTTTCCAACCCCCCGGACCTTTATTAATTTTTAAGAATATTTTCAGTTGGCAAAAAGAAGTCCCTTATTTTGCTCCAAAAAGCCTGATTTTAGCCTATATTTACCTTATTTTTGGGTTTTCTCCAACCCTCCCGGCAATTAGGTCCCCCGTTTATTTGGAACCTAAAGGGTAATATCCAAAGCCTTCAACAGTAAATCGGCGCAAAACGTGTACTGAGACAAAAAATGAAAAATAATTTAGAAGTTACCTTTAAGTTTAGTTGATTCCAAGTATGCATCAAAGCCCATTTCTTCAATACTCTGACATAGAAATGAAACATCGACATTATCAGAATCATACTCAATAAGAGCATTATTCTTCTCCAAAGAGACGTTGATATTTTTCACACCATCCTTCTTGGACATAACCTCTGTGATAGTTTTAACACAAGATTGACAAGTCATACCTTCAATAGCTAACAAAACAGTCTTCATATTGTTGTTTTTCAAAAAAGCATCAAATCCCATTTCACAAATAGCGTCACAAATTTGTTCTGGTGATTCAACACATGAATCATAGTCTATGGTTGCATTTTTATCTTCCAATGAGACTTTGATCTGATGCACAGATTCTCGTCCACCTATAGTGTTTTCTATATTATTAACGCAAGAATTACATTTCATGCCTTGGATATCAATAAGGACAGTCTCTAGACTAACGCTGTCATCTTGTGTGTCGCCAGGTTTCTCACAAGCATCAAATCCCATATCCTCGATTGCACTGACTAAATCGGCGACAGTTGTTATCGTCGGGTCGTATACTATACCTGCTTCTTCGTCCTCTAGGCTAACTTTGATAGATGTGACACCGTCACGTTGTGAAATGACGTCTTGTATACTGTTGACGCACGACATACAGACCATACCGTCGACAGAGATGATGACATTTTCGGTTGCCATTTTTGTATATTCTTTTTATTGAATTTGTTGTTTATTAGTTCATGAAATTATTCTCTGAAAAGGAAGATAAAAGAAATAGTTTTACAATGCAAACAATACAAAAATGAGATATTTGAAACAATAAAACAGATTCAACAACAGGTCCAATTCGACAATCTTGAAGATTGGTTGTTGATTGATTGATCAACTTGGTTGAAAAGAAACATATGAGGCATGACCAAGAAGCAGAGGTTGCAAACCTATGTATTTCAAAGAAATGATTGCAACATTAAAATCATCACATACGATCACATATAAAGAATAAATACAGAGTCTCAACTCGACCTCGTAACGTAATACAGATTAACACAACGTAATAACACTCATAAAGAGCTATAATAACAACGAAATTTCTCTTTAAGTGCTCCTCGATATATACTTTTTCTGGAAAGTCATTAAATCTTATTTTCTGTCTGACTGATGATTATTTATTAAAGTTGCTATGAGGAGACATGTGTATTTGGTTTCGACTGCACACAACAATTAACTTAAAATTTTCTTTCCATGAATAGAAAGCATTTAGCTTAACCATAATGATGATGACATTTGTTAGATTTATTATACGAAAGAAATCTTCTTTTCCCAACTAGTAGAGCACCTTTCCCACTCCCTAGACATGGATTGGGTTAATAATAATAATGATGAATCGAAAGTCAAAATCAGTCAAAAAGACTGATGATCTACCTTTTAAAAACATCAATAATAAAATTTTCAGATTATTGTCCAAAAATAAATCATGAACATCGTAAAGGTTGTACGGTTGTAAGATAAAGTCAAATTGGAAAGCAAAACAAATGAAAAATCACGTTATTTTAAATCATGTAATAAACAACACAACTCGATTCTCAACAGCATATATGCGATTAAAGCTGCGTTAGAACAACCACATAAATTAATATTTCAACATAAACATTACAAGGGTCATATTAAAAACATCAGAAAACACGATATTATAATCTTTCAAACACGATGCTTGTAACTGCATGACAAAATCAATGAAAGCCTTTCATAAAAAATACTCTTCACAAAGCTCAAGAAAGATCAATACGTAATCCGATAGCTTTGTCGAAGAGAAAGATGAAAAAACCCGTGCAAGAGAGAACCATTTTTTAAAACAAGAATGAATATTCGAAAAATGAGTAACTTTGAGCAACCAACACACACAGCTAACCAAATATACAAAGACCTTTTTTGTGTGTGGTACATAACATTTAGCCTTTTTAAGTGCTATTTTTTCAGTACTTTTTCTTTAATATCTTGTTACTCAGAGGGTGTTCAAATACACGCCTTGTGTGCCCTTTGAAAGGAAAATATCAGAAAATGGTGTGTAATTAAATATCAAGTCAAACTTCAGAAAATAATGTAAACATAAAAAAGCCCACTATCTATTTACCCTTTTCATGTGAAAAGTTTAAACTAGTAGTAAAACGACCATTATAGTACAAATCTCATTCCACTCTGCTATCATGCATTTAAAAACATATAATAAAAGTACAGCCCCTCTTCCTACATACACTAACTTACACCTCCTACAAAAGGAGACCCTTTCTCCAACTAATCAAAAATTCCATTATTAATAAAGTTTCAGCTTTATGTTTTGGTAAATCTACTACGTTAAGAGAGAAGCATTACTTTTATAATTCTTACTTATTGTTAACGAAAGTACCACCTACTCTAACACCACTGTTCTATTTTTTAGAGAAGGAAATTAATAGATGTCACAGAGGATTAAACAGAAAGGACAACAATTAAGATGTCAAAAAGATTACTAGACGTACTTACTTACTTTATTAAAGTATTTTCTATAATTTGAAAATTGGACATAGCTATCGATCCAAATAAAAAAAAGAGAGCAGGTTATAAAAATGTAAAGGTATATAAGATTTATAAAAATCGAAACTCTTTTCAGTTTTCAACACAAAATTGAAAGCAACTTGAAATTGAAGACTTAAAAATTATCCATACACATAATATTTCAACAACAACAAAAACATCTTACAAAAATATACTATTAATTTTTGGTGAAGTATGCAGCGTACAAATCCATAGAATAAAAAGAAACTTCACCAAACAGAGAGGCCACAAAAGATTCTGCTTCCACCTTTAGAAAGCAAATACCCATTCATCATGTTGAAAAAGAAACAATTTATTAACATTAAAATTAAATGTTGATTAATATTGCTGAATCATTATAAAGAAGTAAGACAACTCATTAAAGTAATGATCTGTTTTCTAAAGAATACTTAATTACAAATTGCTACATTAAAACATGTCATAAGTCAATCAAGCAAAAAAACTGGTGGTTACCATGCAATAATCCTACATTAGTCGTCTATTATATTATATTTAGCACAAGCACAAAGATCTAAAATTCAGCAATATTTGACTGAGAAATCATATTAATTACCCTTTTAAGTACTTTTACTTAGTTTGCTGGTGCCTAATGATGAAACAGGAGGAAATGTTAAAAACCAAGACAGAAATAAATCAAGTTAAAATTGATGGCCTCTCTTTGTTGATCAGATATCCCATTATATAATGGACAAAACAATGAAAATCTAAAAAAGTCAACTTACGACCCAAAATACAAGGGATATGGGTTTAGATATTTTAAATGAAAGGGTATTAAAAATGAGTTTTCTTAAGAAAATTGCACCTTGTTTATTTGGTAGGTCAATTTCAAGTGAAAATATAATGAAAAACAAGCTACATGCTGAATAATTATAACTAAGACTAATATAACAACAAAATAGAACAAATGGCAAAAATAGTAAGAAAATGCAGACTAAATTAGAAACAAATACCAAGCCAAACGCGAGAAGTGCTCATTTTCCTAAAATTGACAGAAGGGAATTTCTCCAATCCAAAACTTATACAGCCAAAAAATATTTTCTGAAAAAAAACGGTTTGAGCTCCATTTTAGAGAACCTTGCCCTCTGTCTTTATCTAAAAATCAGAAAGAAACTGATTATACAATTTCATCACAAAGTCCCCCATTTTTTGGTACTTAATTATTTTATTTTTCAAAATTGGGCCCACCAGATTTTAAACATAACCATTCTGCATAATTGTGAGAGAAGTAAATACCGAGCCAATGGCCAGAAATGCTCATTTCTCCCTAAAAATGACAAAAGGGAATTTCCCCAAATAAGAAAATCCATTTTTACAAAACAACTTTTAACAGACAAAAATATTACTTTTTAATTATTCAACATGACATCCTCACCAGCAAAAGGTCTATTGACAGTGTAGTTGACCCTTGATATTGCAGGATTACAATTTTACCAGCTCTTAGCAATTTTTGCCTTTTTACCTAAGATTGAAATTAGAACTTGAAATTAACTTAAATCTTAATGGGTCATTAATGAATTTGTTCATTAGATCAAAAGTTATGCTCCATTGAATGAAAAAATTACTTTCAAAAAGTGCTCGAAATTGTTCAAAATCAGTCTATCAAATTAAACAGAAGCATGATCACATGATACATCAGTATTGTTGTTTTAGTCATTAAAATTTATAATTAGCTGTGAAAGTGATCTATTATTATGTAAAGTAGAGTTGAATTTTAACTAGAGGACGAAAATTCGTCGGAAAATGTTAAAAAATCTGGTAAGATTCATATGAAAATACATCAAATATGGGTTTGGGGGTAAATCCAGCCTTACATTGACTTTATCCAGTCTAGAACCAAAAATCTGAAGATAAACTTGGTACAAACAAATGAAAATGATTTTGATGTAAATTTTAAACCCTTTCTGGGCTCAAGTTTTAAAATTTATGCGATTGATTACTAAGAAATGCTCTTATTCGTGCAAAAGCTATCGCGACTGCCAATTTTGAATCAAAAATTTAATAGGTCGATTTTCAACGTTTTTGAGCACTTTCTGGAATTAACTTATTTATTCGATTGTAGATAACTTTTGATCTAATGAACCAAATTTAATAAATGAGCCCTCAAAATTTAAGTTCATACTTTTTCTTTTCAATTCAAAAGGATTCGTTCTTACAAAATTTTTAGATCTTGAGAAAATTTACCTGAAAGAGAGAAACTTTTTTGTGGCGCACCCGGTACATCTTGCTAAAACTTCAATTTCACTTTTAAACTGTTTACAGCTGATAGGAAAGCTATAATGTAAAGGTTTGATGTCTTCTTTGACGTTTTGATTGCTTCTGTAAACAACACAAAAAGTAGTGATCTAGCGAGAATGTTCATAACTTTAAATTCATTTGAGGTAACTCTGCCAAACTTCGAGATATGTTTGGAAATAAAATGTACAATACTCACAAAAAGATTCAAGCAGCTCAACTGAATAGAAAAATGTACCTCAAAGATTTCAAAATCTACAATCGGCAGAATTTTCTGGTATGCGATTTGTACATTAAGCTAGAATGAAAACAAGTCGTGTTAAAATTACCTTAGAAAATTGAGAATCAGAAAAGGTTGTGGTCTGCCAGTGTGAAAATGATGCAAAGTCCACGTCAAATTGTTATTTGTTTAAACTGAGGTTTACGCCAAAAAAGGTTCCCTGTTCGCAAAATTGCATGGGGGATTGGGGGGGGGGCCTGTAAGATTTTTTTGCGGCCGGCCGGGTGGTTGTTTTTTTCGTCACCCAGTTGACAGCAAACGAAAATTGTTTGCCTAATAAACGTGTTCCTTATATAAAAACAAGCTAGATGCTGAATGGACCTACCTGATGATGAAAGTTAGATAGCAATGCGAGGAGAAAAATGAAAAAAAATCAGTCAGAAAATATAGCGTTTTGCGAAAATGCATAACGCAATAAATTCATCATTGATTGTTGATGGGGGGGAGAGGGAAGGGTTGCAGGGAAAAAATAAATAGAAAGTTCTGGTCGCATAAATCAGTTTTATTGACAATTGAATCATGCTTGATGGTGAGCATTGTTATCAATAATGTTTTTGTGTAAAAAACATAGAAATGAATATAAGGAAAAAATCCAATGAAAATCTGCAAACACGGCGATTTCCGGCATTTTCAACCGGAAAAAATTTGTTCTCAAAAATCGAACTCGGCCATGTTTTGGGCATTGTTAATACGCATCTTTGAGCAAAAAATCAGAAAAAACTAATGACAAAATCTTGAGAAAATGCCAAAAAAACAGTTTTTCCGGCATATTTCCGGCATTTTCGGCCGGAAAAAAATGTTTTTCGAAAATCGGGCTCCGTCACATTTTAGGTATTGTCATTTTGCATCATTGTGCAAAAAATCAGAAAAAAATTATGAGTCAACATTGAGAAAAGCTATATTTTCTTATTTGGTTAAAGGGAATTTCCCCAAAATACGAAAATCCGTCTTTTAAGGCGAATAAGAATTTTCCGGGAAAAACCACTTCAGTCATTCTTTAGAGAATCTTGCCCTCCATCTTTGTACAAAAAATCAGAAAAAAGTAATGACAGGATTTTGCACAAAGTCCAAAAAACCCTAAAAATTTTTTTTCAGTTTTTGGCCCAAATTTGCCCAAATATATTTTTTTTCGAAAATCGGGCTCCGTCACATTTTAGGCATTGCCATTTTGCATCATTGTGCAAAAAATCAGAAAAAACTAACAAGCCAATCTTGAGAAAAGCTGGTAACAGACGAACAGACGGACGAACGAACGAACAGACAACGGTTAATTCATAGGACCTCCACCGGGGTACCCGGAGGTAGGTCCAAAAATCGTGTATCAGTCATCTACAGGATATAGTTGCAACAACAAGGATGAGGGTTACCTGAATCAAGTTCAAGATTTCAAGACAATTAATGAATCAACCAACCAAATTTTGTCATTGACAGTGCTTCAATTTATTACATCTTGTTTATAAGCTAAAGAAAATCTCGCACATGTAAATGGGTCAGTGTTTGAGGTCTGACAAAATTTCTGGGAAATAGCCTATTCGGCGGTGCGCGGATCTAGGTGGGTTCAGTCTCCCCTGTAGATCTTTTTCTTGGGAAGTTGTTCTTCAAATTAGTTTTCAAAATTGGCTTGGTTCAAATTTTTTCAGCTTTGGCTCAAAATTTAGGTAATTTCTAATCGGCAAGTGCAAAATCACCTACTACCTAAGCTACTTAATACTTACTACCTTACTACTTACTACCTACGTCGGTTGTATACTTTACAGACCAGCTCCTTCGCCTGTTTGAAACCTCTATTCTATAAAAAAAATTAGTTTTGTAGTGTTTGAATGCTAACACACAAGTCTTTGCTTCATATTTACTTGAAAAAAGTGTTTTATCTAAAAAAATACCTAAGTGAGTACATATTTTCTTGGCCTCATATAAGTATAAAACAAAATGCCATTATCTTTTCTTTTTCCTAAACCTACTCCCTCTTATGATCTCTTATGATAAGAACACAGGTAAATGTCTAAAACAGCTATTTCAGAGCTCTCAAATATAAATAGAGGGTCAATCTCTATCCTATTGCATGATCTGCATCATATTGAATGGTTCTTGGAATTGGTTTGGAGAGCTTTTTATTCGGCAACTGTGTCAGTATTTTTATCAAAAATGTCATTTTGTCAATATCATGACAATAGTCAAATTTAAACCTCTAAAACAGCTCTGTAGTATTTTCCTACCCTTTAAGATCTAATAAATCCTGAAAAAACCAAGATGATTGATTTAAAAATATCCAATCTTTAAATAAAGCAGAATAAAGATTGAAGATGAAAATTCACGAAGAAAAAACAAACCCTAATAAGCAAAAAAATTGCCTTTTCAACACATTTTTCCATGAAAAATAGAAAAACTTTTGGATATTTGAGTCCCCAAACATTGTAGAATCTTTTAGTACACATGGCAAAAGAAAAAAGAAATGTTAAGTTGAAGTTGGTTTGATATTCTACGTTTGACGTTTGATATTTGTTTGATATTTGTTTGATATTCTCAAATTTGGTTTTTGAAGTTCCTGTGATTACTTTTGGAATTAGAAACTATTGGAAGTCAATAGAGTTTATTCTCAAGGGTTTCTGTGCCAAATTTCACCGCTCTCCGTCGCAGTGCACTCCCTCTAAAAATTGGCAACTGTCAAACCTCATTTCGGCCAAAATGACAAAATGGGGTGCTGTGGGGGAGAGCGGTCATCTTTAAAATTGGAAACTAATACTATTGGAAGTCAATAGAGTTTATTCTCAAGGGTTTCTGTGCCAAATATCACCGCTCTCCATCGCAGTGCGCTCCCTCTAAAAATTGGCAACCGTCAAACTTCATTTCAGCCAAAATGACACAATGGGGTCCTGCGAGGGAGAGCGGTCATCTTTGGAATTGGAAACTATTGGAAATCAATAGAGTTTATTCTCATGGGTGTCTGCGTTTCAAATATCTTGTTTGAAAAAAAATATTGGATTCCTGGTCTTAAGATTCCCCTTTTATCATGGGTATTATTTTCAAGAGAGCAAATGATGCCAATATTTCGTTTAATGTTTGTTTCTAGAAAAGGTTGGACTATGCTCTTTGAAATTATATTATAGGGCCTATTTGTTTCATTGCTATTTTTGCTATATTTACTACAAGTGCACTCATTTCAATTTTTTCTGTCCAAAACTTTAGCACTTTTTGTAAATAAACTAGTAAATTCCCTATCAGCAGAAATAGTAAAAACCTCAACCTTCTCCAAGCAAAGCAAAGATTGCAAATTCTTCACAGTAAAAATTGCATCTAAAATCAGACTGGATGATGTTTTCTTAGCCTGATTGCCAATTTTAAACCAATGAAATTAGAGAAGTGAAGAGCAAAAACTGTAGCTTGCTCCACGAACAGGTCTACATCTGAAATCAAAATGGCGGGATAGCGGCCACACAGCCGTGAATAAACAATGGATTGAAAAATACTTTTAAAATTTAAAGCACAACCAGGGATCATCAAGATAGCAGACAACAAAACTTGCAATATTTGCTATCATTTTCAAAGTTTTCATGGAATTTCATAGCACTTTTAGCAGATAGCATCTACAGCATTTATACGGTTGGTTTGAAACGCAGGAGACAGGACGCAGGAGACAGGACACAGGACGCAGGTCATACAAACTACAGACCGGAAAATTGTAACACACTCGTAACATATAATGTATAAAATGTTTCTAAAAACATTATACGCAATGGAAAATTATATATTATACAAAATACGCTATTTAAAAGATTTTTAAATGACAAGCCATCAATCCTAAATATTGACAAAATGACATTTAAATTATGTAAATGATGACGCTAGCACAAAATACAAGGTGTGTACATCAGTTTACAACAAAATGTTTTTTCTTGCTCAATAGGATGCTGATGGTGCAAGTAGATATAGATTTATATATTTTGAAAACATTAAATGCTCCAAGAGAGCTGTTTTAGAGATATGAAAATAGTGACGTCATTTTCATCAAAAATACGAGATAGGGAATGAAAATATTGATATATTAATAAAATACAAACCTTTGACGCTATTTTAGTCAATTTTTGTTATCATACCCAAGATGATGCAGGAGATATAATGAGATATGATATAGCGATTGTGAAATAGCTATTTTCCTGTTGGGGCTGTTTAAAGATGAGATAAATATTTTTAACACATGTATTTTGTGTTTAACATATATGTCACATGTCAATGACATTGAAAAGATAAAAGCTACTATACATGCGTGATTTATGTGTAATATATAATACAAGTATTGCAGGTCCGTGTTATACACGGCACAAAATGCAAAAGCACGTGGCAAGCATGTGGATAGATTTTGACCTTTAAAAAGGTTCTAGACCAATAGAATACCTTCAGAATGATATTTCTAACAATTACAAGTGTTTTTCAAACATTTTCTTTGTCTTTTACAGCAATTAAAGCTGACCTGTCAGCACTGACCTGCGTCCTGTGTCCTGCCTCCTGGGTCCTGTGTCCTGCGTTTCGAACCAACCGGCATTTATAGTAAGTGAAACAATTAGGCCCATAGAATTTTTTTTTTATTTTAGGCTTGTTTTGTGTGAGGATATCAGTAATTTTGATAAGTAGTTGAATTAAACCTAAGAATAAAAACTGAAAATAATTTTTATATTTCTTATTTCAGCGCATACAATATAGAAATAAATAAACTAAAATCATCACATACTAAATGACATGGGTAAAGTTTCATTAACTTAAATTCATTACATTAAATTAATGTAATGAAAAATGAAACTTTTCTATGTTTCACTTTTTTGCACCTATTCTTCAAAATGAAAATATTTAAGATTTTAAGTTCTTCTTTTA
The DNA here is from genome assembly GCF_902728285.1 of Clytia hemisphaerica. Classification (NCBI taxonomy): domain Eukaryota; kingdom Metazoa; phylum Cnidaria; class Hydrozoa; order Leptothecata; family Clytiidae; genus Clytia; species Clytia hemisphaerica. The sequence continues at coordinate 886,964 of NW_027103699.1, read as the reverse complement.
TTCAATGATTTTTAACGGCACTTTGTTGACAATGTAACTCTCGCATCAAATTCCCGCTTTCTTCAGTAAATTGAAGATGAGAAAGAACCTAAGCCACGGATCACGGATTTAAACAAATATATGAAGGGTGGGATTTTACAGCCGCCTGTCGTGCAAGGCACTTAGAGGCCACGGGTGCCAAAGAGAAGGGCCGTTTGAAATGCGGCAACCTCATTGGTTGAAATTTGATAAACAGCTGCGAAGGAGCGCTGAGGAGCAATCAGTAGAAGAGACCACTTTCGTTTTTGTTGCAGATTTCGATATAAACTTCTCTCAGAGATTACTTGTCAATGTACATGTACACATGTGTTAGTTGTGTCAACTTGTCAGCATTGTATTGTTGTACAGGAAAAGATAAAAGAGGTAAGACTAGCCTAGTTTCTAATCCTGATATAGAAGTTTAAGTTTAAACTGTCAAAGAACTAAAATTAGCGATTGTGATTTTTGAATTCCTCACCCTTTTTCTGATAAACATACAAAGTTTCAGCCTTCATACATTTTCCTCCATTTCCAGAAACATTTGTTCATCGATACTGTAGTTGCAAATTTTCTTTCTCCCGTCGGAAAACAATTTCGAAAATGTTGCAAAAACGTTCGGCACTTTACCAATTTGCCGTCTAGCCCGAGTCCACAGTGCTATATATATACCGCTGGAAAGCTAAGATCACAGGCTTTCTTTTAGTAAAAACCGGAACGCTTTAGCATACATAGAAAAAAGTTCGAAGGGTTCAAAGTTCACGAAAAAATGAAACATTTGGTTTGACGTCAACGAAAGTTGCCTGACATCTGGAGTCGCTATCCAGTGCAGTGCCAGTGGTGGACGGAAATTTCCGATGAAAATCCATGTACTTTCGCAAAATGTGTCGGAAATTCCACTTTTTTTTGCCTTTTGGAATTCAATTGCTATGGAAATTGATACATTTTCTTCTCTGGCCTTGGAAATTTCGAACTTTTGGTGAAAAATTTTGCCCTCGGAAATCCTGTGTCGTCCGCCCCCCTGGTTAAAGACAAATTCTTGAATGTCCAGGCTGGAATTAGTGAACAGCACGCCGAATATATTCGGCGTGAGGCAGTAATTACTTTTGGCGTATTGGCGTGAGGAGTGGATCTAAAGTAAGATATTGGCGTAAGTCAAAGCTTTTCAAGACGAGAGGAGCACCGCCATTCTAACGCCCGATTTCATTACGCCAAGTTTAAACGCATCCACCTCGCTCTCCCTTGACAGTCATATAACGACGTAGGGTGTAAATAGAATATAAAGCGCTTTTAATCAGTGTGTCACAAACAGCGATATTTCGATTGCACGGAAGCGCTTCAAAACACCAGCTTTTTTGGAGTTTTGTCTCGTTTACCCGAACGCTTCAATCTCGCGTAGGCTTAGGGGTCAAGACTAGAACCCCCAATACGAGACATTTGCCTGACCGAAAAAAAATCATCATCATCAATTTTGTTAATTGTCTATCTATCTATCTATCTATATATTTAAGTAGTAACAAAACATACATGTTCGTTCTCCCTACATATAAAAACATTTAACAAAAAAATATAAATGAAAATGAGTTAAAATAAAATGTTTGGTTCTTTATTCAAAAATAATTTATAATATAAAATTCCTAAAGAAAAAGCTCATATCAAACCGAGGATAAGTAGTAAAGTTGAGAATTAAAGGCTGAGAATATTGACACAAAGCTTAAAACATAATGGCTTGGTGCTGAGAATACCAAAATGTGAAGGCAGGGCGGTATTGAAAACTAGGAGTTGAAATTAAGTTGAATCCTCAAGCTGAAAATGTAAATTGGCGGTGATGAGAAGTTCAAGTCAAAAAAATAAATACTAAATGAGTTAAATAAATTAGATAAATAGCTATAAACATTTAAAATATTTTTATGGTTTCAGAGAGAAAGGCTTCAAAATGAGTGATGTAAGAAAGAGTAAGGTGAACAAAGGCAAAGAATTTAAAATTAGTGAGAATAAAAACATGGGTGGAGGCTAACCTAAACTTGCAACAAAATAGGAAGTTTCATTAGCTTCATGCAAAATAAAAAGGTAAGATAAATTAAATAAATAAAAATATATGTAAATAAATCACTAAAAGTTAGAAATGCTAGAAATTATACTAGAAATTACTCCTTGTGTTAAGTAAGAGTTAATTGGAAAGGCTTCAAGAACGTAAATTGATGCTGACCTGGGAATTAGTGTTAAACGAGCTTGAACTAGGGCCAAGGCAACCTGGTGTTAGTGATTAAGAAAACACAAGAGGCTGATACACAAGGAAAAAAAAACCATATGATCTAGTTTCTGTCAAAATAAGACGAAATTTCGATTTTAAATTCATTTCTATTTTCAATATTCAATACTTCTTTTGGCAACTCATTCCACCATTTAACAGTTATGGGCAGAAAAGAATCTCTGTATGCTATTACTCTGCCGTGTATTGGCTGGTATTTAACACTATCACGAACTTGTTTTGGGAGAATGCTCTGCATTTCCAACTTTCCTGATCTTATGTCATGAAATACAGCAATAGAATCAACTTTTCTTTCGTGTTCCAAAGTTTTCCATTTTAGATCATTCAACATTCTAGTAGGACTAGCATCCCACGACCAATTTGAGAAAACAAAGCGGGCTCCTTTACGTTGGACCATTTCAAGATTATCACATAAGGTTTGGCTCGATACTGGGTTCCACACTGGAGATGCATAGGACAGGATAGGTCTAACATATGTATTGAATACTTTCGCTTTGATTTTACGTGAACAATTCCTCAGGTTCCTTTGAAGAAAAGATCTCTTTTGATTTGCCTTTTTGCATATTGTGTCAATATGAGTGTTCCACTTGAGCTTATTGTTCAGGGTTACTCCAAGGTATTTGGCGTTAGATACTTTCTCAAGCTCTGTTTGATGGATAGAATATGTGCTTTCTATGGGTTTGGTTTTATTTGTAATTGGGAGATGTTTGCACTTTTGAGGATGAAATTCCATATCCCATAGTGTCTCCCATTGCTGAAGTGCTGTGAGGTCATCTTGAAGTGTGATTGGGTCACCAATACTATCAATTATGCGATACAAGTAAGCGTCATCTGCAAATAGGCGAATGTTAGATTTAACGTATGATGGCATGTCGTTGATGTAAATCAAGAATAGTAGTGGTCCAGTACACCAGACAAAACGTTAGCCGTATCTGAGGATTTCCCGTTTAATAAAACTTGTTGCGTTCTGTTTGATAGGAATGCTTTTATCCATTTAAGTGTGGTGCCTCGAATACCATAGTGTGATGCCTTTAGACAAAGTTTGAAGTGGTTAACTTTGTCAAATGCCTTGCTAAAGTCCAGTAAGATAGAGTCTGTTTGTTTCTTATCATTAAGGTTCCTAGCAAAGTCGTTGACGGTGGTTAAAAGTTGACTCATACATGAACGTTTTTCTCTGAAACCATGTTGGTAGTCACTCAATACATTATTATCATTAAGGTGTGTCATTACATTGCTATAAATAATATGTTCCAGGCACTTGCAACAAATCGATGTGAGTGAAACTGGTCGATAATTTTCAGCCTGGTTCTTATCTTTGTTACCCCCTTTGTACACAGGTACAATAAATGCATGCGACCAGTCTTTGGGAAGGGTACCTGATTTGAGGGACAGAATCGTTTACTCACTGGAAATACGCAACTTTCTGAAGTTTCGTTTTTTTTCGGTTGTGCTTCATTTTAAAAATAACGAAGATGAAAAGTTACCATCAATCCCGCGAGTAAAAGAAAGTATTCTGACTAGTCTACGAAAAGTGCGCTCGCGCGGCGAATAAAATATCTCAAAAATTAATATATTATGCATAAAACTGACGAAATGCTTTCTTTTTTATGCTTAGGTGACATCACCATCGATCCTGACTTGACAATGGAGAACCAAATTTGGCAATGCATAATTATTACGAACGGCCGAGAAAGTTTGTGTGACGCAAAAATTGCGCGATCAACAAATCGCTAGAAAAACGCCCAATGAACTGACCGAAATTGCAATTATATAAATTATTGTGTGGAAGTGAACGCTTTAGACGAATGTTTGGGAAATCAAAAAGACAACTTTTGTGAGAATGTTGAGTTTTGTTTATATGGCAGTTTGTGATGGACTGTTAATTCATTAATCCCTAAACCCATTAATTCCTAAAATATGGCTCATGGTCATGATTTATTTAACTTTATTCATTTCTTTCTTAGAAGTACCAGCAATTCAAGCTCTTTTTCTACAAACTTTGAGCAACTTTTAGACATGAGAAGATTAAAATCTCAGGGCTTTCGGGGGCTTCGCCCCCTGGACCCGTTGGGGGGCCTTACAGAGCGCCCCCCCTAAAACCCCCCCCTGCATTTTTGTCCGCTTTTTCTGCAAACCGAACTTCTTTTGGCGTGCACCTGACTTTAAAAAAATAACAATTCGGCGTGGACTTTGCATCGTTTCCACACTGGCCCAATGTGTGAGTCTCACGTCCAATGCGTGAGAGTTTGCTTTGATTGGTCAGTCATTTGATGGCTATGCAAGTTTCCATTCCTCCACTGATATGCAAGTTACTCGATCTCACTCACTGTATAAACTTTCTTTTGCTTTCCTCTTCTCTCTTTGACTGTTTGACGATATTTGGAATAATGGAAAAGTTACCTGTTGTGATGTAACCACACTTTATTTGCATGAACTTTATGACAATATTCAAGAAATTTGTTACACATACCAGTATCTTGTGGTTAAAAACTGAAAATGGAACTCGTCATTTAGCTAGCTCCACATTTCACCACTGTTCACCAGTCGAAAAAAAGTTGTTCTAATGAGTGTAAACACTGTGTTTAAAATCTCATCTGTTTGGCGTACAATAATTTTACCACAAGCAAAAATCCAATGATTTTCAGCCACGACGCTGCTAGTTTTGTAGCACGCGGATTCTCCTTCGCATCATCGCAACGAATATTACATTAGAACAGTCACTGGCGCCAATCGACAGCTGGCCGTGTCACTCAAGAATAAAGGGACTAACATTTTGGTAAAAACTAATTTTTTGCAAGCAGCAAAAATCCTAGAAAACTTTTAATTTGGCGAGTGACTTAGTTTCTTGGTGAAGCAGCATAAATCACAGGGTAATTTTTTATAAATAGCGATTATAAAATCATAAAATCGATGATAACAAATTGAAGAAATCTATCTACTAACCAGTGAAATGAAAAGCCACCCTTCACGCTTAGCTTCGTATGCAGTCTGTTATATATACATCCAATCGCTTGTCAAAGAGTTGAACTAATCAACCGATTCAACGACGAAGTAGCCTATCCTCTCCAAGAAAGGAAATATTTGCACACGCAAATCCATTGAAAGACCACAAAAGGTTTGCCCTGCATACGTTGTGGTATCCGCCATGACGTATAAGCGTAATTTACTTTCTTGGCTTACGTACAAAAAAGTTTTAATTACATGTCAATATTATGATTTAATTACTGAAAAAGTGTAATCAGTGTTCCTAATAACCTTGTTTTTGAAAATCAAAATATTTTGAAAACACGTTTGGTAAATTTCTACGCGAACTACTTGGGTAAATAGGAGTAAGGTGTAGACCTTCACACATTATCAACAGTCGGTTTTTCACCATTTATACAGAGTTAACAGGGCAGAGAGCGTAACAAAAACAGCAAAAGTCAAAACATAGTGAAAAAAGTCTTTCCGTTTTAGGGTCAAAATTTTCACCTTTTTTGTCTCTCTTCGGGTACGAAAACCATGAAAGTAAAAAAAAAGCCTCTTATGGGATAGGGAAATTTTCGGACATCTTACAAAACACATTTTTTCACTGATTTTCTCCCTGTTATTTTTCGCTGTCATGGGGGGACATGAGTAAGAGAGAGACATGAGTAAGTCCAGACTAGGCCTGTCAAGTAGGAATAACTACTGTCCGGAAAAAGACAGTAAAAGAAAAGCCCAGTGTGCGCATGGCAATACGGTTTTTATAGGGATGTAAAAATGCACGCAAAGATAAAAAATGACTTGTTTTTCTTTGTTGTATTTGACATATAAACAACAAACAAGCTGGGATACTGAATTATATTCTAAAAAAATTACAATCTCAACATTAACCCTTTAAGTGCCAATGTCGTATATATCAGAAATGGGCTATGTAAGAGGGCGAGTTAGAAATCGTCATTTTTGGTCTAACTCGTAGGAATTGGATTGTCCTTCATGGTCAAGCAAATTCAAAAATCAAAAGTGAGTCTTTCCAGCAAGATTTTAAGCCAAAAAGTCAAAAAAATGCAAAAAATTTGACAAAAATCCACTTTTTTAAGATTTTGACCGTTTTTTGACAATTTTTGGTCAACGAGCGATCTAAGAACCTTCAAATTTGGTCCTGCTTTACTTGATTCTGTCCTCCAGCGAATTAATTTGAAGTTTTACCACTGGGCACCTTTCTATCATTCAGGCAGGTCCGCGCAGCGGTCTAACTCCTTCCAGATCCGGAGGCTTATAAGCCTTTAAAGTTTGAACTAGTGATTTCCTTTAAAAAATTTAGAAAAAAATGACCGTGGCACTTAAAGGGTTTATAAGCATCAAATAAACCTTCAAAAAATTATCCTTTAAACTTTTCTTAGAAATAATGCTATTCTATACACGTTAATTTCAAGATATCAAAATATCTCAATCCTGTAATAGCTGTCCGATCTTACTCATAACTGATTTATCACTAATGATCGCCGTATGGTCAACATTGGGAACTTCAGTGACAGTTACTGACTCATTTTGTTTTGATTTGAAGGAACCACACAATCTCAACGATTCGATATTCACAGTTCCATCTCCATCACCCATTATCAGATTGGCAAATTTATCTGGAAAGCCACCATCATATTCTAGAGTCTCCACGGTAGACTTCTTGATCACGCCATAGAAACATTGGATAGGTATTCCAGGGATAGAATCCATCAAAGCTGTTGAATTGACAATATGTTTTCGCATGATAGCACCTTGTGGAAAACCAACGTCGATCAAGAACTGATCTATATCACCAATATAGTATGTTTTACTTTTGGTTCTGGCAATCACGTCATTTTTAGACCAGAATTTAGCAGCAGGAAGCATGTAAAGGTTTGAGATACTAGATCGTTGTTCACCACGGATTGTCAAAGGATTGACAATAGCTTGTGGAACACCCATTAAAAGACCAGCAGCATATAATTGGACTTGCTGTTTAGTACCGGCAAACACTCCTGAAGATTAAAATGTGAAACGATAATTAGTTAAATGACACATACCTACATGGATCGATCAAATCCCACAAGCATCAGACATGAATGGAAGGATTAAGAATTCTACCTCAAAATATTCCACTATAATAGTAAATATACCAAATATAGGGAGAGTTTGAGAAAAATCCAAAATCATCAAAATGAAGAAAGGAGGGGTCCGTTCTGATGGTAACATTGTTCGGAATTTTAAACTTTGCAACCCTTACGAAAAAATTAGAATCTGCGCAGGTGGTGAGGTAGTGAGGAGCAGCAAAGGCATGTCTCAGGGGTGGCCGCCCATGTTGTATAATTGGAGGAGAAGAGGTTGTCCAAAAATTTATCACAGTATCAATCACAGTTAAAATACACTGAAAATTGACGAGTTACTTCGAATCCTGACCTGACATTGGAATCCATTGTTTCAAATATTTTGATTTCCAAGCTTGACTTTGTATGGATAAGAAGTATAAACTCATTGCACATCCATAACTGTGAGATAACAAAGTGACAGGTGTATTCCCATTCGATACATAGGTTTCCTCGATCAGATCCCTCAATTTAAGGTGATAGTGGTCTGGTTGTCGATCTAGTGAAGATTCGAAAGAATAAAATTAAAGACAAATGGAGTGATTTCTATATCAAAAAATCTATGAATTTGCTCCGGTAGAGTAAATGTTAATGGTCGTGAGTGACATTTTCCTGAGAAAAAAGAAAACCTTTTCGTATGGTTACTTTTCAACAAATTAGATGCAATAAAGTCCTTAATGGATAAAATTAATAACTGCTACTTTTGAATGAAGTCCAACCTAAGCCCAAATAAAATAGTTTCCAAGGAAATAGGAATACTGGGATTTCAAGAAGAAAATCTTGTATGTTGAGTTTTATCGTCACAGAGGATTTAAGGGGATAAGATCGTTGTAAGAGGAAACCCTGGGGATACCTCGGCAAAAATACCCTAGGTGGCTCGGTAAAAGTGCGGACGGTAAAGGGTTTTTGAACTTCCCAAGTCCCCTCTAAGGGGTAGAAAAACAACGAGAAGTTAAAAAAAAGTTTCTCTAAGGGTCACTTTTTCACATCGTCGATTTTGTAAACTTTCTGCAAAACTTTAGGGAACGAACTTCACATACCTGGGGAGTATCTGAAATCATAAGGAGCACCACGAATATCTTTTCCACGTTTATATCCAAGAGTTTCAAGGTAATCAGCTAACGGTTTGATATATTTAATCAATCCTAAAGTATCGACTGTTTCGAATGAAGTTGTTTGACCAAAATCGAAAGTTCTTGTCAAAACACCAGGAGAATTGGCGACCGTCATATCCTTCATGTTCCAATCAAGTCTATAGAAATAAAATAAAATAAACCAGGGTTAACATTTAGGTCATGTTCAGACGTTATGGTTTCGTATCATTCCGGTATGGTTTCTGTTACGGATCGAGAGTGTTCATATGTATTGGTTTTGGAACGTTTCGGAGCAAGAAAACGAAGCAGTTCCGTTCCGATGAAAATAGTTTCGATCTGTTTTACTTTGTAACGTCTTCTTTTTTGACGTTTCGAATTTTGACATTCACACTAGTTTCGGAACCGTTTCGTTTCGGAACGATACGGAACAGTAACGTCTGAAGATGATCTTATTTACCTACTCACTACAAACCAACGCCAAATTAATGTTCATTCAGTTTTAGATGAATGTTGAAACAACGTTGCGATCTCAAAGTTTTAATCTATTCTGCGGACACCACTCTGCTTTAAAGGGATGTGGCGAATATGGGCGATCTGTGCTGGTTGTTCAGCCAAAATATTCAAAACCGCGTTGCCTTTGGCTTGAGAACAAAAGTGATTGGGTTTTAATTTTTATGTTTATGATCAACGTTTCTTTTGGTGTCGCCAACGTTGGCAGATTCTCATCTTACACAGCCATGGTATTTAGAGAGTATACGATCCAGCGCGTAGTGATCAGGATCTGCTAGGAGATTAGAACCGGGCAAAAAATAACAGTACTCCTTATTTCTAACTCCCAGTAAATGTGCTTAATGAACACGAATTTTCCAGGTTACAACTTTCAGAAAACTCGTTTTACGCTAAGTAAGCTACCAGATCTTATCAAAAAATGCCGCAAATGTAAACGTTTTTGTAAGAACATCCAAAAGTTTTGAAGCATTCGGATGTTCTAGCTTTTTCAGTTCCAAGCCCTACGAATGTTCTTATAACATGTTAGTATTTTCACCATTTTGTGAGTATTTCCATTTTCCGAAGAAATCGGGTGTTCTAGAGCCTGTATATAAAGCCTTAAAATATTCTGAACTTGTTCTTAATATTTTGGCCATCGAAACCTTATGTTCATATATAGTTTGTTCTTATAAAAAACGCGTAATTTCTAACCTCATATTGTCAACCCAACAATTGATAGCTGGGGGCAACAAAGATTTGATATCCAACCACAGTGTGAAGTAAGAACTTGTTGTGGAATAACAATACCATGCTGGTTTGGATGGTTTCCCTGTAAGTTTCGCTTGTAACTGGTTTCCACCTGTTCCTGGGACTAAAAGTAGATTAAAAATAGTGTTTTTTAAACGGCTCGTATTAATTTAAGATTTCACTTTTAAATTTAAAGACTCCCCATTCTGCTGATTACTACTTTAGGCGTACAAACTTTCGTGAATAGAAACGATTTTCGCGAATTTTGGCCATTTTCGCGAGAGTAAATGTCTTTGAAAATTTTTAACAGGGCTATTCACGAACGCGATAAACATTTTTTCCTCAGTTTCGCGAAAGTAAATGTCGTAAATTTCGCGATTTTTCGACCTCGCAAAAGTTTCTGCTCGCAAAAGTTTGTACGCCTAAAGTAATCTTCAGAATATGGCCACAACTCCCAAACCATTTGATATTTCGACTCCAAAACTTTGCACAAACGTTATCACATTGCATCAATAGCAAGTGCATCATCTAACAGAATTTTATACCCAAAATTCTATGTAATTGGATTAAAACGTAAGAAAACCTTTAGTATTAAACTGATTCGTAAGAGATGCCTTATATCAAAATATCATCAATTTCAAACTTACCAATGACAACAGGGCTCCGTCCACAAGTCACATAGGAGATCCCTAGAACCAGAAGGTTAAATAAGAGTACCAACTTCATTGTGTATAGTTACACTTATGTAGAAATCTAACAACAGTCCCTGAAGTAAATCTGATCAATTTATAGTGAATGTGACCGTTGCATAATATACATTTCACTTTTAAACATATAACATTCAGAATTTTTTCAGCTGTTTTCTCTGCTGTTTGATAGGGGAAAATATTTTGAAAACTGATCACACAAATAAACAAGTAAAACGTCATTATAAACTTCTTTTATCACGTGTAAAATTACATAACAAAAGATTCGAGAACGTTAGAAGCTTGTACACGAAGATAGTTGGTCAGGTAATGTTTGTTGCTGAGTCACGTTCTTTCGTGATGATTTATCAAAATTTCCCAGTTGAAAGTTTTTAAGATTCTCAGCGAAATTCGTTAACATTTTTGACCTTCTATAAGCTTCTAACTCAATGAAATGCAATCGTATATCCATCCCCACTTAATAAACTTAAATCGATTTCGATTATCCTTAGAGTCTGGGTCCTAGAATCTGGGTCTTTTCCAACCGCAAGTACCTAATACTCTCCATTTTGTTCCGGTCAAACTGTTTGCTATAACTAGTATAATATTACCTCTCTTGAATGACATGGAAATGTACCCAAAAAGGGAAAGATTAGACGATGTTATCGTCCGTTACAGTGATAGTAAGGCGGGAAAATACAATACGCGCGGAGTTTACAGTCGTTAAAATAAATCGGCGGTAGAGTTTCGAAGAAACGGCGAAGACTGGCAAACTCTACCGGTGTAGCAGAAAATAAGTACTCCCTGAACAAAAGTACTCCCGGAGTAAGTATTTCCCGGAAATAAATACTCCCAGAGTATTTTTTTCCTGGGGAATAAGCACTCCCTCTAGGAAATAGGTACTCCCCTTGATTTAAGCCAGGGAGTACTTTTTTCCTAGGAAAAAAGCACTCCCAAAAAGAAGACTCTCCATTGTATGTGTTCGAATGTTCGAATTAAATTTGGAATGTTTTGAGAAAAAACTCGAATGTTTATGTTGTTCAAGCTTCTGAGATGAATTTCTTTATTTTCAATCAACATGTCGACGAGTAATAAGCACGTCAATTTGCAGGATGTTGAAAAATATATCAGAAATGGGCAGTACCCCACTAATATAAAAAAGAAAGGGGCTAAAAGTAATTTTCGAAAATCATGCAAACATTTTTCAATCGTTCATGGTCATCTTACATTTAAAGGGACCAGAAAAGTTATTTTTGAAAATGAAAGAAAGCAAGCCATCATTCACGATGTACACGAGGGCATTAACGAAACCGTTTTACACTGCGAAACTGTTTTTTTTTTTTTTTTCGAAGTTTTCTTTTACATGTATTAAAGTATTTTTTATTTCGTTTATTTTGTTGATGACAGATAACACTATTCATTCTGTGCAGAAATAATTTTTCTCCTTTCCATTCTTTCATTTCCCATATTGATTTTGCCTTCAATCAAATACTTTAGTCACGAACAGGTTTTTGGCAAAAAAATGAAAATGGCGAAACTCCTAACTACTTAAAAGTTCAAATTACCCTTGTTCTTGTTTTCAAATTGACAAATAAGGCATACCAATCCATTAAAAATTTCATAACGATCAAGAAAAAAGTCAGATACAAGGTACTGTAATGAAAAATTTCCCGATCTCAAAGTGAGCACTTTCTATTTCATTTTTCCGTGATTTCATACTTCATGCTGAGATACAAGTACAGCGTTCAAACATACGCTCATACTAGAAAAGATAAGCATCAACAGAGAAATCAAAACGTTTCCTGGATTCATGAGGTGCTAAGAATTATGATAAATGAGCGCTTTTTTAATTAGGCGTGCTTATTTCCTAGGAAATTTATACTCCCGGAAGTACTTATTTCCCAAAGGAGTCGTTATTTCCTAGGATAAGAGCACTCCCGGGAGTATCAATTTCCTAGGAAATATATACTGGGGAGTACATATTTCCCGGAAATAAACACTGTAGAGGGCATTTTGTAAAATCGCTCGACTGTTTTGTTAGAAGCACTTGTTATACCTTTTTGGAAAGCTAAGGGGTAGGGGAATCGAAATTACTATGTTTCCAATTTTTTTTCGGACACTTTGGTGTGATTTTCGGACAAATATGACGGTCTCAGGCAAAAATCATAGGGTTAAAAATTAATGAAAATTTTAGCTCGAGAAAACGGAGACCTGTTGTATATTTTTGGAAAGCTCTCAAAAAATTAAGATTAGAGATATATTGCAAGTATAGGTGATTTCTGTACCTAACTCGAGATATTAACCCTTGAAAACCGTGTTTTTCAGCCAGAAACAGCTATTTTGTCCAGTTTTTGCGCTTTTTGAAGCTCAATATCTCGAGTTAGGTACTGAAATCACCTATACTTGCAATATATCTCTAATCTTAATTTTTTGAGAGCTTTCCAAAAATATACAACAGGTCTCCGTTTTCTCGAGCTAAAATTTTCATTAATTTTTAACCCTATGATTTTTGCCTGAGACCGTCATATTTGTCCGAAAATCACACCAAAGTGTCCGAAAAAAAATTGGAAACATAGTAATTTCGATTCCTCTACCCCTTAGCTTTCCAAAAATGTATAACAAGTGCTTCTAACAAAACAGGCAAGCGATTCCAAAAAATCGAACAAAATTCCCCCTACTAGAGTACTTATTTACTGTGACACCGGCTTGAAACTCTTTTCGGAAAAAAAGATTCGTATTACTAGGAGTGGGCTATACAGGGTCATTTTCATTTTTTTCGTCAAATCATGTCAAACTAAATTTTCTTTAGCTCCGTATGGCATATCTAGGCAGGATTAAAAAGAATTTTTGAGATATTTTAAATATAAAAAATGTGGGAGCCCCTTTTCTGGCCCCCTATTAGACTCATATAAATATATAATTATATGACTAATTTTATCATTTCATAAAGAGCTATCCGAAATGGGGATTCCAGAATTAAGACAGAAAATTTATGATGTATTGTAGAAATATGATGTATTGCTTCAAAACACAAATCATTCCATCCCATATCACTTTCAAATTGTTGCAGATAAATATATCAAAAATATAATGTCAAACAACAAAACTAATAATCCATTATCCAAACTTTCAAACAATATTATCGGTAAGAAGATTCTTCATAAAAATTGTATTTTCGGCTCCTTTGCAAAGACGCCTGCATTATTATCCGCGAGTCAGGTTCGTAATCAGTGCCATACTCTTTCTTCGGGTATCTCCACATAAAACATAAAACATAAAACATAAAATGGTCACAAATGAAGTGTTCAAATTATATGGTTCGTATTCGGATATGTTCTCCCGTTCTCCTCAAGTCCACGAGACTTTGCCCATTTCCGAAGTGCATTTATCCAAATGTTCGTGTTTTTGTTTTTAGAATTTTGCCATAATAGAAGAATAATAACATCATCATCCAACAGCTCGAATTTGTTGTCATCTTTATACATTTTTTTTATACTTTTCCTCCTTTGATTTTGGTCGAACGGCTATCTTCAAAATATTTGTGTTTGTTTTTAAAAAAATCGAATGTTGTCAAAAATAATCGAATGTTTTGGAAATTCGAACACTACTCGGCGCGTGAAATTATGTTAGGAGAAAATGGTTTTGATCAAAAATATTACTTCTAAAAATGAAGTAAATAATCTTAATTTCTCCTGAATGGTTCAACAGTTTTGTTGTTTCCGTATTTGTAAACTGCGTTTTGTTTGTGGCGGGACGGCGGAAAAGAGGGCGTATTATCAGAAATTTTTTGGCGGGAGCGGGGTATTACAAATCAAGCGGGGTATTACAAAATAATACCCCGCCGTAGGATAAGAGCGCGCAACCTAAATAAAATCAGTCATATAATTACGTAAATAATTGTTTCGATGTCCGTAAAAAAAGGGGAAATATAGACGGGCTAGGGCTCATTCATAAATCGTGTAATTCAATTGAAATTCCCTCTAGAAATTGGTATTCTTGATCCAAGAACAGTTTTGAAGCCTTTCAGAGTCGAAATTCATGTAAAAGTTTCAATTTTCCGCTTTCAGATCCCTTTTTACGTCTTCTGAACTTCACTGAGGTAGTGCTAAATTAAGGAAAGTGTTTTTATCACATAGAGCAAATTGTCGGCAGTTCTACGAGAATTTACATTATTTCAGATATAAAAGAAGTGCTTACAATTCAAACATAAATTTTGATGGATTTTCTGTTGTTCGAGATCATAGAAATAAAAGGTTGTCCAGTTTTCATATATTTAGGACGAGAAGTCACTCCCTCTAGGTAGGAAAAATAAAAATTTTAAGATTTCACAATTTACACTGACAAATCTTCACCTGAAGAGGTAATGTGCCAAATTTAAGCAGGAAAGAATGTTTTCTCGCCTTTATAGTCAAGCCTTCCTCTTTTTTGCCTGTGTAAAGCCTTTGGGCTACGCCCAAAATGTCCAAAATTATATTTCTCGAATAAATGTTTTGATATACTTTATTTCTATCCCTGAGAAGTGAATGTGCCAAATTTGAGCGGAATTCAATCACTGTGTGTCTCATTTCCAACATAATTTGGGTAGTTGGGTAGATGGAAAAAGATTGATTTGAGGGCACAAACCTTAGTCTACAAAAAGGCTTCCCACATTTTTTTTCTTCATTTTTGTTCAAAAATTCTATTTGATCCTGTCTACACTTATAATTTAGACCTCAAAAAAATTTAGTTTGACATTTTTTGAAAAATCACCCTGTATAGCCCACTCCTATCCGTATGCGAATTTTCTTCGGCTTTTTTCTTAGATAGTGGTTCCTCTTAGACTATAGCTTAGTCTAGGTTTTATTTCGAAATATTAATGTACACATGTACACAGTTTAAAAGTTTATAATTTAAAAGTCAGGAATCGAAAAAAAATTCATCCCTGAGCAATGAACAAAAATGTAACAGGGTTTTTGCTAAGCTTAGAACAATATAAATCTCGCTAATCAAGGTAGCAACATATTCTATAAAATAAATGATACGCAAAGTTTATTGGATAAAATTTACTTTCACGGAAAGAAACTTTCACGAATATAAGAAAGTTCACAAAATCTTTGTATTTCGCGAGCGTTAACTTTTGCAAAGGAGTTTTTCAAAAATGCAGTTGACGATCTCTAATTCGATTCTCAAGGAGTTCAAGGGGTATTGGTTTTTATTGAATATGGGAGGGTATCGAATAGTGGAACGTCACCCAATTTATATTTTGAATACCACATATTAAAACGATTACTCGTTGATCGGTATATATTCGCAAAACCTCCTCAAAACCTGGGCTTAAATAAATGTTAAAGTCTGGAAAACCAAAAAAAAACTAAAGAAAAATTAATATCAAATATCGAGGTACTATAAATATAAGAATGTAATAAACTATGTCCATTGCAGTATTCTTATTCATCAGGGTTCAAAGAACATGGATGTCTAAACTCTTGGCCATGTTCGTGTATCCAGAGATTGGAAACCCATTTCTCACCAAGAAGAACTGGACACGCTGCATGTTTCGTTTCAAAATCACCTTCTCCATTCTTCTTCAAATTATGCCAGAAAACACCCGAACCTTTGACAGCAGACGTTGAAATTCCCGGTCGGACTTTTATAAAGGTTGTGTCACCTCCTCGTTCGACTGTCTCAAAATAGAATAACATAGTTGCGATTCGATTTCCAAAGTCGTATGCACCAAAGATACTCGAATCGTGCGGTGGTTCTGCGAAATCATAATGTGCCTCATAATTGCCACCTATTCCGTAATTTGCGACTTGTAAAGGTTCTGAATACGTCATATCCAAGTTGCCAAGAGCTCCGACTCTGTTAATGACTCGAGCAACGACGCTGTCGTTATACGGATGTAGCCACGTGTTTTTACTCGTCCGGTATTCGGCTACTCTTAACTTCCCCGTATCTACATCATAAACTTGAGCGAAATGTAACTTCATTCTCGCCGATTCTTTGATATGGTCGACTTCGAAATCACTTAATATACCATGGTATAAATCGATGCGCGGTTCATGGTATACTCTTTCCTGTTTCAAAGGTTTCAAGTAAAATTGAGGATGAGGAGTGTGGTACTTGCAGAACAACGTATCCACGTATTCCTGATCCAAAATCTCCTCACGTCGACATCGTTTCTCTTGTAATGTTCGGTTTAATGGATCTTCATTTGATGGTTCCACAGTTCCTTCAGGGTGTATTCCACTAACTAAGTAAGATTCATACCAACCGATATTTTCTTTGCGTTTGATCGCACGTTTGCCAGTTCTATCCAACTTTAATGCTTTCTTACTGGCTTTGATAGCTTCAGAGTAGTTCCTAAGCTTAAAGTTTCCCCATGATATAATATCATAGATATCCGACAATCGGGTATATTGCCCTAGCGTTAAATCATCAGCTACTTCTAGATTTTCAAACTGTCTTGTAACATAAGACGCCCACTCTATACCGTGTTGAAACATCCAAAAGTGATTTGCATACATAGCGATATCGTGAATATCATCGTAAGAGAGCTCATGCGCAGGCTGTCTCAAACCAGAAACCATTTCAGACACACTTAGTTTGTAAGTGTCCTGGAGTCTGAAAAGCAGAAGATGGGAACCTCTCAGTTCGTTACTTTCCTTGAAACCAGTTATACCTTTCTGGTAATGTGTCAAAACCTCAAAATGTCGTAAAGATTCTTCAGAGGTTCTTATCCAATCCAAATCTTTCCAGTCCGTTAAAAATCTTTTAAGCAGCTTGTAAGAATCGGGCGGGTTTGAGATGACAATATCTTTGGTTAGCCCTCTGTTATGAAGCATTTCTACGTCGTTTAAAAACCATTCCAATCGGTCTAAACGTGCAGTTTCCCTTTGATAGTAAGCCAAGAACTCAGCACCAATGTCCCGTTCAAAACTAACCAAATCCTTCAGCTCCGAAGCTGTAAAATACATTTCATTCAAACTGGAGCAAAATGTCACTATTATTCCAAGGAATAACGCCATTGATTTTTGAGAAGCCATTTTAGTCACGAAAAAGGAACGCGCAGAAGCGCTTCAACCTGCGGCCCTGCGCTCTCCTCAAAATCTTTTATCTAATGTTCATAAATTTGAAAATATTTTAAACAAAAGAAACTGAGAAGCTAATTATGCAGCATGTGTTAAAATACAGCATACAGTTTTATGATATTTCGACACGTTTTTGTTTAATGTATTGTTTCCATTGTTTTATTCATAATGTGTGTCATTCATGAAAACGTGACCTCCCGCGCAGTTTCTTGTTTATAAATACTCAAACATTATAGCTTCGAAATATAAACACTTTATCAGTCCTACCATTAGGCAATACACTTTTTTTTTTATGAGAACAATTTTATAAGAACAATGAGGCTCAAAAATGCCAAAAAATAAGAACAATTTAAGAACAATCCTGAGCCTGGAGTTGCTGAGTTTTAGGTAAAATAAGGGCCAAATTAATGAAATTAGGGTTCAAACCCAAAAATACCCCCAAATTTGCCCTAAAAATAAGAACAGGATAAGAACAATTTGAGGCTCGAAGTGCCAAAAAAATAAGAACAGCCGAGCCTCAACAAATATTTACTGGTTCTTATAAAAAAAAAAAAGTGTAGCTCAGAACCACTGCACTTTAAAATTCATTTAAAATATCCTAGCCATAGGAAATGGGAGAATATTACCTAAACGTAGTATTTGATGTTCTTCTTAATAAATTTAATTTATAGAAGTGTATTTCTCAGGTCTATTGACCTCTATGAAACAATCTTACATCTTTACAATTTATAGATATTATCATTCCATTGGTTTGTCAATTCTAGTTTGAATTTCCCTACGGACGGTCCGTTTACAACATTTGTTGCCAAACCGTTCCAAGTATCAAGTATCGATGCTCCTATAGTAAAGTGAATTCGTTTGGTATCCTCTAATGCTAATGCTAAGATTATGCTTACGTTGAGGTCGATTTCGAAGAACGAGTTTCTGACATAGGGAAGATTTATCATAGACATTAAGATGTTTATATACTTCCACCATGTCCCCGATTTTACGCCGGATCTTGAGGCTGGGTAGGTACATGACTTGTAAACGTTCTACATATGAATGGTTTCTATAACCACCGACAAGTCTTGTGGCCCTACGTTGGACACTTTCAATTGCATCAGCCGTGGAGACCAAACTGCTTGCGCGTACTCAAGGTGAGGTCTCACAAATGCAATGAAAAGTGTGCGGAGCATCTCGGGAAAAAGGAAGTCAAAGCTTCTGTTAATCAATCCAACGATCGAGTTAGCCTTCTTGATCTTGGTGTAGATGTGCTCTTCAAAATTCAATTCACTATCAATAATCACTCCAAGATCCTTCTCTTGATCGACATGTTCTAGGACAGAGCCAGCGATCTCGTAAGGATGTGCATGTTGAATGTTCCAGAATTTCCCTAGTGTCAACACGTGGCACTTGTCAGGATGGAATTTCAACAACCAGTCATCAGACCACTTTTCCATTGCCTCGATATCGTGCTGAAGTCTAATTACATCTTCAGCGTTATTTATTTCTTCAAGCAGCTTTGTGTCATCGGCAAAGAGGAACATTTCTGAGTTGGTGACTTCAGCTAGATCATTGATGTAAATAACGAAAAGGAGTGGACCTAAGACACTTTCTTGTGGTACACCACTTTGCACCTGGCATTTCTTAGATAACTTTCCATTGACCTTCACATATTGGTAACGATCGGACAAAAATGCTTTCATCCAACCAAGTACCCTTCCTCTGATACCATACGCTTCGAGTTTTCTTAGTAATCTGCGATGTGGAACGGTGTAAAAGGCCTTTGCGAAGTCGAAATAGATTACCTCAACAACCTTATCGACGGATATCGAGTCCGCACATTTGTCTAAGTAGTGAAGTAATAGTGTCACTGTCGATCGCTTACCCATGAACCCATGTTGTTTGTTTGATAGCAATTTCTCATTCGTGAGGTGTTCCATTATTTGTTTCTTTAGGATTCTTTCCATTACTCTACACGCAACTGATGTTAAACTAACGGGCCTGTAATTTTCGGCAAGTTTTTTTTTTCCCTTCTTGTAGATCGGGGACACATGTGCAGTCTTCCAATCATCGTGTAGTTTACTTTCTACGAAGGACTTGGCCATGATAGTATGTAAAGGACGACCGGCTATGTAAAAGGCCAGCTTTTTCAGCGTGACTGGGTGAATCTCATCAGGTCCTAGCGATTTATTAGGATTCAAACCTTTCAGTTCCTTTCTGACCATGTCGATTGTTAGATCGAATGCTACGGAAACTCAGGTAGTGATCCAGCAGGTTCATTCGTAAAAACACTGCAAAACTGATCCTGTAGGATGTCAGCTTTATCCTCATCAGTAAAACAAAGTTATGATTTATCATTTGGATCAAGGAGAAGAGGGGAAACTCCCGATTTGGTCTTCATTGAGTTCCGGATATGCTTCCAAAATTTCTTAGGGCTTCTTTTTGCTTGACCACAAATTCGTTTTTCTAGTCTTCTTCTTTCTCGTCTAAATCTTTCCTGTAACCTTGTTTCTTGCAGTAGCATAAATAGCTCTATTTCTCTGTTCCGAAGTTGTACCTATTGATCTTATCCGTTTGCGATGAAGGCGACGTTTTTCTTTTAAGCTTTGTTGAATATCTTGATCGTATGCAAAACTTCCCTTTTTCCGTAAGCATTTTTCCCTTCGTACGAGGAACGTACCGATTCCTAAGCTCGAATAATTTATCTCGTAACATCTTCCAGCAATCATTTACGTTTGCATTTCCTGCTTTTTGATGGAAACCTCTAACCCAGTCAGAGTTCTCGAGATGTCCTTTCATTGCTTCAAAATTTGCCTTATTATAGTTATAGTTTTCAATAATGCATTCTGTTTCAAGGTAACATTCGAACGTAAATGATAGAACACTGTGATCACTTTTATGAAGTGGTGAAAGATAGGATATGTTGCTAACCTGGCTTTTTTCATTTGTCAGAATCAGGTCAATAAGTGATGGCGTATAGGTACCTCTAGCTCTCGTTGGTTCATCGACGTGTTGGTAAAAGAAGGAGTCTCTTAAAGCTTTGAGAAATTGCTCGTCTTCCTTTGTGTCGTCGTGAAGAGTTGACCAATTTTCCCAATTGATATCTTTAAAGTTGAAGTCTCCGACGATACACTTATGACTGTATTTCTTATTCATTGCAATTTCTTTCAGAAGAAGATTAAGTGCTGTATTGTTTTTTGCTGATGTTGGCGTGTTGGTTGGACTTCGATACATACATCCGAAAAGCAAAGAAAGGAAGAAGAAAGGAAAGGAAGTTGCAGTACGAGTGACTACACATCACAAATACCTTGTACATATTTTGGTTAAAAATATAACTTTTTCCTGCCAAAAGCGAAAAGCATCATGTATTACGAAACAAATGTACCTCATTTACCAAAAACAAGTCTTTGACCGTCACAAGACATTACACTTTTTCAGAAAGGGACTCATGTTGATGATCAGCAGTCGAGAAAATCACTTGTCTTAAACCGTCCTATACTGCCTGACATTCTCTCCGATACCAACATACAGCTTCCCGATCGTGGTCATAGCATGACCATGCACACATATGGAAATAGGCATAACCTCACCTACAAGAAGAGAAGAGCAATATATAACGATAATCATTTCGTTTCTATTTGTATACAATAGCATCATACATACAACATCTCAATATATTGTATCTTTGTCTTTGTCGATTGGACGTTCCACCCATCCTGGGTTCCGATTTCTATTTTCATATTAAAGCTTTTTTTTCGAAAACAAGAGAAAAGCAAACTTAAGCGTGTGAGCATTTTCAGTGCATCTAATATAACGCAGTGCTGGCGAGTCCCAAATAAGGACAAAATGCATGTACTGCTCTGCCACCCAAATCTCCTGAGTGAATATAGTTGGACAGAAATTTTTATTTCTTCACATACAGAATTGTATTTTTTGGACAATCGTAGCTATGTTTTCTTGAGATTTTTAGGTCTGGTCACATTAAAATATAGAAAACTATTTACTCTCGTTGAGGCTGGTCTGTTTTGAATTTTTCAATACTTTGAGCGAATATTCATTTGTTTTTTAGAAGATGAATTTTTTTTCATTGCTGCTTTCAAAGTTTTGATTTTGCTTAAAATTAGCTCACAAGAAAGTTTTATTGGATGGCCTGAGGGTTATTCTCAAAAAAATCTCAATTTTGCATTTTGAAGGATCGTATAATTTAATAGTTAAAGTATGACAGAAAGCTCGTATCCAAAACTAGCCTTAAAACTTGAAATCTTTAAGAATTTTTTTATCTCGATGTTTTTGGTTCACCTGGATGACTTTGTGCCATTGATTTTAAAGCCCGAAGGGCTAGAGTGCCGCAATCATGACGACAGATTGTATCTAGCGGTTCCTTTGTTTTTGAGGACTGCATTTCTTTAAAATCTAGCGATAGATTTTACTTTCGATCCGGCGTTTGTGTAAAAACCACGCGGGGCGTTCTGGATGGGAAACAAGTGGCTTCATTTCACATCTAGGAGTCTCGAGTCTAGCCCATTGAGTTTAAAGCCCGAAGGGCTAGAGTAGAATCACTAACCTTTCTCAGGCAAGAAAAGGTGAAGCCTTAAAAAATGCGCCGTATTTTTTACGACAGATTGAATCTAGCAATTCCTTTGTTTACGATTGATATTTTTTTCGAAATTTAGCGATAATTTTTAATTTCAATCTGTCATTTGTGTAAAAACCAGGCGAGCCGCTCAAGGCCGCGCAACTTTGGTAGGATTTGTTGGCTTCACATCCTACCAAAGAGATTGACTTCTAGCCTTCGGCTTCTACTTCATTGGTCTAGCCCTCCGGGCTTGGAATTCAATGCATTGTATGGCTAAGTTTTGAAATTTTGAGTCTGGATACCAAAGGCTAGCGGGAAATGTTCATACGGACTGACAGTACCGTAAGGAAAAGGTTTTTCTCACACAGCCTTTATAATACCCAGCAGGGATTTATTGGGTGTCTGAATGGCACATGGCAGGAAAAACATTCTGCTTAATGCTTTATATGTAATTTCCTTTTACCAGATCTTAATATTTCCTCATCAAAAGACAAAACGAACTTTTTTGTCATACATTACTATGACAATGGTATTGTAATTTAATTTATTAGGTTATTTATAAGAACAGAACCTAGCAATGCTTTCTTTTACTGTTACTGCTCGTATGTAAGGCTTCTGAAATTTTAATGCCAATATAGCTAAAATAGGGTGATAACCATCGTACATATCCACTCGTACTTAAACCGACTTTTAATCGATGAAGCCTTTTTATCGCCTATCAAGCACTGCGAGCTTGTAGAAAAGTTTTTATTCATCTTGTTTATCTCAACTCGCGAGGATATAAATTCTAGTTCAAATGAAGATGAAGTATTGACCAAATTGTCAAGTTGGGTTGGGGGTCCTACCGGGTCTGTGACACAGAGGTGTAATAACAAAGCAAATGATTGCCTGTACAGCCCTATAAACAAATAAATAATCTAAGTAAATGATCGTTGTACATTCTTGTATCAATTCTCCACTAGCCCGACTTAAAATCAACCGCTACTTAATATATAATTCGACAACCTTGACTGGTCTAACCAAAGCTGACTGGATACCAATAAAAGTCTCTGAGTTAACAATGTTGGTGTGTTTCAACGAAGAATTCATATTACACTACCTTTAGTACTTATAAAATTTGAAGTAATATTTTCTGATAGAAATACTGGCTTCTTATAAAAAACACATTTTGAATGAGAGATATAAAAGAGTACCCAGTGATTAATGGCATTTGTAAAAAGACAATAGCATACTGCCTATTTAATTCTAGTCAATTTTTTTCTACAAACAAGTTAGTACAAAGCACTCCTACATTGAGGTTTCTTTTATACCTTTAAGTGGTAAGCTACACCCATTTTTCAACACAGTGTAGGAGGATTTTTATAATGTTTGTCTTAATTGAATAATGCTAAGCCTAGAAAATAATTTCTTTTTATTTCCAAAGGTTTTTTTAATTGAAATCATGTTGGATCTATCAAGGGAACACATTTTTATGGCTGGTGAAATGAATGAGCCTCTTTATCTGGAATCTGGGTTTAATATGACTGAAATTTAGATGTTCAAAAAGTGGTCTTAAGGCTCATGGGTTTATTGTGGAGGGGAAAAGCCAGGCTAGAATTGGTTAAGAAAAGCAAAACATTCGAAATTGAGATTTCTATAAATAAAAGAACGAATTCAAAATGGCTTTCATGAATATTTGTGTGATCAGTTTGGTCAAATGGGACCGTACTGGAGTAAAAAAAACACGATAATATTATAAAGGTTAATGAACCTTTTGAAGAGCTTATACATTAAAACTATACACTAAAATCTCCACATGACCATGAGGCTACTAGGTCTTTAAAAATAACAGAAAAGCGATGAGAAACAGTTCAAAAAAACATCATAAATTATCTTTAGAACAAAAACAGCAAGACTCAAGATGGGGCACATAAAAATGTAAAACACTTTAGTTTTAGATCTATCAGCAAGCTACCGAATTCGACGGAGTAAAAAGGTTGAATAACTCTATTACACACAGAAAAAAATTACACAAAAATCATAAGATTGGTGAATTTTTCAAAGTCATTATTTTTATTGATTACGTTAAATTATTGCATTGTAGCATGGTTTTATAATTATACCTATGTTTTGACATAAATATTCTGTCGATTGGTACCGGCTTAAGATTTGATAAGCGTCTTACATATACGACAAATGATAAGATATTATAATAAAATAGCCAATGGGACAATTGATTAACAAAAAAAATGATGTATGTAGATAGGTATACAAGACGAAGAGAGAAAACAAACCCATTTTTTTTTAATCTATAATCTATATTTTACTGATAAAACTGAACTGAGAGCATAAGGTATAGTAGGTAATATGGTTTTAGGTATTTTTTTTTCTCTAAAGTAAATAGATTTTTTGACAACACGGTTACAATATTTATCAAACCTACTTTCATTTCAGGAAAAAAAGAGAGTTTATTCATTAGTGACTGCAATTTGACATTTAGGGATTTTTGGCATTTTTGGTTTTTAACTATTTGAAATTAAAAATCAAGTGATGATTAGAAAGTAGATTTCAATTGAAATTAATTGGATTGAATTTATGCTGATACGTTGGAATTTTGAGGGAAATACAATTTACATTTGATTTTGATGGTTAATCTGAGTGCGGAGCGATTATCAATAATTTCGTGAAAATTCGTGAAAAAAGAGAAAAATTTAAAGTTGGAAGATAACAAACGACACATGAAGGTTTTTTATCTCCATTATAATACAAGTCAAGTGAATTATTCCTTTTGATGGTTTATTCTGATAAATATACGGTTGGCACTGACGGTCCATTATTCGTTAGCCACCAACCAAATGAACAAATGTCCAATCGGAGAGGCGGACGTAATTTACTCGGACTCAATGTTGATATCACTGTTGAAAAACAACAAACAACTACTTGTGGTGACAACAATACATCATCAACTAACGCATGCGTAAAAGACACAAAATGTACCTCAAATGATTATCCACCTATAGAGACACCATCAGGGACGATTTTAAAATTCATATCATCAGATGAGAACCGTAACAGTCTTATTGAGACACAATCAAATACTATAGACCATCTATCACCAACTAATGTATGCGAAGTAACCGCAACAGAGATAACAGAACGCAAAACAAAAAAGAAATCATCTGCCATACAAAACTTTCGAAATTTAGTCAGGACAACAGTTGTGACTTTAGAAGCTAACCATCAATTCATGAACACATCAAATTCACCAAACAAAACACCGGAATCTCCTTCCTCTTCAACTCCATCAAAAACGAACTCTACAAATCACCATAGAAACCACCATCATCAAAGAACAGACAGTAAAAAAGACACTCAAAATGATAGTCATCGTCACCACCATGAGAGGAAACATCGTAAAAAAGGTTTAGCGAAATATCGAAAGAAGCGTAACAGAAGATCGAGAGTTATACCCAATGGAGGTGCATCCCTATGGCAACCGATGGTAAGTCCATTCTTTCTAATTATTTGTACCACCCCTGTCTCAACATCAAATTATTAAAAACCAGTTTCAATAGTATACATCCCCAGTATAACCAATGTCACATGGAAGTTTTTGACGTTATTGGAAAGGTATAAAGTTACAGGAAGGTTTTATGGGAAACTATTGCAAATTGTTGAACTACCCCTGTATCAAAATATCTACAATGTATTAAATATCTCATGGGTGATTTCGTCTCATAGACCCTCATTGAAATTGATATGTAACAAGGGATGGGATTGAAGGGTTTAATCACATTGTCATTGTTAAAAATTTTCCAGTTTCTTTTTCTCCTATACATATTATTTTCAGCTGTCATAACACGTCTAATTGACGTCTATCCAACGTCAAAATGAGAAACAGAGTATTTTCATGACTAATTCTTAAACATTTATCAAGAGATTCGAAATTCTTGAAAATCTAAGATCGATAGTTGATAGATTTTTATCAATGAGATAAACATCAAGAATTGATAATATTCAATGATTCATAGAAGGCTGTCAGTGAGAGAATATGGCAATCAAAAATAGGCAGATCAAAATATTTTGATCGGGAATTTGAAAAATGTGCCTACACGACACTAGCGAGTACCTCACTAAAAACCGGGATTTTTCATCTCGTTTCTTAGTGAGTTCCACTAATGACGATTTTCGAAAATATAAGTCTTTCAAGTGCTTTGACGCAAAGTCGATTTTTTCGCTCTGCAGGAGCTTCGAAATTTAAAAGTGACGTCAAAAAATCGAAAGTTTAGAGCCCGAAAACCCGGGCTCAAAACATTCGAAAAAGTCGCAAAGTGGAATAGACGTTAATTGCGTAAAAAAACGCGGGTGACGTCTAGTATAGGCTAACATGACACGGATTGATGAGAATTGGCAAATTGTAAAAGATTGTACACAAATGTTAACTTTAAAAAGTTTTATACCAAACATTACCTTAATTCTGGTCTGTAAGGGTTTTGAATCCTCAAATAAGTATTACTAGAGTCAACTCACTCTAATTCGACCTTTTATTATTCAAATCTCTCTGTAATTCGAACTAATATGTTGGTCCCCTCAGCTGGAAAGGGGTTAAAATTTCTCTCTGTAATTCGAATCTTTCTCTACAGGTCAAATTAGATAAAATCAACTGTATATGGTTCTTACTAATCACTAAACTAAGCCTTGCGGTTAAAACATCTTTCATTTTCATAATAGCAGACAAAATGGGCAGGCTTGTTAGCGAGTGAGTGAAAGAAAAGACCCACCTATCGTCTATAGGTAGCAAACTTAAATGCTTAATTGCTTGTCATCAATCAATGATATAATATTTATAAAAGACTTCTAGATATTGCTTGATCATTCATCATCTATTCATCGAGTTCAATATAGTAAAGAATAAAATTTGAAAAGGAGTTCATTAACTAATGGCAAGAATGAGATTCACCTTAAAATAGTTCACTTTTCAAACATCTTAAATTTCAAATAATTCGGAAAAATCACTTCTCAAAAGAGTTCTCTTCGAATATCCCATTTCGAAAAACCCTAGGCTAGCATCCACTATCTTAAGTAATCATTCGTGCTCCTTATACTTTTTTGTAGAGGTCAGTGATTTAGACGATATCAAACCCCAAAGTCCTTGGAAAAAATGTCTCTAATTTTTATTATCATTATAGCAAACATGTTGCTGGAAGTCAGCTGCAGGACGAATAATAAAACTTGAAGATACAAACATTTCGAAGCTATATGAAACTGAACAAAACGCACTAAGAACTGTTTCGTTGGAATTCTTACAAGATAAATGTTTAGATTGTCAACTGGTCATCCCTAAAGGTACGGTAATCTTTTTTAATTTTGTTTCTAATTTTGCCTTTTTTCGCTCTGTAATTTCACAGAGGGATTCCAATTTTTCAAGTGGGTTTCTGTTGCATGAACAATGTTGCAACGCAATTTCTTTACTTTGTCCTTAATAGGAGTTAAGATTATAAGTTCGATCTAACGTTAAGGGTCAGCAATAATGAATAGTGTCAAATGTCAAACGTTTTATAAATGATTTGTGAAAGATTCAAAAGAATTTAGAAAACTTTGATTTCGAGTTAAACATACTTGACAAAATACTTAACATTTCAAAGGGCGTTAACATCTCATTCAAGTACTTTGCTCTTCCAAATAAATATCAGCATGCTATACGCCTAGAATTCATAATATTTATGTTTGAAAGAACTCCATTTAGAAACCTGTGTTGACAAAGTTTTGCATTTTGCAAAGGAGGCGTTTAAAACCCTCCCTTATCATGCAGGACATATTATACATTAAAAAACAAACATTTTGCTGATAGAACACTTTTAAAAAACTTGAGTGTATTATTTTGTCAGTTTAAAAAGAATTCAAGAAAGAATGTTTATGCCGGGTCTATGATTAATTAACTGAGCTTTCTTGATATGCGTGTCTTTAAATAAAGAAAGTTTCCATATAAAGGAATGACTGTCACTCAACAGCGGAAATATTATTATTGTGTACTTTTTGTCAATCATGTCAGGAATTCCAAACGCCTTCTTTTTTATGCTTTGTATTATCATCTCTTGTAATATACGAATATCCTTATTTGATATCCGGTTGTACGTCCTCGTTCGTGCTAAGGCCGTCTTATTCTTAAAGGTGTAGTAGGATAGACTCTGCTACAATCTAGGTATATCAATAACTATACTGAAGTATCTTTATTTAATATCTAGCTGTAAAACTAGATAGACAAGTTTTGCATTTCACGTAGATAGAGCGCGTTCCTCTGTTTTTTTTTTCTGTTTGGGTTCAAATTTAGTCAGGTCGTCTTTAGATTTGCTGAAAAGAAACCGGGGGCACTGGATTTCTAAACGACGGCATATGCCGCCCAAAACTTGGCTTTCAAATTCGGACCCTTACAGTGCAGCTCTTAATCGTTAAAAGGGTACCCTTACAGTGCATTCTTACCACCAATTTCCAACCTTTATAGTGTAGCATAGAACAATGTCTTGGAAAAATTTTCCTTAAACTGAGCCTTGTCTGTCAGTAAAATGGTCAAAAATATAAATTTTGGGGTTTATAAAGTAAAAACACAGTTATCAGGACAGTTTTGGCTGAACATATAATGAATTGAACTGATTCTGCTTTTGACTCTCTCGATTATTTTGATTTTTGCCCAAAAATGTACCCTTAAAGTACAATCCTCTAAAAGTACACCCTTGCAGTGCATTTCGAGGACCTCAAAAAACCTACCCTAAAGGGTGGCACATGCCGTAGGTCGGACCATATGAGAGCCCCCCCCCCCGGGAAACAGGCAGGGGTGAGAATCCCTGATGAAAACGCCACTTGGACATACGCCCTAAAGACCTAAAGAGCTCCTGTAGTACGTCTTTTAAAATATTGTTAAAATAAGTCTTATATCTCTCATTGCATACCCGGTCGATAAGAGCTTCAACATAATTTAATAGATCGTATATAATCAAAATCGCCTTTAGATCAAACCTTCAATTAATTTCCTCCTTTTATATCAATTTTAAAACTTTCAATGATTACATAAACTATCAAACTAGCGTATGAGACTTAATATTTAATTTCTCACTTACTCTTCTTCTTCAGGCCAATTCTATAGGAACAAAAGAGTAATAGAGAAACGTGAAATTGAATGTCATAATCTTTGGTTATCTTTTAAAATCATCTCAAAAGTATAAAATGTTATATATTTTTAAGCATCATAAACTTAAGGCAAATGAAATGAATTGACTTCATGATTTAATCAAAAGTGCTGAAAATGACTTTTTCTTTTCAAAACATCTGAAATATTTAAATCAGGCATTCTATTTTTGGTTTCCTTGCATTTTGATGAAGCCTCATAAACATTTTTATAGGCCCATAATTACACTAAGTCGTCATTTATGTCTGCATGGAACTAGTATACTTAAGAGATCATAAGACTCCGAATCAAGAACAAAATGACTGACCCCCTACTGAATCAATTAATAGCTTAAGATTATTAAGCATTAAATACGATAAAAAAATGAAAAGATCTATTTGTCCTCCTGAATTCTGAGCAAAAAAAAAGCAAAAAAGGAATTATTTAACCATTTTTTCATTACTTTCATTCAAACATATTAATCTTGATATTCAAAGGCTCTACGTTAAAGAGGAATTTGTTTGACTATTCTAGTAATGACGTAACCCTAAAAATTATACAACTGTGGATTTAGATGTAGTGTAAAATTGTTAATCATAAAACAAAAGACGCAAACCATTAGCTATAAGAAAATCACGAACGTCATCGATCCACTAATAATTAACCTGAGATCAGATCGTGATTGTTTTCTGCCCACCACGCAGAAGCTCATAAAGGGAAGGGCGAAAACAAACAGTCTGATGAATATGCTATCTAATTTTCTTGAGGTCCGTATATCGTCAAGAGTGGACTGGGAATGATAACAAAGTAGCGAGACAAAGTTGAAATAGGGCGCCCTATCAGGAAAATTTAGTTTTTGACTTTCCGGCGCACAACAAGGCTCTTGTTGTTGAATTTTCCGCGGGAGGAACATTTTCCTCAGATGGTTAATTTTCAAAGGCCTGCACTGGTATTATATTGAGCTGAGAAAAATTAAATTATAAGTTTTTTAGATTAAAGCTTCAAAAAATCTTCGCAAGCAATTCAATATTGCTTATTTTCTTTAAAATTATAAGTCACGTCGCTCTATTAACTATGAGAGTCTTGTCAGGTTTTTTTCTATCTTATTTGTAGTTTTCAACTATACAGGAAATAGCTGCACAGGATCCCTTATTAAAACTTCCTAGACCAATAGAATTTGGATTAGTTCAGAAAAAAAGTGAGAGTAAATATTAAGTCTTTAACTATTATTGCTCAATCTCATTGAAATTTACAAGTCACGTTCCTTAAGAGAAGCTTTGTAGAAAAATGCTTTACGAATGCTTCCATCAACAGAAGTTTTTTATTTCATGCGTAATTACAATCACTATTCGTTTTTTTTAATTAATTGAAGTAACATAACGACAACCCCATAATTGGAATGTTTTTATCATAAAAAGAAATTTGAGCCAAAATGATAATTATGATTTACTTTCATATTCTTGTATACTTGTTGACTGCCTTTTAAAATTAATATCAATATTCTAATTCCTATCTCTTCGGGGTAAGGACCCAGTCCGACAGCTATCAGAGGGCTGATACACGTTTCTTAAGCAAACTATATAAGAACATAGTTTTGATGGACAAAGCAAAATATTGAAAAACAAGTTAAAAACATTTAAGGCTTTGCGGACTCTAGAACGGATATGGAAAAAATGGAAAAAAAAATTCACAAAATGGTAAAAATAAGAGCATTTTATGGCATAGACTTGGACTTTCTAATGAATAAAATGTGTATCTATCTCTTTTTATCTCTTAATAGCTCTTGGGTTTGTATCTGAAAAAAGATTTTTGGTCGTGAATATGCCTCTGATTCTTTTGAACTCTAAATCTGAAGCCTTGTAAAAAACAAAATACACTAAAGAAAATACTTTGATGTACACTATTTGAAACAGTTTTGTTTAAGATGCACATAAACTCAAAAAGTTGCTTTTACAGAAGATAAAACAAGAAAAAGTCACGACAATAACTCCCTCTTCTATTTCTATTTCATCTTTCCTTAACCTTTTTTTAATCCTTTCAGAAAATCATAGCGCAGTTGTTAGACGAAGATGGAAACTATTATTTGGTAAAAGGAAACATCATGCTGAAAATCAAGGTAAGAGTTATCTCTAATGTGCTTGAAATGACACCCATTTGATCAAAATAGTAGTATAACCTTGGAACCAAATCATTCGCTTTCTCTCTAGATATAACAAATTGCTGTAGTTTTGTATAGAATTCGCCACTCTCTTAGGAAGTCCTATCAATTTTTCTATTGAACCTTAGGCTAGACTAGCCTTGCTAATTATCTTCCCTTCTTTACGAACCTACAGGTGCAAAGCCACAAAACCCAGTATTTTCCATCGATCTATCACAAGTTATTGAAAACGATAAAGCAGTTGAAAAAGCACATCAAATAGCATTGGAGAAAATCAATAATAGCTCCATCAATCACGGCGACGTTGAAGATGTCGTCGACAAAGCAACCGTCTCGTCAGAAAATGACGACGATTTATTGGACACATATCGTAAAAACAGTCATCGTCGAATGAGTGACCCGACCGTCCCAAACGACGGGAGTGATTCTGAACTTTTAGACTTTTCTTTATCAGGATTAAGGACTATTGATACATTGAAAGAAGAAGATGAAGAAGATTTAGTCCCGTTGAATAGACGAAAATCTCGACTTATTGAAGCTTTAACTTTATCATCTACGTCAGCATCTTCAGTCTGCATTTTAGACAAAGAATTAGAATTTCAACCACCGAAACCTCAAGTACCAAAAGTCATATTGAGAGCGGTAGAATATATAAATGCGCATGCGTTGACGACAGTTGGTATTTTCAGGACTGGTGGATCACACAAGCGAGTCAAACAGGTAAATTATACTAATCTAGAAACTCAGCATTCCTACAGTAACGACACACCGGGTACAGCAAGTACACTGTGCCAACCTAAAAAATCTTTTTATACACCCTACGGGGATAGAATGTTTTGAACTTGAAACGTTCGATTCGAATGTTTTGAACTTGAAACGTGCGAAAATCCGACAAAATATAGAAAGCAACATGGAAATTAGTCAGCTGATGTCAAATGTCAACTGGTCAGACTTTCGAAGGAGATCTAGGCCTTTTATTATTATGATATCTGTAGGTTGAGTACACTTAAGGCAACTGGGCTGTTTTGTATTTTTAGATGAAAGCAAATTTCGATAGTGGTTATACAGACGTTATCACAGAAGACAGCAATCCTCACGATGTGGCTGCCATTTTCAAAGAATTTCTACGCTGTTTACCTGACCCTTTACTGACACGTGACTTGTACCCAGCTTTCTTAGCAGTAGCGAGTAAGTCAATTGAGATCATTTTCGGTCTCATCAAAAAATTAACCAATTAAAAAGAATTAAAATGAGAAATAAAAAAACACGTTTATATAGATTTTTCATCATGCAAGCTGTTTGTTTACTTTTCCTTAAAAAGTCAAAATGTTGCTATCATTAAAACCAGGAACCAGGACTACAAGAATTGCTTGTAACTTTTTTCGTACAATCCCTCATCTGGTATTATTCAAAGTAGAATTCTCATCAAAAATCTTACACACCAAATTTGCTCCTTAAAACATCAAATTTGCTGATTTTTTGACTGAAATAAAATTTGAACACTGTTTATCAAGATCATAATTTTTTTCCTGTCTTTGTTTTCAAGAATTGAAAGACGAGGAAACAATCAATAGTGCAATTATCAATTTAGTACGATTACTACCCGCTGCCAATCGAGATACTTTAGAAGTAACATTAGCATGTCTGAATAAAGTAGCAGAGAATTCAATGGATAGTTTAGATGATGATGGTAATCTCATCTCTGGTAATAAGATGGATTCCAAGAACCTGGCAACCTTAATGGCACCAAATATTCTTCATAGATTAAAGGTCAGCATTTTTTGAATTTTAGTTTTCCCTCTATTCAGACGAAGAAAATACATTTTTCTTTCTGTTATTATTTCCCAAGGGTTTGGAATTTTTTCTAAAGATTCATTATCGTTGCGAAACTACACGGAAACTCTTTCAAAGATTCACGACAAAATTGGAATTAAAAACACTCTTTAAAAGAAGCCTTTCGAGCGTTTCAATCGACAAAAACGAACGTCAGATGTCATGACGGGCAAATACAAAAGTAATAGCTCCCCTTAGTACTGCCAAAATTAAAAAAGCATTAGCAAATCACTTTAGAGCAAAAGAATTCATCTTTTTTATTTCATAGCCATACAAACCATCACAAAGTACCGCAGAAATATTGAACCCTGAAGACAATAAAGCAGCAATTGACGTTGTCCTGAGGATGATCGAACTTAATGAAGAGCTTTTTGAGGTATTTCAACAAACAAAGTTTTTTCAGCAATATTTTGACTTGCCATTTAGTCCATACTCGAGAGGAAGGTTTCATTGAAGAAAATGAAGGTTGCTTATTTTGATGGTTCGGGACTCAGAATAATAACCAATGAAGTCTTCGTTCAATACGTGTAATGAATTTCCCAATTTAAATGAAAACAGCTTTTGACGTCAAGAGAAACGGAGAAAACCTCATATCGAATTTAGACAGTCGACTTTCTGTCGAATTTTGTTAAAAATAAAGAAAGAAAAACAGAAAGTAAACCCTCTAAACCATTTAGGTTTAAAACGCCATGGTCTAACTACTGCTTTTAAAATCTCAAGTATATCCATTCGTTCTTAGATTCCATCTACAGTTCATGACAAAGTTTTAAAGAAACTATTGGACGTTGAACCAGAGACTGTAGACTTTGTGCTGAGGAAAGAAGCAAGTCGAAAAATGTTTGTGTAAGTACTGTAATATAGCCTCAAACTATGCTCAAAAGATTTAATCAAAATTAATACCAAATTTTAACCAATTCTTTGATTGCTCTCACAAGTTTCAAATTCTAAGACATGTTATAAGTCGACTACATTGAGGAGAATAAGTTTTCAAGTTCATATAGGGTGCATATAACAACAACAACAACTTCTATATCATAATCGATTTCGCTTTTTAATAAACACCCTGTAGAAGTCCAGAAAGTACCAACCATTACAAACAATATCTTTCTCTTTAGCTTCGACGAATCATCAAATACAGACAAAAGCGAAGCACCTGTAAAGAAGGTGTCGGGTGGAAGTTTACGACGGCCAAATAGCGCCGGTCCAAGAACCCGATACAGCATAGAAGAAGTCTACTTCCATAAAACGAATTCGTTTAACCAGCCCTATAAACCTTTCATACGTCGAAGGAAAGAAAGTGCCAGTAGTCGTCCAACATCCTCACGAAGTGATCCACCAGATCGTACAAGTGTGAGGCGTTCTTCACCTTTCATCACACCTCCAAACTCTGAAAAAGGACAACGAAAATCATTTCAACGAGATATTGATGAAAAGACAGTTACAACTGCATTTGGTAAAAGAGATTCACATAGTCCACGTGATAGTGGCGTTGTTATGAATGCTACACCACCGTTTCAAAGGAATTCTTTACGTGGATCAAAAGACTTTAGTAAATTTTCACCAGCAGGATCACCTAGTACTTCCTCATCCGTCGTTTACAGGAGACCAAGTATTGATAGACTGGCTAGAGATTCAGCTTACCAAAGTGGTATGACTGATATGTCATCGCGTAGGTCAAACGTCAATTCGTTAAGTCTACCAACTAATGAGCCAAATGAAGATCTGGAGAATGTCGAAGAGAAATCCACTCTAGACAGACATGCAAGTTTCACATCACAAGGAACCAAAATAGACTTTTTGAATGATGTTTTGAATGCGCCATCAATCCTGGCACCAAAAGATTCATTGAAACAAAGGAAGATATCATTACCAGTTATGCCTTCCCATAAAACAGGAGGACCATTACGAAGTCCTACAAAAGCAAATAGTGTTGATTGTAATGAACGAGCAATTAAAGCTTCAACAATTGATTTTGAATATAACCCTGAGTGGCAAATCAATATAAGAGACAGTCAATTTCCAGACCAAGAAACAACACTTTAAGTTATACAGCAATCTAAATTTCATCTCCAAATGTTTAAAGCTCAAAGTTCAATTTTTTAACTCAATTCATTATATTATTGTAATTATTTTGTTCATTATAAAAATCATATCTGATCATTCACTATACACAATCACAAAAATGCTGCATTAATTTAGATATAATACTAACTACTAACTAAGTCCTTGAGTCTTCTCCTATTATTGGCTTTAATTATTATTGTTATCTTGAAAAAGGTCGACATTCAAACTTTATTTCGTTTTTATCGACATCCTACTTTTACGATATATTTTGAATGCATTGTTGCAACTTTCATGATATTTACTTTTAAATCATCTCCCAAATTAAATCTCATGTAACCTATGCTTTATTTATACCAAAATAGACACCTGAGAATGCCTATATTATTTGGTGTCATCAGTAAGAATAAAAAGGGGTTTCCCTTCTATACCAAAAGTTTATATTTTTGTAAAATGCTTTAAATCTGTTCCGAAAAGATAGAATTGATTGATATCCTAGCTGTAAAATTTCATTTTTTTGACAGTATTGAAGGTTGAAGTTTCTTTATTGAACCTTGTTTTGAGTATTTTCTAAATTATTATATGCACGCACCGCACAACAACACACTATAAAAGATAACTTAATAATATCAAATATACGAAACATTACCTTTATTAAGAACATTTAGACTTAAAAATGTGGAACAATATTTTTTGGGCAAGGATAAAATTATAGTGCTTGCCCAATGTTTAGATGTCATAATATATTAATACTTGAGATTTCATTGAGTTTTTTAGGAATACATACTGTGTATGTAAAGACCAAGTGTTGGCAATATAAAATTACTGTAAAATTTGGTACAGTGTATTAGTACAGTGTATTAGTAATGAAGGTTTAAAATTTATATTTTTTTTTGTATTTCAAACTTTTGGTTTATATTCTTTATTTATGTTTTTTTTTTTATTTCAACATTGATAAACAGGCATATTTAAATGTAAAAATTTCTTTTGATTTTTGTAGAGAAATTGTATATTTTGGAAAGGATAAATAGATGAAAATTCGAATTATATGATAAATTTCTCTTTAAAAATGAGAAGTCTACTTAGGGTAAACTAATCTTTTCATGTCCTTCGATGTTTCTTTTATAGAGTCAGTCCTTCTTTTTAGGGAGCTCCTTATATTTAAGGACCGTAAAACATGCTTTACATCTAGTATTTCTTTTCAGTAAGACTAATTTATTATTTGTGCATGCGGTTCAATGACAACCACAACTTTTCATTTGATGTAAACCAGGCTTCACACAATTCTCTCGGAAAACACAGATATCTATATCTCTGCTTACTAGTTTGGGTTTTTTTCTGATCCAGTAGATTAGATGAAGATCAGTGGGGAAAAAGGTCCTTAAGTATAAGGGCAATCCCTATATATCAGGGCAATCCCTATATATAAGGACAGTCCCTATAATTATATACTATAATATAGGGATGGTCCCTATATATAAGGATGGTCCTGATGGACCTATTGACTCAGTTATGCATATTAAATTACTCCACCACCCATATTGGCAGTAGATTATCTGCTCCGTATTACAGAAATAAAATGCTAATACTCAAGCTAATACTTTATAGGATGTCAAGCGGGAAGATTTGCAGCGTTATCACATGGCTAATTTGGGAGAATGTTTTAGCTTACTAATTTGAAGAAAACTTATTTATAAATAAATATGTACTAGTAATTTCCTGAGGTCAATTTTGAAATTTTTTGAAATTTCCCGAGTGCAACGAGGGAAATTTAAAACATTTCGAAATTTGACCGAGGGTAATTTATCCAGAATTTCACGAAAACAAGCATGGGATTCCTGGTTAATCTCATGGTTTGGATTGAAATTCTAACAATTCTGTAAGACGTCAATTTAACACTGGAAATCAATCTGAAAATTTAAAAAGAGGTCTCAAAAAAGTCATAGAAACGCGAATCGAGTTTTAATTGGATAGTATTCCATTTACTTAAGCCTTTGAAGTTAGTAAGAAAGTCAAAAATCGTGATGATATTCCAAACGAAGAAAATTTCACTTTTGCGGGAAATTACAAAATCTAGGAGGGAAATTACAAAAGCTAGGAGAGAAATTACAAGTTCGCGGGAAATTACAAATTAACGTAAGCAAAAACGTCAATCGAATTTCAATCAACCATGAGATTAAATATCTAATTTCCCGCTTGTTGGTTGTTTTACTTGCATCCACTGAAGTGTGGAGTAATTAGTTATTCATTTCCTTACTTTAGACCGATCGATCTACCGATCACTCCTCAAAATCACTTACATCGAGAAGTTACGTACATTATGCATTTTACGAGTATTATCGGCTATGAGGCGATCTTGATAATTTGGAATTTAGTTAGAATAATTCGAGTTTTTTAACTTAATACAAACTTTTAAACGTCATTTTGATAAGGACCCTTATCGACACTGTTCGTAAGAATCGACATGAAGAAGCACGTATCAAATTGAAACTTGATGATTATGAAAGAAGAAAAATTGATTCAAAACTTGAGAGATTTACATTCTTCACAATAAAATGCTGCAACCAAACTTCATTTAACCAAATCAAAGTAGATATTTTGTGTGTATGTTTTTTTTTTTTTTTACATAGCTTGGTTATTATACCATGTTTGTTTGTTTTTTTGCTGACAAAGCGTTTTGCAAAAGCGCGGGAATTCACGAGCGGAGGAAAATGTCGAAAGTTCTAAGTTTTAGACTTTTCCGACTAATAAGAGATTTTTCCGACGTCTAAAGATTTTTCCAAACGGTATCGCTAAGATTTTTCTGACCATTAAAGATTTTTCTAACCGTATGCAGAAAAAAATACGCTTAGCCTCCACTGAGATGCAAGTTACCCAATCTCACCTTGTGTATTCAATAGACCAGGGATTGATTATGAAAAAAAGACCGATAAGGGATGATCATAGAAGGATTTAGATTAGATTTTTGGAGCTCAATCTTCTATCGATCCCTTATCGGAATTGATAAGCAATTTATTGATCTTTTATCGATCCTTCATCAACCTGTTCTGATTATTGATCCTATTGAGCCTGACTGCCTAGAGGAAACAAAAATTTCAGAGTTAAAAAATGAAAAATAATTGGAAAGTTAAATTAAAGGAAGAAAGATTTTCCGAGAGTTAACAAAGGAAAAATAACTCGAAAGGAAGCAAAACTAACCAAGTTATGGAAGGGTGAAAATGACTTTAATAAATCCCATCCCAAATATGACATATTATAACTCGGTTTTCTCATATCTCAGTTTTTCAACTCGGAAAAAAAATAACTCGAGAATTCCTGGTCTTGCCTGAAATAGACAGGAGACCCGTCGTGTGTTTTTTTATAATTTGATGTACACAAGACGGGTTCGAGCATTTTTTACAGTTGAAAAAGCGCAGGACTCACTCACTAAATAAAATGAGTAAACAATAAAAAATCGCGCTTTTTTCTATAGCAGTTTGAACATAGAAACTAAAACAAACTTTCATTGGCTAATTCATCAACTGTCATTTTGAGGAGCGGAATTCAAATTGGCAGCCCAAACCATGCTATATATTTTGCCATCAGTTTATCAAAGAAGAAATCATAGCATGGATTCCCAGGCTATGCCCCAGTTTTCAGAGCATGTCCTGGCTGCCCCCAAGGAAAAATTATAACATTGAAATCCTGCCCTTGAACTTTGTGTACCCA
Organism: Clytia hemisphaerica; assembly: GCF_902728285.1. Classification (NCBI taxonomy): domain Eukaryota; kingdom Metazoa; phylum Cnidaria; class Hydrozoa; order Leptothecata; family Clytiidae; genus Clytia; species Clytia hemisphaerica. The sequence goes on along the minus strand of NW_027103699.1, from coordinate 848,045 downwards.
CCCAGTGGGTGGGCCAGAAAGGCTACTAAAAAAACAGAAAAAGTAACAAAATTGGCAATTTTCAGTGATTTTGGCCCTGAGACCAGAATTAATTATCAAAAATTTGCCCCTGCCCTTGAAACTGATACACACTCGAGATCTCGATGATTTCTGCCATACTCTGCAAACTGGGCTATGCCTGATGAAAGGGCACAAAAATATATACAAACAAAAAAAAACTAAAAGTTACTTACATCTGTATTTTGATTTCTAACATAAACACAAGCACAAACAAACTGCCTAGATTTATAAATATTAGACCTCTTTTTGATAATTTGGTCAGCGACAAGCGAGTTTTAGTTGTCTGTGCGTGTCTGGGTTGGAATAAAAAAATTCTTTGGGACTTTAAATCTTGTGCGGTGCCATTTCGATTAACAAATCTAGTGAAGTGAACTGGCCGAAAATATATCCAGTGAAACTTAAAAAATTGGGATCCTAGCTATCGGCAAATATTTTTTTGAGGAAAGTTTGTGGCTAGGCTATAAAAACATCTGAGAAAAAGAAAATGGCAGCCGAAGTTGTGAAGATCTAAATTTCGATTTTTTTGAGATTTTTTTTACCTCTTTCTTTCTTCTTAACACTTAAGCTGCTGGAAAGTAAAGAATTGGAACAAGCCAAAGAAAGTGGATTGAAGGTAATTTTCATTTCCAAAGGTGACCGTTGTATATTCTAAGTCAGATATATTTCAGAACAATTGGTTGTTGAGTCTTTTTATCAAATTTTGAATCTGAAAAAAGTGTTTTTTTTTCACTGTTTTTGGTGCTGTCAGCTCTAACCCATTTAGCCTAGGCTATTTATTACCAAAACAGCTGTTTTTTAAGCCTAAAAAAATGGCATATCTCTAGAATCTCTTTTTTTGCCTGAGAGAGAGAGGTCTCTTTTTTCCGAGCTATTTTCACTCTATTTTCCTATATAACTTTTTTTATTAAGTTGAAGTTGGTTTGATATTCTACGTTTGACGTTTGATATTCGTTTGATATTCGTTTGATATTCTCAAATTTGCGTTTTGAAGTTTTTGTGACTACTTTTGGAACTGGAAACTATTGGAAGCCAATAGAGTTTATTCTCAAGGGTGTGTGTGCAAAATTTCAGCGCTCTCCGTCGCAGCGTGCTCCCTCTAAAAATTGGTAACCGACAAAAACCTCATTTCGGCCGAAATGACTAGTTGGGCTCCTGTGGGGGAGGCGAGCGGTTATCTTTGGAATTGGAAACTATTGGAAGCCAATAGAGTTTATTCTCAAGGGTGTGTGTGCAAAATTTCAGCGCTCTCCGTCTCAGCGTGCTCCCTCTAAAAATTGGTAACCGTCAAACCTCATTTCGGCCGAAATGACAAGTTGGGCTCCTGTGGGGGAGAGCGGTTATCTTTGGAATTGGAAACTATTGGAAGCCAATAGAGTTTATTCTCAAGGGTGTGTGTGCAAAATTTGAGCGCTCTCCGTCGCAGCGTGCTCCCTCTAAAAATTGGTAACCGTCAAACCTCATTTCGGCCGAAATGACAAGTTGGGCTCCTGTGGGGGAGAGCGGTTATCTTTGGAATTGGAAACTATTGGAAGCCAATAGAGTTTATTCTCAAGGGTGTGTGTGCAAAATTTGAGCGCTCTCCGTCGCAGCGTGCTCCCTCTAAAAATTGGTAACCGTCAAACCTCATTTCGGCCGAAATGACAAGTTGGGCTCCTGTGGGGGAGAGCGGTTATCTTTGGAATTGGAAACTATTGGAAGCCAATAGAGTTTATTCTCAAGGGTGTGTGTGCAAAATTTCAGCGCTCTCCGTCGCAGCGTGCTCCCTCTAAAAATTGGTAACCGTCAAACCTCATTTCGGCCGAAATGACAAGTTGAGCTCCTGTGGGGGAGAGCGGTTATCTTTGGAATTGGAAACTATTGGAAGCCAATAGAGTTTATTCTCAAGGGTGTGTGTGCAAAATTTCAGCGCTCTCCGTCGCAGCGTGCTCCCTCTAAAAATTGGTAACCGTCAAACCTCATTTCGGCCGAAATGACAAGTTGGGCTCCTGTGGGGGAGAGCGGATATCTTTGGAATTGGAAACTATTGGAAGCCAATAGAGTTTATTCTCAAGGGTGTGTGTGCAAAATTTGAGCGCTCTCCGTCGCAGCGTGCTCACTCTAAAATTTGGTAACCGTCAACCTCATTTCGGCCGAAATGACAGTTGGGTTCCTTTGGGGGAGAGCGGTTATCTTTGGAATTGGAAACTATTGGAAGTTAATAGAGTTTATTCTCAAGAATGTATGTGCTAAATATTTGGTTTGAAGAAATATTTGACTCCTGGCCTTAAGATAACTTAAATTCAAGTTATTCTCCTTTTATCATGGAATATTTTGAAGAGTGTATAAAAATGTCAATTTTTCGTTTAATTTTTGCTTCTTAGCAGTTCTTAGAAAAGGTTCGACTCGGCTCTTTGGAATTATATTTTAGAAAATCTTTTTTTATTTTAGGCTTATTTTGTGTTGGGATATCAGCTATTTTAACAGTTGGACCTAAGTATAAAAATAACAAACCGGCTGCAATGCAATTAGCGTTGCCTTGCAAGCGTGCAAGAAATTGCAAAATGTAACACGTCAATTTTTTCTGCAATTGCTCTGCAACGCAATAAAAATATTGCAAAACAAATTGCAAGTGTCTGCATGTTGCAGAAGAATCTGCAACTTTTTTGACAATGTATCTGACATGCAAATCTTATTACGTCATTTGAACATCGGACCTTCGATAATCGAAATTTTGTTAGTAAAATCGAATGCTTTAATTCGAATGTTTTGTAATTCGAATGTTCTTTTGACGTTTTTCCTGGTTCCATTTTTTAGATGGCTAGACAGCAGCAATTTTCTGGCGGCTGCAATGCAACTATTGCATTGCAGACGCCTGAAAAAGCTATCAGTGTAGCCTTAGATTTAGAATTAAAACTGAAGATATTTTTCATATTTCTTATTTCAGTGCATACAATGTAGAAAATAAGTAAACGAAAATCATCATATCCTTAATGTTATGGGTAAAGTTTGACTCGAATGTCAACTTTATCTATCGTTGTGTTGATGAAAAGATGTATATTTTGATTTTCAATGAAAAACTTTTTTAAACGTTGTTAATTATACATAAATATATATTTTACTTTAGTAATCTTATTTAGTATCTTATTTTTATTTTCAATTTAAAAAAGAACACTTTATTAACATTGTACATGCATTAATATATTTTATTAAAACATTAGAAAGACAAAAGACAAAAATCTTTTTTTATATTAGATATAAGAAAACAAAACTTTTCAAACATTGTACTGTACATGCATTGATATATTTTAGTAAAACATAGAAAGACAAAAGACATAAATGTTATTTTAATTTTCAATATAAAAAAGAACACTTTTTAAACATTGTACATACATGGTTATATTTTTTAGGTAAAACATAAAGTCAAAAGACATAAATGTTTTTTTTTATATTAGATATAAGAAAACAGATTAAACTTTTTAAACATTGATATATTTTAGTAAAACATAGAAAGACAAAAGACATAAATGTTTTTTTATATTAGATATAACAAAACAGAAAACTTTTAAAACATTGTACACACATGGTTATATATTTAGGTAAAACATAGAAAGACAAAAGCTTTTTATATATAACTAGGTCTGAAGAATATCAGGGTGAGATTTCGAAGTTAGCGCAATAGGCCTATTGTTTAGGACAATAAAAAAATAAGAATATTGCTCACCCTCAGCCAAAGTACATTATTCTTATAAAAAAGCGTCTATCGTAGCTGATTGTTATAGCTAGTCTTACTGTTTGCCTTGAAATTGTAATACACATAACTTAGTCCTTTGCAAAAGCTTTCTGGAAAAAGTTAAGCCTCTTGGCACTATTTCAGAGGGAAATTAAGAACTCAAGGGTGCATACTCTCGAGTGCATACTCTCGGGTGCCTAATAAACGTACAGACCAAAATAAACGTACATGGGGGATTAAATTAGAATTAATAAACGTACAGGCTGAAATAAACCTACAGGCAAGAAATCAGAGCTAAAATAAATAAACGTACAGGAAAAAATCTACCAATTTTTCAAAAGTAGAGTTCAAATCGAACGCTAAAATTTATAGCAAAACTTCGAATTTACTCGTGTAACATTTGAAATCTCCCACAATACGTTCGAATGTACTTTAGGCATAGAAACTTTCGCGAGCAGAAACTTTCGCGATTTTCGCGAATTTTGGCCCTTTTCGCGAAAGTAAATGTCTTTAAAAATTCTAGAAAGGGCCATTCGCGAAAGTTTATGCTCGCGAAAAATTCTTGACGATATAGAAAATCTGTAAAACTTGAAACTTTGAATAAAATGTAACTTTTATGGCACTTTTTAGCCTGCTAAAACACTAATAAGTCAAAGGACAAATGTTTCAAGCCAACCCAAGAAGTATTTGTGTCTCTAAGCTATTTTTTCATGTGGAAATTCTCAATTTTACTTCTTGATTCGCGAAAGATTATGCTCGCGAAAAATATTTTTCCGTTAAATTCGCGAAAGTAAATGTCGGGAATTTCGTGATTTTTCGTCCTCGCGAAAGTTTCTGCTCACGAAAGTTTGTACGCCTAAAGTAATTAATTGCCATTCTACTCTCGAGTACCTAATAAACGTACAGTAACGAATAAACATACAGGGTTGAAAATAGAGGCATAAAAACCTAATTGAAGGGTCTTTTCCGGTTCGGTTAGGGGGTAAATAATGGTTATTTTGCTTTCATTTGACGAATAGATAAAACCTCCATATTCAAAGAAGGGTATTTAGGCTTAAAAACACAAGTAGGCTCTTGAAATTGAGGAAAATATTTGTTGAAATTAATAAACGTACATGTACGTTTATTAGGCACCCGAGAGTACACATCTTACTTAAACAAATAATAACAAATATTTTCCAGTATGGATCGGGCGATATTGTAACATCGAGAATAAACATACAGGCGGGAAAATTCCTCAAAATAAATAAATGTACAGGTCATTATAAGGTGCGTACAGGTGGGAAATTTGACACGAAAAGAATAAACGTAAGTTTATTAGGCACCCGAGAGTAAGTTGTAAAATTTGATTAAGTGTTAATCTTATTTTTCCTAATGTTACATACCACCAATTTACCTTATAATGGCATATAACTGCTAACTGCTCTCCCCCACAGGAGCCCAACTTGTCATTTCGGCCGAAATGAGGTTTGACGGTTACCAATTTTTAGAGGGAGCACGCTGCGACGGAGAGCGCTCAAATTTTGCACACACACCCTTGAGAATAAACTCTATTGGCTTCCAATAGTTTCCAATTCCAAAGATAACCGCTCTCCCCCACAGGAGCCCAACTTGTCATTTCGGACGAAATGAGGTTTGACGGTTACCAATTTTTAGAGGGAGCACGCTGAGACGGAGAGCGCTGAAATTTTGCACACACACCCTTGAGAATAAACTCTATTGGCTCCAATAGTTTCCAATTCCAAAGATAACCGCTCTCCCCCACAGGAGCCCAACTAGTCATTTCGGCCGAAATGAGGTTTGACGGTTACCAATTTTTAGAGGGAGCACGCTGCGACGGAGAGCGCTGAGATTTTGCACACACACCCTTGAGAATAAACTCTATTGGCTTCCAATAGTTTCCAATTCCAAAGATAACCGCTCTCCCCCACAGGAAGCCCAACTTGTCATTTCGGCCGAAATGAGGTTTGACGGTTACCAATTTTTTAGAGGGAGCACGCTGCGACGGAGAGCGCTCAAATTTTGCACACACACCCTTGAGAATAAACTCTATTGGCTTCCAATAGTTTCCAATTCCAAAGATAACCGCTCTCCCCCACAGGAGCCCAACTTGTCATTTCGGCCGAAATGAGGTTTGGTGGTTACCAATTTTTAGAGGGAGCACGCTGCGACGGAGAGCGCTCAAATTTTGCACACACACCCTTGAGAATAAACTCTATTGGCTTCCAATAGTTTCCAATTCCAAAGATAACCGCTCTCCCCCACAGGAGCCCAACTTGTCATTTCGGCCGAAATGAGGTTTGACGGTTACCAATTTTTAGAGGGAGCACTCTGCGACGGAGAGCGCTCAAATTTTGCACACACACCCTTGAGAATAAACTCTATTGGCTTCCAATAGTTTCCAATTCCAAAGATAACCGCTCTCCCCACAGGAGCCCAACTTGTCATTTCGGCCGAAATGAGGTTTGACGGTTACCAATTTTTAGAGGGAGCACTCTGCGACGGAGAGCGCTCAAATTTTGCACACACACCCTTGAGAATAAACTCTATTGGCTTCCAATAGTTTCCAATTCCAAAGATATCCGCTCTCCCCCACAGTAGCCCAACTTGTCATTTCGGCCGAAATGAGGTTTGACGGTTACCAATTTTTAGAGGGAGCACGCTGCGACGGAGAGCGCTGAAATTTTGCACACACACCCTTGAGAATAAACTCTATTGGCTTCCAATAGTTTCCAATTCCAAAGATAACCGCTCTCCCCCACAGGAGCCCAACTTGTCATTTCGGCCAAAATGAGGTTTGACGGTTACCAATTTTTAGAGGGAGCACGCTGCGACGGAGAGCGCTCAAATTTTGCACACACACCCTTGAGAATAAACTCTATTGGCTTCCAATAGTTTCCAATTCCAAAGATAACCGCTCTCCCCCACAGGAGCCCAACTTGTCATTTCGGCCGAAATGAGGTTTGGTGGTTACCAATTTTTAGAGGGAGCACGCTGCGACGGAGAGCGCTGAAATTTTGCACACACACCCTTGAGAATAAACTCTATTGGCTTCCAATAGTTTCCAATTCCAAAGATAACCGCTCTCCCCCACAGGAGCCCAACTTGTCATTTCGGCCGAAATGAGGTTTGACGGTTACCAATTTTTAGAGGGAGCACTCTGCGACGGAGAGCGCTCAAATTTTGCACACACACCCTTGAGAATAAACTCTATTGGCTTCCAATAGTTTCCAATTCCAAAGATATCCGCTCTCCCCCACAGTAGCCCAACTTGTCATTTCGGCCGAAATGAGGTTTGACGGTTACCAATTTTTAGAGGGAGCACGCTGCGACGGAGAGCGCTGAAATTTTGCACACACACCCTTGAGAATAAACTCTATTGGCTTCCAATAGTTTCCAATTCCAAAGATAACCGCTCTCCCCCACAGGAGCCCAACTTGTCATTTCGGCCGAAATGAGGTTTGACGGTTAATAATTTTTAGAGGGAGCACGCTGCGACGGAGAGCGCTCAAATTTTGCACACACACCCTTGAGAATAAACTCTATTGGCTTCCAATAGTTTCCAATTCCAAAGATAACCGCTCTCCCCCACAGGAGCCCAACTTGTCATTTCGGCCGAAATGAGGTTTGGTGGTTACCAATTTTTAGAGGGAGCACGCTGCGACGGAGAGCGCTCAAATTTTGCACACACACCCTTGAGAATAAACTCTATTGGCTTCCAATAGTTTCCAGTTCCAAAAGTAGTCACAAAAACTTCAAAACGCAAATTTGAGAATATCAAACGAATATCAAACGAATATCAAACGAATATCAAACGTCAAACGTAGAATATCAAACCAACTTCAACTTAATACTTTTTTTTTTTATATACATTTTTAGTCAAATTTTCGACACTAAACTTTGAATATCTTTACTTCCACTTATCCTCTGGAGGCCTATGACCCCTCATTTTTTTTCTTTTTCAAAGCTCTACAATACACTACAGGATAGATTTTTAAAAAAAATATTAAAATTTGAAAAATCTTCTGGAGTTGCTAAATATGTACTGACTAAAAGGCCTGGGTCACAAATAAGTTGTGTTCGCATGCTCTGACCGACTCAATTTTTATCTTAAAAATCTGACCCTTTTCTAGTCAGAACGTCGGAAAATTTGTCGGACTTATTAGCGATATTATTCAAAGAATTTTGTAGATTCAGCGTACTGTAGCCAGCGTAGCAACTCCAGAAGATTTTTCAAGTTTTAATTTTTTTTTCAAAATCTATCCTATCTTGTAGAGCTTTGAAAAAGAAAGAAAATGAGGGGTCATAGGCCTCCAGAGGATAAGTGGTTGTAAAGATATTCAAATTTTAGTGTCAAAATTTTGACTAAAAATGTCAAAAAAAGGTTAGGAAAATAGCTTGGAAAAATTCGAAAAATGTGTCAAAAAGAAAAAAAAAAAGAAATTTTTCCAGTCATGCTTCTTAAATTTTTGCATATCTCTTTTTCTAGTGTAGCTAGAGACCTGAAATTTGGAGGGAGAATTCTTTTGATGGTGTTAAAATATTATTTATATAAAAATATTTGTAAAATATTTAGTATATTTATCAAAATAACGAAAAGATATATCTTTTTTTGAAAAAAAGAAGACATTGCATTGTTTTATTTTTGTTTTTGAAGAAAATAGCTTGGAAAAGGTTGAAATGAGTCAAAAAAAAGGTGGTAGGACCCATTTTCAAGGGGCCTCTGGAAATGGAAGGAACAAAAACTTATGAGTAGAGAATAAGTTTTTCTGAAAGTAGAAACCCCAAATGAAAAGAAAATCCATTTCGGCAGAAATAAAAAAAAAACTTTTTTTTGGGACATTCCCATGCTGCTAAAGAAGCAAAAAAGTTAAAAAAAACTACATGAAAATGAAAGAACTAGAATTAGCGAATGTGATTTTTGAATTCCTCACCCTTTTTCTGATAAACATACAAAGTTTCAGCCTCCAATTACTTTTTCCTCCGTTTCCAGACACATTTATTCTTCAAAAGTTGCAAATTTCTTTTCTCCCGTCGGCAAACAATTTTCAAAATGTTGCAAAAACGTTCGGCATTTTACCAATTTGCCGTCTAGCCCGTGTCCACAGTGTTATATATCGCTGGAAAGCTAAGATCACGGGCTTTCTTTTAGTAAAAACCGGACGCTTTAGCATACATAGAAGAAAAGTTAGAAGGGTTCAAAGTTCACGGAAAAATGAAACATTTGGTTTGACGTCAACGATAGTTGCTTGACTTCTGGAGTCGCTAGCCAGCGTTTTGGTCATCGCGTATTTTTAAGATTTTTATCCGCAATCTTTCAAAGATTTTTTGCGTTAAAAAGTGTTACGTAACTGCTTTTTGCGCGGTCGCGGTATGCAAAATAATCAAATTTTGGCTTGCACGCTTGATGATTCTTGTCGCCTGAACAAACCTATGCTCAGATCGCATTTTTTCGATGATTTTAGCACCGCCCGACTGCCTATATTCAGAGCAAATTTTTCCGATGATTTAAGATGCCGACCAACTCATATTTTGGGGCTGGAAATGACGCAAATACAACTTATTGGTGACCCAGGCCTAACTATAATAAAGGAGGTGCATGCCTCCATGCCATGGCATGGCTTCTTCGTATGGGTGAAAGTAGAACTTGTATTTTTCTATCTTTGATTTGGAGTTTTCTGGAGTTTTTGAACCTTGGGGATGCTTCTAAGTTGGACTTAGTCAATTTTAGAGTTTAACTTTGATATTTTGAAATTTGCCAAAGTTGAGTTCCGGGTGGGATTCGAACCCACACATGAAAAGTACCTTCGGTTCAGAAGCTCCATACGCTACCACTAGACCACGAGACCACGAAGTCACAGCACAAATTCAAATTCACAATCTACTTATAGTGTGTGTATATTTTACAGACCTATATATATTGACATACCAGGGTTATCCCCAACCCTAGGGGTATCCTTACCAGGGCCTAGAACCCTATTATTTACCTAACAGGTTGTTTGCAAGAATTTTGCTCAAAAAATATTCCAAAAAAAGTGAAAATCAAAGTTTCTTCAAAAATGATTATTTTTATTCAAAACTGTTCCTCAGGTATCTTTGTTTGAAATTTGAAATGTGTGCCACCTCAAGTATTTCTGGTTTTGGAGATAATACCCACCATTTGTAGCCAATTGGAGAAAATTTGTCCCATACGCCAGAACTATTCGTAGGCAATTTTCTAACTGTAAAGTCATATCACAAAGAAAAATTGACTTTCAAACAATTCTAGGCAATGAAAGTGACCATTTGAAAGTCTAGTTGAGGTTTCTGATTTGGGAAAAATGAGAAAATTGACATTTTTCTCCAAAATTTATCACCTTTTTCAAAAATATGTAACTTTTGATTTGCATTTAAGATCCCAGAAGGGTCTATTATCAAAATGAGCATGAAAGATAGATCACAACTAACCTAAGGAACTTATTTAAGCCAAAGAGCTTACATATTTTACTCTTCCTGACTCCAATTAAACCAAAAAGAAGAAAAATTTGGTTCATTTTTAGGATGTCCCATACGTAACGCATTTTCATGATTGATATTTTGGGATATTCTGTGGATAAATATTCATTATAAGACTTTCAGTTATTACTTGGATCAATACTTGATAGGTTTAAGTACTCTAGAGGGCTTTTCCACCCCTTTATTGAAAACTTGAATTTTCAAAAATGAGTAAATGTTAGGTATGGGACAGCCTGTTACGTATGGGACATCTTTGTTTGGGTTGCTGTAAGTCAAGAAGAAAGAGAGAGAAATCGACAGTTTTGCTTCCTATTATGCACATCCATGAGACCTTCAAGTGCTCCAAATAACAGATCCTCAGTGTAAACCTTTACAGAAAAAATTGTGAATCGTGGGTGTTACGTATGGGACATTTATGGTGGTTGCACTCCAATCTATGAGGTTTGAGGGCTTATAGCTCCTAAAATCTTTACCCAGAAGAAAAATATCAAATTCCTGTGGATAGGGGATATAGAAGAGAAGTTAAAAACAGCATGATTGGTAATGTATGGTTTTGTCTGTAAATTTCACAGGCTTTTTAGAAAAATGTTACGTATGGGACAAAAAAATTGACCCACGCAGTTAAAGAGCCACACCAGAAATATAGATCATGTTAACTATGCAAGTAGCAGGGAAAAAAATTATTTTCTCATTATAGTACAACTGAAAATGAAAAGAATTAGCTGATGGATATTGCCAAAAATTACACAGCAATCATTTTATCATTGATAGTGTTTAGAGGACACGTTACGCATGGGACATTTTGGGGTATAAACTTGTCAGAAAAAAATTTTCAAAGAATTTCTTAACCAAATAATCATATGGACCATCAAGAATGGAGTAATAGCCTGTAAAAAAACTTATTTCATTAGTTTTGAGCTTTGCAGTCAAAAGTTACAAGCAGGGGACACCTTTTTTGAAAATTTGGGCAAAATTCTTGCAAACAACCCTAACAATGCTACTCCCAACTACTACTCACCCTGACCCTAACTGATCCTGACCCTAACCGATATAAACGATTTTCAACTGTACGGGTTGAATAACAAAAAATCTACTTTCATCCGTATGAAGTTGTCAGCACCCATGGCATGGTTGCTGAACCATGCAAGGGGCAAAACTTTTGAAATTTAGCCCTTCTAGAACACCTAAAACAGTTCTTTTTTTAAGGTTACAAAACGAAATTTGGCCTGATTTGTAAATTTTATTTTTGCTTTGAAAAAATGTGGTCGGGTGCCTAAGTTGCGTTCTTATTAGTTGTTGGTCTAATTAATGTTGAGATATAGCCCCCATTTTTGATATTTTAGATTTTATGTTTTTTAGATATATTTATATTATATTTTATAGATTTTTATATTTTTTAGAGTGTATACCGTAAGTTGGTCTAATGTCAACATCCTCCTCTTGTCACCCTTCTTTAGAGATTAATAGGAAGGTCGGGAATCCAAACTCATAATCTTAGAAAAGAACAAAAAAAACCTCACCTCACAAAGTTCTAAGATTAGAGAGCTTGGTGCAGGTAGATTAGTCTGACACAGAATGTTATAAACAGTCTGTGTGAACCCTTGTTGACAGACTTTCTGAACTTTGGAAACCCAGGCAAACACACATAATCAACTTACTGTAAAAACTCTTTTACATGCTCTAAAGACTTTCAAAACTACTAACACCACATCAAAACATCAGCCACATGTATTTAGACTTCCAGCCAACAGCCATTTTGTTTCTAAATGAATCAATGTTTTCATTTTCATTTGTTTTCCTTTTTTTCTGCAGAGTCAGCTTTTTCCATAAATTATGCGCATGCATCGAAATTATCAAAATGCACGCGAAAATACTGCTAAGTAATACGCACAAAATCTGGCCAATCAGACTGAACCTGCATTGCCCCTGCCCCAAAATCTCCCTGCAGGGGAGTTTTTAGCTGTTTAAATTAACTGGAACTTTTAAGCTTTTAATAGAAAAGTTTGCTTTCTGAGCAAATTTTGGGCTTCAGAGACCTTAAATCAGCCATTTCACAGCTTCCAAAATTTAACTTAAGCTTTTCTCTATACAATAAAAAAAGAATCAACAGAAAATCTTTATACTTTTTTGGCGATTATCTGAGGTGTGTATTATGTTGTTTTAGACCCTCTAGGTTTTGACAGTCGAAAATGAATTTTCATGTGGTCTAGCTTTGTTGGACATGCAGAAGGCTGGGAAAAAAGGCTTTTTTATTTTAGTTGTGTTTTGCTTTAGCATTGGCCTAAACAACGGCTTTTGCTATCAAAGGGTGACAAAATTAGAAGAAACTAACTTACATAATAAAAGATTTTCACTACTGGAAAGTGCTCTTGATCTTTAGAAAAATACAAAATATTAAAGATTTTAATATGAAACTGAGGAGACGGAGAGTGTAAATCACTTGACCCAAGGATGGTCTTCTATAATCCTTTACAATTCCTTTCTGAAAATTTCTTTAGATTTTTCTTTACATGAAATCTTATGAAATTTTTTTAAGGAATATTTTTATTCTCTTTTAGCATAATGGTATCAAGACAAGATGAACTCAAAGACATTAAAACAAGACTCAAGAATATCGTACCAAACACTGAAATTATTGCTTGTCATGAAGCAAACATTCAAATTAAAATCGTGTAAGTTAATTGGCAGTAAAAATCAGAACTTTATGCATTCAGAACTTTTATGCTTTCTAAAGCATCTGGTTATCTAGCACTTATAAAAAAAATAATAATTTGGTATTTTAAAACTTTTGGTGCCTTAAAATTACATAACTTGCTAAAAATAAGTAAAAGGTGTACAGTGCTTTGAATTTGCTTTAATCCCTGAGAAGATCCTGAATTATAAAACGAGGCTCTGCCCAGATTCAAGATTTTGATGAGATTTGTTGGTGGTTATTGACTGAACTGAAGTGAAACAGGCGCACCAACAATATATATTACATTAGAACCCATTTGCTTTCACTTCTATTTGAGGCAAAAAGATTAGCAAGGTGATTTAATAAAACACATTGAAATTCGCTTCTTTTTCTTTTAAATCTCGCTATAAAAATAGCCAAGTTTTCGAGGGGTTGAAGATGACCTTTACAATTATCTTTTTAACAGGAGAACACCACACAAGCAATGTCTGTGTCAATTTCAATTTCCAGTCAATTACCCTGATGCAGCTATGCTAACTGAGTTGAAAAGCAAAGTCTTTTCTGATAAAGTGTTGAAAACCATGTCGTGTTTGGTTGAAGCAGAACTGAAAAAGATGACTGGGAGAGTTCAGGTAGGTAAGGTTCAAAGCACCAAGCTCTTAAGTAAAAACTGGAATATACAACTCTGTTGAATTTTTATTATTGGCTGAAGTTTACATTTCTCTTTTGACATCTTTTGTTTGAAGAGATCATTCCATTCTGAGAAGATGGGAGTCAGATCTAACCAAAATGCCGAGTTTACAAAAAAAGGATCTTGAAAGTGTATATCTTTATAGGTGGTTAAAGAGAGAATTTCCAAGAAATTTAATTTGAAAAACAATGCTCGTTATCGAAAGAAACCAAATATCAAAACAATGGATAATCGAAAAAGAAAGGGTCATTGACCCACCTTTTTCTCGTCGTTATTCTTAAGAAGGATCTCCTTAACCCTTTAAGTGCCACAGTCATTTTTTTCACCAAGTTTTTTAAAGAAAATCGCTAGTTCTAACTCAAACTGGGCATTACAGTTTGATATTATATACCGGGTGCACCAAAAAAAAGTATACAGGTTTGTCAAGAGATTGTGAGCTTCAGGATTTAAATTTTTTGTTCATTCTTTTTTAATCGTATAGGAGATGCTCTAACTTGAATTTTGAGCTATCATACATTAAATTTGAAAAAGTAGTTTGAAAGTTATTTTTAAAAAACTGACTTTTTTCCATGTCGAAATTCCAAAAAATCATTGAAAACAGCAACCATGCCATTAATAAGACAAAATGACAAAAACACAATTTCATTATTTTTTTGATTCTTTTTTTCTTATTTATATTTTGACAACAGTTTCTCCATCTTAATTTGCACGACATGAACATTTCCAACACGAGCAAACTCAATACAGACCCAAGTTCTTTGCAACTAGTCGAGGAATGGTGATATATTTTTTCAAAAATTTTCTCACTAGCACAAACAACATCAAAACCTCTCCTTGGAGATTTCCAAAAAATTTTTTAAGCTTTTCGAAAAAAAAATTATCCCACTTAGCTTGTTTTACCATATTTTTAGATTCCGTAATGAGTTTTGATGAACACAGTTGCATATTTTTTGGTATTTCTATGTGTAAAGAAGGTAAGTGTCCAGAGAAAAGTTTGCTCACTGTTTTTGATGATTTTTTGAAATTTCGACATTAAAAAAAGTCAGTTTTTTTTAAATAATTTTCAAACAACTTTTTCAAACCTAATGTATGATAGCTCAAAATTCAAGTTAGAGCATCCTCTATACGATTAAAAAAGAATGAACAAAAAATTTAAATCCTGAAGCTCACAATATCTTGACAAACCTGTATACTTTTTTTTGGTGCACCCGGTATATATTAGATTATCGATATATATATACGACATTGGCACTTAAATGGTTACCAGTGGATGCCCCTTAAAACCACATACCCCTTAAAACCTACAAAGTTGGGTTTTGGGCTCTCTTAACCACCAAACTCAATTTAATATTGTATAATTCACTTTTTTACAATCTCTAATATAGGTACTTTCATAAAATACCTAATTGCAAGAATTTTAATTATCACAAAGTGTCGTAAAATTCGAAGTTATTGAAAGTTTAATAAAAAATCCCTTCAAAAAATCAAGTTTTTCGGACCTAGAGATTACACAAATGAATTTAAGGTCATAAAACCTATACTTTTTAGGTACTTATACTTATGGTAGGTACGAAAAAATCATTTTCTCCTCCGTGGTTACATCCCAAAGAAATCGTAAGGCCCTCAAAGTTCTATTTCAAAGCTCGTTTATGGTAGTGGCCAATAAAATCTGGAAATCGACTTTCTCAAAACATGGTCATATTGCATACCAAAATGTCACAAATTTGATGGAGATTTAGAAAAAACATTAGTAACATACGTCAAAAATGAAGTGAATAAAAGTTAGGAGCAATTGCATTATGGGCATGAAATCCTGAAAAATACAAATGTTGTTTTGGGAATGGATTTCTAGCAAGTATTTGATCAATTGAATCACCATTCAGCACTGAATTGCAATCTCACAGTTTCAGTAAGTTGTGAGCAATGTTTGTAGGTTTTAAGGTGTAATAGTTTGGGTTTTTTTAAAGGTGTAATTTGATTTTAACCTACAGTTTTGAAGATATTTACACCCCTGAGTCAGTGGCCCGGTCAGATCCACCCCGGTGAGTAGCCCGGTGAAAAAAATGCTCAAAAACAGCCCAAAATTAAGCCCCGGGGGAAAATAAGTCAACCCGGGCAAAAAGGCTGAAGGTTTTGGAAACCCGGGCTGTGGCATGAAAGTTTCTGTTTACCCCGCTGGAAATACTGAAAATTTTGATTCCCCCGGTTGAAATCAAGGAAAGCTTGGGTTACCCCGCTGTTGAAATTAAAAAGTAGAAATCTTAAAAAATAGAAAATGTATGAAATAGAAAAGTGAAACTTGAGCTAAAAACTTACTGTGTTCCATCCAGTTTGAAAAAATTGTAAACAAACTATGTAACTGAGCTACCATCTTGCGTGTATTTACCTAAGTTTAATCGCCCTCGATACTTAGAGTTTATGGCGGCCATTATTTGGAACATTTTGATTGCGTGCAGTTCGCGCGGCAATGGAATATTCTTACAGGCAAGCTCAAATAATGTTATTTCCTGATCTTGCTGTACTCTCCATTAAACTAAAGATCAATGGCTGAAAGAAGCTCCAAAAATTCGAAAGTTGGCAAGAATAGGGTTCTTTGCAATTGTGGCGCCGCAGGCAAAAAAAATTGGTGTAAGAAAGGTCAAACAGCTTATAAGATATTCAAAAAAGGAGAAAGTTAGTCCGCATAAGACCACCAAAACCACAGCGAGCAGTTTCGATCAATCTCTCATTTTGGGGGTGAGCATCCTCTTTAACCCCTGGTGGATACACAACACTTCCCTTGCTTTGACTTTTCACAATTTAATGTTGATAGTCGTTTTGAAAAAATTCGTAAAATAAAACGAAGCGCCGCAGGCGAAAAAAAATTTGCATTGCACTTATAGAAGGCGCTAAAAACGTGTCAAAGGGCGCAAAATCGCCCAACCAAATATCAAAAAAAATTTTGGCGCCCCCTTAAAAAGCTTTTTTGGCGCCCTTCTCAGGTCTTTCTGGGTGGTGCACTGCACACCCTGCACCCCCTGCCAGGCCGCCACTGATTCTGTTATTTAGACATAAATTCAATTCGTTCAGAGTGATTTGTTCTATTGTTGAAATGTTGACACAAAGACAAAAACATTCAAAATATTTATTATACCGAAAGTGATGTAGATAGTGTGAATGGATATAAAAAGACACCAATCAGAAGCTTGTGACTTCTGTTTTAGATTGATGGCACATGAGGCCCGAGTTACATTTAAGAGTTACATTTAGGAGTGTTCGAGTTGCTAGTATAACTTCCTCTAGAAAATAAAAGTTTATTATCATTGGAGGGGCTTTTTATGTAGGCATCACCCACGAAATCTTTTTTCAGAGGCAAACGATATGCGTAATATTATGAAAGTTCGAGTTACTTGAGTTGTAACTCGGCTCTTCATGTCTCAATGTCAATCTATGGTTTGTTAAGCCAAAAAACATTGTTCTTGAGTATATCCATATTTATTTGGGCAGAGCAGCTCAAGTAAAAAATCAAACTCAGCAGAGTTCAAATAACTCGGAATAACTTGGAATAAATCTTAAAAAGACTTATTTAACTCAATGTGATATTGGAAGTGCAAATAGAGATAGGTTATTTCAAATTAGAGTTGCTCAGAGCTGTTGGTATTTCTTGCCGTTTTTGAGGGGGTCCATTAGGGGTCCATTAGGGGTCCATATCGGGGGTCCACGGTTTGTCTTCTCCTCGTATTTTCTTATAATAAAACATTAGTAACTTCAGATGGTTAAATGCGATGCCGGCGTTTGTTTCAGTGTGATTTCCATACTGTGACCTAGTATATATACCTTAAGGGAACACTTATTTTGGCGGGAACTAATTTGGGCGTTGCGGGAACTAATTTGAGCTAAAAACCTGCATATTATATACTAATCGATCAGAAACTTTCCTAAAAATCAGGTCTCTAAAATCAGACCCTTACAGTGCAGGAAAAATTTGGCTGAAAATCGACCCTTACAGTGCAATTTTTCTAAATTTTTTGCCCTTTTCAGAGCAAATTTCTCAAATTTGGCCTGGAAATTTGGAATGTTACCAAATCTTACAGCCTTACAGTGCATTTTTTACCACTTGCTCAAAAATCGACCCTTACAGTGCACTTTCCAAAGTCCAAAAAACCTACCCTTAAGGGCCGCACGTCCGGTAGGTCACTTACCTAGAGTGCCCCCCCCCCCCCCCGGGGAAACTTTCTGCTGATTTAAGATTAAGAAAAAGGTCAATATCACGGTCTGAAAATTAAATTTTGCTATCTCGAGCTATGAAGCACTTTCGTTTTCAACGAAAGTACTTCGTATCTCTTGGTTGCGAAATTTACATAGCTGCTAGTCAAAGGAAACAGGCGCCGCGGCTCGACATTTTAAGTGGTCGGGCCACATAATATAGTGTCTAAGGAGGCGCCACCATGGTTGGCGCCGAGGGGCTAGAAAATTTTGCGAATTTCACTCCTCTAGATTGGCTAAAACAGCCCCTTTTCTTGAAGAAGATAAAGCTCATAAAGCGCTTGAATATCATGCGCAAGGTAATGTTGTTATCTTGCAAGAAAGCAAAAAAATGGAAAAAAAGAAAATAGAAATACAAACAAAAAGAGAAATATAAACAATTAGATTAGATTTAGGCGTGAACGTCATAGTTCAATTTATTTTTCTAACTGACTTTTCAAAACATTTGAAAAATTAATTTTTTACTTCAATTCAAAAAAATTTCTTTACTCTGAAAAAAAGTGGTCGGGTCATGGCCCGACCGGCCCTACCGCTGCCGCGGCGCCTGGGAAACTATGAAAATGTGTGGTTTTATGGAAACATCGACTATTTCAACAAAGAACTCGGAGAATACAAGATATTGCTAGTTCAAGTGAAAACTCTTACTGTTCTTTAAGACTTGTTTTCTTATCCTCAGCCTGGGCAGTTCCTTAACAATTCCTTTTTTTTTGGACCATTTTCAGCCTCGAGTTCCTCATAAACGTGTTCCTTATATAAAAAAAAACGTGTAATGTTTTAAATTCATTTTTGATGGATTATATCCCTAGCTATGATTTAAAACAATGTGACACTGCCAAGAGTTCATTTGCTTGATACCCTGGTCAGTGCCCCCCCCCCGACCTAATAGTTAATACCCTGGGAAATGTTAACTGCTTCCATCAAAAATGTATATTTCTTCAAAAAATCAAAAACAACACGTTGTTTTATTCTCCCCCTTTGTGAGGTTTGGATGGTTTAAAAGAAAAAGTGTGGACATTATTATTGTAGTTAGTAAGATGGATGCCTATTCATTCAAAAAGTCAATGAATTTTAAAAGAAATTGTGGGATCTTTTCTTCTTCTATCATAACTTTTTAGCTACACACTTTTTATACGCAACGCAGTGAAGGGCTCAGGCCTCAAAATGGCCAAAACAGCAAGTTGGCTTAGGCCCTTAGGAACCCTAAACCTAAGGATGAAACATTTTTTAAATAAGGAAACCTATTTTTTTCTTTTTCCACTCCGAAAAGACTGAAATCTTTGCTATATTACGACCAAAAAACTGCTGTTTTACTTTCAACAATTTGAAATTTGAGGCCGTTTTTAGCCCATCTAGAGGGTCCTATTTTCAAAAATTTTCTTAACCGTCGGCGCCAACCATGGTGGCGCCTCCTCACACACTGATGTAGCCGTTACGTCATAATAGCAAACATACACCACCCTTGTTAAACATCCTAAATCTACCCCTGAATCGAAGAAGGTGCTGGTGGAGATTTTAGGAGATTTTAGGCTATCGACTCTTAGATTTTTACACTAATAATAAGAATGATGATAACGGTTATCAAAGGACTGTTAAAGTGCAATTTCCTGCTGAAAATAGAAAAAATCGCTTACAATTTGTATTCACCCCGGAGAAAAGTAAGTCAAAATTTTTGAACCCGGTGGATTTTTTGCTCATGAAGAAAAACCCGGTGAAAATTTATGTTTTTGAAAGTCACCCCGGTGAACTTTCAGAGTCCACTGGGTCACTGAGACAGGGGTGTATATTTAGGTACCAATGATCTAATTGTAGCATTAGTAACTTTGCTGTTAATCACTGCTCAAAATTTGAGACCAAAAGAACTATTTTATGAAAAGTTATTCAAGAAAACCATTTTGTAGGTTTTAAGGGGTAAATAGCTAAAATTGCATTTTTTCACAAAGCAATAAAAATTTTCTTAGCAGCTTTTGCAAAAAACCATACCCAGAGAAGAAATTCATAGGTAGCCTAGACGCACCAGAAAAAGTTTCAGCCCTTACTGTTTTCTCTATCAGAATATAGGGGGTACCTTTTTTTGTTGTAGGTTTTAAGGGGTATCCACTGGTAAAAATATTGTCATTTTAAGAATTTTTTGTTTTAGGTTGTTTCAGCCGTCAAGTTTCTCAATACTTTCATTCAAGATAATCCACTGGTTGTGTGTGCCGAAGAAATTTCCAACACAAAGAAAAATTTAGTACAAGAGCAAGATGAATTCAAAGTAAAACAAAAGGCTGGCTCGATCACCTATAAAATTGTCTGTAAAAAGTAAGCTCTCATAAATTCTAATAGCAAACAAACAATTTTGTTAGCTGTGTGATATTTTCTTGTTTACGAAACAGTGTTCTAAGTTCTTCCGCCGACGAATTTCTGTCCTATAGTGGAGTCGTTTAGCATAATTTACGGGAAAAAAATAAGATCTAGCTGAAACTTTCTCCAGACCTTCTCTATAGGATGGTTATGCCTCAGGAAAAAATCCCCTAAAATCCCACTGGTGGAACATCCCTTTTTTGGGACATTTTTTTTCCCCAGGCAAAACCCTATGGGCGAAATTTTTTGAAAATTTCAAACTCATTTTCAGACATTATCAAGTATACCATTCGAAAGCTCTCCAAAAACTATATAGAAGACTTTTAAATGGGTATAGCCGATTTCATTATCTAACTCAAGATAATTCACGCAGAAGATGCTATTTTATGGTCAATTTTAGACCAAAATGTGGCGAAAAGTGGAACTTGCGCATGAAATATCTCGAGTTAGGTAAGGAAATCGGCTATAACCGATAACCGATAAAAGTCTTCTATATAGTTTTTCGAGAGCTTTCGAATGGTATACATGATATCGTCTGGAAATAAGTTTGAAATTTTCAAAAAATTTCGCCCTTAGGATTTTGCCTGGGGAAAATAGAAATTCCCCAAAAAAGGGATGTTCCACCAGTGGGATTTTAGGGGATTTTTTCCTGAGGTAAGCATCCTATAAAGAAGGTCTGGAGAAAGTTTCAGCTAGATCTTATTTTTTTCCTACAACAGCCTGTATTTTTGTAACACGACCACACTACTAGTGAAGTATATAAAAAGGCTTTTCCGTCTCGAAATTCTGCATGATTTATTCACCAAAATTTCAAATATTTTTTCTCGTTTGCTACTGTGTAAAATCCATTTTCCGTTTCAGACCAAAATCCTTGCTTTGACCATTGACGAAAACCTCAATAGAGGTTTGATTGGAACCTTTTATTAATATCTATCTTCTTACCTCAGATACTTCTTGCATGTCAAGTTAACGATACCTGATCTATATCCAACGGAATCAGTCAAGTAAGTTTAACAGGTACATTATCTACAAGATATAGCTCACATTGACTTTCAAAAGAATTTTTAATCTTGTTCGTTGGTCGCATTTTTGTTCCAAATAGGGGTTTAAAAAGAGACATTAAAGTCCATTTGCTTTAAGTGCGCACTTTTTTTTGATAACATGTGGAAACCACTCTCAAGGGAATTGCTCTAAGCACGCTGAAATAGTTTCTTCGTGATAGCGAATGGATTTTAGTTCAAATTATTTTTGTCATCATTTTTTATTTGTATTGAATTTAGAATAGAATTCAAAGGGTCAAATTTCCCAAAATTGTTGGAAACACATTTTGTTGCACAAGCTATAGAAGTTGCTCGTAGATGTGTTGAAGCACCTCTTAAGAAAGACCCAAAGTAAGGACCAATAAATTTATACTTTTATTTTTTTTTTGGGGAAATATTGGTCTTTTTCCAGCCAAAAACTGTAGAATAAAATTTGACCTTGCTCAATGATTTTAAGTTATCTGCAAAATTTAATCTTAAAAATTAGATATTAAAAATTAATCCTGGCTGATCTTTCCTAGTTTAAGCCAATTTAAGTCAAAAGGTCACTGTTACTATTGCAACTAGTCAAAACTTTAAACTTTAAAAATCTCCTAGAGAAAAGGCAATTTTCCATCGTTCTAAGTAAACAGTAAAAATATTTTCATTCCTTGTACTGTGATAAGTCATCTTCTGTTTTTCTTCTGTTTTCAGAGCACCGCCATTTCAACCTAAACCATCACTTTATCCGGTATTAGAATATCTGTCTGGTGACAGCATACACGAGTTCCCAACACAAAAATGTCCATATTGTAAAAAACTAGCTCTAAAGGAGGATCCAGAGGTAATACATATTTAGTATTTCCATAACACATAAAATGAGGCTGCATGATGAAATTTTTATTAACCCGAAGAATGAGTATTAAACCTAATAAAATTTCGCGATTGGTAACCAAATTCGCTAAGTATTCAATGATACAGACCTGAAGGAGGGGTATTTAGGCGAAAATGAGTGCAGGGTCGGTTTTAGGCCTTCCCAAGGGTTACAAAGCAACAACAATTCAAAATAGCCTCTCAAAGGATCGGGATTTTCACCTTTTTGGGTTTAAAGGCTACCAGACCCATGAAAATTCAAAAAAGTCTCTAAGATTTGGTCCCTTACTTTTCGTCTAAGTGTCTTTCTAAGGGTCGATTTTCAGTGGTTTTGCTCTCACATGCCCTAAACTTTTTAACACTAGTACCTGGATGCGGACCACTTAGATTCCATGTTTTGAACATCAACAAAATGATCTATGATTAAAAATTATAACCCCTACTACTAGGGGTGGGCAACCCTTAACATTCGTAGCATATTTCGTTGGACACAACCGTACGTGATATTTTCGATAGTAGATAGGGGGGCCGCGAATGAGGTTTAGTCTTTTAGACTTAGGGAGGGGCAGTCAGGCAAATTGACCGACGGGTATGTGCGGCGGTTAAGGGTATGTTTTTCAAAATGTCAGAAATGCAGTGTATTGGTGGAAATTTCAGCAAATCTAAGAAAAATTGCAAATCTTTGCTCGAAAATCTTGATTTTTTTGCTCTAAAAGATTTTAAGATTTGAAAAAATGCACTGTAAGGGTATGAATTTCACCGACTTTTTACTGCACTGTAAGGGTGCGATTCTAAAAGCCAATTCTTCCCCCCCCCTAGAAAATCGTCAATTTTGTACCTATTTTGGGGGGTCAGAAGTTTTGCTTGTAACGTCAGTTTTTCGGCCATTTTAAATTTTCCAGGCCTAATTCAAGAACCCTTTCAAAAAAGGTTACTCTCGGACCAATCACATGCAGATGCTAAGGATCCTAAGGGTTTGATTCCTACTATAAAGGTTGTGAACACGTAGTGTAAACATGCATGCCGAGGGTCTAGCAATGTTAAAGGGCTTATAAGCACTGCTTTTGGTTGGTTTCTAAAATTCAATCAACCCGTCGTCATTCTAGCAAAATGTGAAAGATGAAGAAGCAGATGATTTTGTTGAATGGATCTATTGTAATCATATTTATCATCATAAATGTCTGGATATTTATATGAAAACACCACCTTTTACAGGTAAGACTTACGCCCTTCTCACAGACCCGGTGGGACTTTATCAGCAAGTGGGGGTAAAAAAAACGGACCAAAACTCGATGGGGATTGATATTCCTACATTTACGTTTACATTACGTGGGGGATTTGAATTACATTGTTTGCCAGAAAATTCAGTGGGTATGAAAAAATAGTACATTATTTTGCGCTGAGAATTTACTAATCTAATCAATCTTACAGAGATTAGATTGATTTATTAATTAAGTTTGATTTGAGAAATTTATTTTTACTCCATTACCAGGGTCTTGTTTAGTTCCGATCATTTGGTCAGATATATTATTTTGTCTCTCAATGGGTCAAAGGTCTTATTTACAGCAATCGTTACATTAAAGTACCTTGTTTAAACTCGACATTCGGAGATAAATTTCTTTCGTTGTCCTAACGAAAAGAAAGTAAAACCGTGATTCATCTATTATCGAAACTTCAAATTTCAATTTTTTGAGTTCACATGCATGGACGTACCCCAACTAAGAAAAAAATGCCAATCTCCTCTTCGTTCTTTATTCGGGCGGGGTAGGAAACAGGGCGGAACGGGTTGCGGTGTTTCCAAGACTAGATCTACCAGTACAGAATTGAAAATATCTGATGATCTCATATATGATGCTGGTAGCACTTATAACGGCGTTTAAAGTTGGATTTTGTTTGTTTTTATAGGTGGTAAAAAATGTATAAAATGTGGGTTAAGGATATACCACGATAAATGGAATATATCTCCGCAACTTGCTGAAGACAGGTGGGCGCATAAAGAAGCAAGGAAAAGAGAAATTGACGAAGTCGCAGACTTCCTTGATTTAATGTAGTATACCAAAAGGATTATATTTTTTATTTTTCGTTTTTTTTTCAGTTTTTTTTTTGTATAAATACATGAATCTATGACACCACAGTAGTTGTCAAAAGTTTTTCATTTTTTTACCATCTTTTTCGAGACATGGCCGCGTTTTTTTCCACTGGGTTTTTAATGAAAAATAATAAGAGCTTTTTAAGAGCTAGGTTTACTAAAATACATGATTTCTGTAGACATATGATCGCGCTGAGATCCACGTTGTCAACGATATTGAACAATTTTGTCACGTCAATTTCAAACAACTTTATTCGATACGTGATTTTTTTCTGACAAATTTCTCTAAGGCCGAGAATAAATAAGTAGGAAACATGGAAATTATAAAGAATTTCATGCTATATTTTCATAACTTTTTTGAATACATATGTAATATAAATAACAATCATATCATCTTTTTCGTTTCAGACTTTCGTTTCAAGCTTTATTCTATAACAGCAATCCAGCTTTTATCAGTCAGTGACGATGTCTGTTCCATAACAATTGTCTCTTGATTGTTCTCAAATTCTGTATTATCTTTTCCACTCATCTCATCACCAGACGTTTTCTGATCGCAAAATTGGGCAGATAGTTTCGTCAAAGAATTTGAATCATGAAAATTTTCACTCACAAATTCTTCAGCTTCATTAAATGGCATAACCTTCCCAGAAGTGACAGGACCGCTCTGATTTTTAATGTTTGTCAAAACACTCCATGTACAAGACCTTTCTTGCTTTAAACCTTGCAATGAATCTGTCGATTGATTCGGTCCAGTCAACGTTTTAAGTGAATCACTACTGTAACTGTGGTTTGTTAAGGAACTATTTACTCGCCATTCTAAAGTCGATGTTCTGGAAAGTCGTCGAACTTCTGGTGCATTCATAACACTTGCTAAACGATCACGTTGGAATGCTTCAGTCGTATTCTCTTCAGGGTAAAAAAGAATCAATTTAATCTTATAACCATACAAAAACAATAAAAGGACAATATTAATAACCAATGTTAACATTGCAACCAAAAAGTCGATTTTCGTTTGATCTCTTGTACTCAATCTCAAAGGAATGCCGATAGACCCTAATAAAACAGTTGTAAACATTGCGAAGAATGTATATTGCGCTTCATTGAATCTGCCAGGTAGCCCACGACCTCTGAAAGACTGTACGCCGCATACAATAAGTAGAATTAGGAGATAACAAATCTGTACGAAATAATGATCAAGTAGTTTTTCACATCTATGTTGTAAAGTATAGTTAGTTCTATCTGTAACCGTTTTTATGGAAACTGCATGGAAAGAAATTGTTATAATGACAATAGAGACATTTACCAGTACGGTTAGAATCAAGATTCCCATCTCCTTGGTGGTCTGTTGCAATGCTTCTCCTTTGGTGAGTTTGAATTTAAGATTAAATACAGTCAGAAGATGTGTTACTTTGACCAGCGAAATTCCAATTATAATAGTCAGTAGGATCCCTGTTAGATAGACTCGAGCTGTACATCTGTATGTTGTTTCAATGTTGCCGACGAATAACAAAGGTGTGAAGGCTAGTGCCAAGTGAGCTGATATTTGAATTATGGATAATATAATGTTTGACGATCTTACAATAGGTGTTTGACTATATTTGTAAAAGACTGTTGAAATTACTGCAATAAGGCAGATTGTTGTGCCAGTTGTGACGAATAAAAGGATAGTACGCCATTCGCTCCACGTTAGGTAATCAACGGTCAATAATATGCATTTTGTTTTATCAATGTTGGTAACACTGTTCAGAGGGCAACTAATGCATTTCTCTAAACCGGTTTTGTTTTTGAAATTGTTTCGGTCACATGGTACGCAGAACCAACAACACGTGTTCGATGAATCGAATAAAGGGTAAAATCCTGGTCGACATTCTTCTGAACATTTCGAAGACATATTACCAGTAGCTTTCTGTAAAATATTGCTCTCCAAGTGAATGTCTGGTTTTGAATTGTCTTTTTGAGACCACTGTAAAGTAAGTTGAAAATCTATTTCAATTTTATAGAGACTCCTTTTGGTGATGTATAATTCGTATCTGGCATGATTTGTTTCGCCATTCTCCTTGAACTTAAGGTTTTCTCCGTTTAGATTGTTAAATGAAACATTATTCAAGTATAATCGATTGAATTTTCTATGGTTTATAAGTGGATACGTAATACAATGGTATGGATCAATTCCCTGTGGGCATGGTATTTGCTTATCCAAGAAGAAACTATTAAAGGCTCTGGTGAGTGCATGGAGACTTTCGTAGATAGCACCTAACCTGGTTAAATCCAATGTCAAACCCATGTCTTTCAATGTACTATTTCTGTCTTTTACTTTCATACTTTCAAATAGTTTTCTCAAAAAGGTTTTAGTTTGATCCTGATGAACAGCTTGGTAAGAAATATTTAGTAGTTGATCCTCGAATTCTTGGTCTTTCCCATAATTAAGAACCACCGACAAAAAAATCCCACTCAAATGATTGTCTCTGTACATGTCAGTAACTCCAGAGTCCTCGCTGATAATCCATATAAAATCCTTCATTCTATACCTTGCAGCTATGTCAAAGAATTTTTCAACTGTTTCTTTTAAAGCCCAAATCACGACAACTTTAGACGAATTCTGTTCATTTATCTGTAAAACGGTATTCTCCATTGTATGTACTTTGTCAACATCGAAAATCAGTTTCATATTTAAACAAATATTATTTGATTTGAATACATCCTCCAATATGGCAATCCCAGAACGTCCATACACGTCATCCGATCCTACAGTAAAAATGTAAGTCCATTCAAACTCTAGTAAAACATCTTTAATAAACGTGGCTTGTTTAAAGTCATTGGGTACAGTTCTATAAAAACTCTCTGTTGGAATCAAATCAATGCTGGTAGCTGCATAGCTCACTACCGTTAGATTCTCATAAGAAAGTAATGAATTCAGAAACACAGCATTTGAAGAAGACCGGGGTCCAATGATACCAAGCGTTTTATACAAAGCTACATTTTGATCTACACATTGGCACTGATCCGTATCTGTAAACAGCACACCATCGGAACCGCCTAATAGTATCTTAACAGCAATTGAAGTCAGTTCTGGTGAAGGCTGGTTATGTCCACTATCGAAAATTTGATAACCAAAAAAATCTTCACCCAAATCTTTATTAATCTTGTCGATAGAGTATTTAAAATACTCCGACCATATGACTGCATCTGTGTTAATTCTGTCCTCAGTTTTTGATCTTATAGGAAATACACCAATGATGCGATAGATCCCTGGCTTTGTTACATATTCACCAGCACTGTTGGAAGTTAGAATCGACAACATCAATAGAATAGTAAGTGAACATTGATTCATTTTATTAAAACAAACATCGAACTCCTTTTTCTTAAAAATAAGACGTCTTAATTTCTCTTCATCGAAAATTCATAAACTTATTAGTTAGTGGCTTGAAAGAGATTTATGATAGATAGACATCATTCATAGGTATTCGTTAGACAAAAGAAATGACGAAATGAGATTTGTTGACTACTCTTGGTTTCGAGATTGATGAACTAATCTTCTACTTAAATCACATCAACAGTCTCTATAGTTTTAATCGTAATGATTTCTTCATGACAGTACAGACGAAATCATCCGCAAATTGACATAATTAATTAGCACCAGTGGTAACCAAGCCTATATATAAAATCAACGAGATAAACAGGTACGAAATATAGGTCTTGACCTAAGAATCTAGGTGTTTTGACTTGATTCCAAAATTGTAACGATTTTAATTGGACACATCAAAATTCTTACGTGCTACTCTGGTCCCGACTAAAGCTAAGAATCCCTTGTATAATCCTCCTGGTATTTTATGCTCTTTGTACATGAAATATGAGTATATGGCTTTTTTCAGAACTTCAGAACCTCAGAACTTCTTTTCTTCTTACTCTAGAGAGTCTTTGGAAGCTAAATATCTACACGTTTTTTTTTATAAGAACAAACTATATAAGAACATAAGGCTTCGAGGCCCAAAAATTTAAGAACATTCTAAGGCTTTGGAGACTTAAAAACATGCATTTTCTTAAGAAATTACATCAAAATGCTCAAAAAATGCTGTGTGCTCTTCGTGTTGAACTGATTTCTATGTACAAAATTACAGTTAATAAACATAACCTAATTTCCCTAAAGGAATTACAAATGACATATTAAACGCAATTTGGGAATACAAAAGACACTCGAAACAAAGAGGGGGGGTTCAGGGGGTACCCGATTCCGCAATTCCGCCAATTTTTTCTCCAATTTCCGTCAAACCGTCTAAAAATGAACCGAAATTCCGCCACCGAAAATTCCTTTGAAATTCAAGGTTTTTGTCAAAAATTCCGCGAATTTTGAATATTTTTTGCCAATTCCGAAATTCCGCAAAATTTTTTGCTAATTTTTTTTTTTTTTTTTTTTTTTTTGCCGTCTGACTGTGATCACGTGATCTTCACGGAACTTTTCGAGTCAAATGACTTTTCGATGTTGGAAAATTCTGAATATATTTCATATATACTTACAATAAGGGCAATAAATTAGAGTAAATAAATTTTTTGCTAAATTCCGTTTTTCCGCACTAAAATTGTCTATTTTTCCGTCTCCGTCGAAGAACCCAATTTCCGTAATTCCGTCTAAAATTTTCGCCAAATTCCGCCACTCCGTCCGAAAAAAGGGCTGATTCCGCTCCTCCGCCAACCATGAAACCCCCACCCCCCCCCAAAGAGGACACTAAACAAAAGAGGACTCAAGAGACACATGTAAACTAAAAGACTCTAAAGGGCATACCAATTAAAACATAACATAAATAGCACGGGCAATTAAATGTTCATTACGATGGAGCAAATTTACTCCATCAAAATGTCATGTAACTTTGGCAGAACTCAATCTCCATTCGTTTTTCAGGCCAATCTCGCACTTATTTCTACCATATGTGTAGATATGTAAAAATCGTAAATCTACCATATGTGTAGATATTAGAATCCGTAAATCTACTATATGTGTAGATATTGTAAATCTACCATGTGTGTAGATATGTAAAAATCCATAAATCTACCATTAGTAGTTAAGGTATAAATCTATCCAGACAATCTAAATGACAAATAACTATTAAAGCGACAAAAAGAACGACAAACCTTAACCCTAACTATCAAAGAACGACATATTTCAAACCCTATGGATTTTTACATATCTACACATGGTAGATTTACAATATCTACACATATAGTAGATTTACGGATTCTAATATCTACACATATGGTAGATTTACGGTTTTTACATATCTACACATATGGTAGAAATAAGTGTGAGGATGTGTTGCGTTTTTAGCCATATTACGCATATTCAATGGAAAATCATCGCAGAGAAAATATTTCTTTTGATGTTTGTGATTGCATTTTTATTTTTCCTTGCCAAATCCATAGTTAATTTATGATGATTCACTGCTGACAAACTTTATAGACCTCCGGCGGTGCTGCGTGTGTCATACCTAATGATTTCATCGAATATGCATTCTCACCAAAGGTATACTTATGTGTTTTAAAGCGACACAACAATTTCCTATAGAAACGTATTATTTTCTTATCAAACCAAATATAGACAATTGCATTAACACCACCATACAGCGTGTAACAGAAATAAAACCAAAGCATCGTGTGTAAATATCGAACCATTGTTAAAGGCTCTAGAAGTTCAGTTCGGGTGCACTGCACTGTAATGTAAACCAATGAAACTGCATATGGTAAATTACTAAGAATATAAGATAGGTTCATTGCCAGCAGTCTATTTGCAGCATGTCGGTGCTTCTTATAGATTCTTTCATCCCGTGTAAGGATAGTCATTTTCCTTAAAGAATGCCAAAGAAGATAGTTTAAGATTGTACATGCACTCAAACATAGTAACATAATAGCTGTAAAGCTTGAAAACCAAGCCAAGTAACCGATTTTAGGATCGTCGATCATAATCAAAAATGCATATAAAGATAGCAATCCTGTTACTAGAAATTCCAAAAACCATATTAAATATGTCACTGTGTGTGATATGACTTTCAAAGGGAATCTAATTGATATAAAACGTAAAGTTCCGATCGATACTAGCTTCAAAAAATCGAGAAACGACATGAAATTTATCAACGTATCAGCAACCGTTTCTTGTAAACATTGTTCTGGTAAAATAACCGTTAGATTATAATACAATATGAAAATTCCAGTTCCCATTCCATAAAAAGCTGTAGAGAGAAACATCTTTTTAGGTAATGTCAGAGTTTTATTTGTTTTGACGATTCCTACAATCATTATCAAGTTTGATATCACCAGAAAAATGAAGATTACAAAACTAATAGCGATTGAAATATGTTTTTCATTCTCCCAGTATTTCGCATGTTCTGCCTGCCATGTAGTATTGATATCAGTTTTGTAGAATGTCTGTAGAATAGCCTGGCTGAAACATTTCATAGCTGATATATAGAAGCTGGTTAATTTTACTAATTAAAGTGTGAATCTTAGGATCTATTCTCCACCGTCAATATTTAGATTGTTGCCAGATGAAGATTTTTAACCAGTTTAGTTAGTTTAGCAGAGTTTAGTACATTTGTTATCAAGCAGTGTCGAATTTGACTTTTCGGTCAAGACTCTATTTGGTTCGGTGAAAGAAACACGAGTGAAAATAATGAAAAGTACTTTTAAAGTTACATAAAATCGTTAATTTTTCAATATAAATATTTAATTTCCACTGAATACACCCTGGAGACAGAATAATTGTTTTTCTTTATTATATTGGACCTACCTCGGAGGTCCTTTAAATTAACCTTTGTCCGTCCGTCCGTCCGTCCGTCCCGTCTCTTCTCGAGATTGGCTCATTAATTTTTTCTTTCAGTTAGTTAGTTTTTAGTTTATCCTGTCAAGAGTAATTAAGAATTTATTTAAAAAAATGACGTGCTGGACGGTGAAAAAGAATGCGGCTATTATATTTTGATTTTTCCCGACATGTTTCGGACTCGGTCCGTTCTCAAGGGAATGATATTTCTATTTCTATTAAAAAAATGATGTTATGAACTTTAAAAAGACGTTAATAAAATGTTTTATTCTTGGGGTACCTAAGGCACTAGCCCCAATGGTTTCATGAAGTTCCGCCCCTTAATGTAAATGTTTTTTTATGTATTTTGAAGCATTTCGATATAGAAAATGATGGTCAGATAGTCCCATTTGTTAGTCTAGCATGCTAGACGACTTAACTCAGTAAAAAGTAGGAAGTAGAAAACTTGACAGGAGCATCAATATAGTCGTCTAGAATATTTTGTGCACGACCAACTTTTCATAAAAATTCTCTTTTTTCATGTTTTTGGGTAACATTTTCAGGGGGTCTTGTTGGTTTGTTTTGGTTTGGTTTTTTTTTCTTTCACTTAGAAATTCTCATTGGCTGAAAATTTTATTTGTTTATATACTTTTTTGTATATGATTGTTTTCTCACCCCGCAGAAATCTGCGGGCCCTGCTGGAACTCCCGTAAGCTACAGAAACCACCTTAGCCCAGTCGTTTATTTTAACCATATCCCGACATAAAAATTTCCCGCTTTCAACAAAAACGTTATAAACGACTGGATTCCCAGTCTACCCATTTGTTAAAAAATCGAAAAAATTTCGAAAAATCTTATTTTCGCCTCATTTAAATGACGTCACAGAAATAAGAATTTGAATAACTTCTATTACACGCTTTTTTTATAAGAATGGTGTAAATCCATTTCATCATGGATATTCTTAACTTTTTTTGGAAAATCATCCTAAAATATTCATACAGCATTCTTATTACTTGGAGGTAATTGGCAATTTATAATTTAGAATGCTCTAAAAATAACATTCTTTGCTTGAATAGCAAAATTCCATGATGGTGATATTCTTAGCATATTCTTAATTTTTTTGCCATTTTCATCATGGACATTCTTATAAAGTGTATTCTTATAAAAAAAAGCGTGTAGGAGAAAGCTTTTGACTTTAAATTTTCAACAAAGGTGTAAATCGATAATTAATATCCTTTTATTGATTTACACCTTTGTTAAAAATTTGATGTACGTTAATGTGCAAGCTTCATGAGACCATTCGGGAGTGCCTTAGGTACCCCGACCCTCTTCATCAAAAAGTGCTAAGTTTTAATAGATAATTAACCTTTTTGTTTCAAACTTTTTTAAATTGTCCGCAAAGTATGGCGCGCGAAAGCGCTATAAAATACTATCATTTTTATAATACTATCTTTTCAAATATAATACTATCTTTTCAAATATAATACTATCTTTTCAAATATAATACTATTTTTTCAAGTATAATACTATCTTTTCAAATATAATACTATCTTTTCTAATATAATACCATCTTTTCAAATATAATACTATCTTTTCAAGTATAATACTATCTTTTCAAGTATAATACTATCTTTTCAAATATAATACTATCTTTTCAAATATAATATTATCTTTTCAAATATAATATTATCTTTTTTTGAAATTTATAACTTTCTTTTCTTTAACTTATTGCTATCTTTTCGAGGCTCAGAAAAGTCGAGTTGAAAAAGTAGAGTTACGAAAAAGTCAAGTTGAGAGCAGTGCCGTAGCAACCGGGGGGCAAGGGGGGGGGGCAATGTCCCCCCAATAATTTTTTCAAAAGTGGTTTTCTGGAAAAACCGAATTTGATACTATTTTTTTCTTCCTATATCACAACTATTAAGCTATTTTGATGCGTTTTTCGACCATCTAGATGCTCCAATTTTCAAAATCGCCCTGACAATCAACTGACGTTACGCGCGTTTTATTCTTTTGTTTAATGATATAAAAAACTGCAAACGTTTTGCAACATCATCACATTTTTGACACGGCAGTCAGACCTCCTTTTTAACCCGTCAATTTGTCTTTAACTTACTTACATTTTCGAGTTGGGAAATTGTAAGATGACGTTAAAATGGTATATTTGTGACGTCACAAAATACATGCAGCTTTTCTAACTCGAACTCGAGTTTTTCAACTCAAACTTATTAACTCGACTTTTACGAGTATTATTTATTAGAAAAGATAGTATTATTTATTAGAAAAGATAGTATTATATTAGAAAAGATAGTATTATATTACAAAAAACAGTATTATAAAAACGATAGTATTTTATAGCGCTTTCGCGCGCCATAGCAAAGAATTGATCTAATTTGAAATTTTTCGATTGGTCAAAAGGCACTGTTTTCAAGATTTCGAAACAAAAACTTTCCGAAAATCTCTTTTTAGTTTGGTTATTAAAGATGCACCATCTAACGCAAAAAAAATGTTCAAAATATTTTTTTCCATCGCCGAAAATAACCGATTGAAATCAAAATTGAAAATTCAAACAAAGCAGCAATTTTTCAATTTTCAAAGAATTGAAAATAGAAAAATTATGTCAATTTTTTGATTTCTAAATCAGTTTGAAAATTAAAAAATTGGAAAAACAAAATTTGAAAATTTAAAGCAATTTTTTAATTTTTTTCAATTTTATTTCGTCGTGATATTTTCGATTAGATGATAAGTGCGGGACTTTTATGCCCGTCCCACAAAGAGGGATGGTTATTCATAGTTCCACCGAGGCAGTGAGACAAGATTCTTACAGTTCTTTTTAGTTATTTCTACAACCACGAGATCATGCTTGCTTTACATTTTCATAAATTATTCCAAACTTTATGAAAACCGTATCAATCAAAGCTGACATAGCCTTCTCACAACCACCAAAGAATAGTAAGGAACTTCCATATGGACGTAAAGCGTTTATTTGAGCATAGGGCTATGAAAGTTCCCCACCATTCTTTGGTGATTAGGAGAAGACCATGTCAGCTTTGATTGATACGGCTATGATAAAAATTTGAATGATTCATGTAGATGTAAAGCAAGCATGATTTCGTAGCTGTAAAAATAATTAAAAACATTTAGTTTACTGATGTCCCTGTCTCACTGCCTCGCGTTGGAACAATGTAATAACCATTCTAACATACTATGCTAAAAGAAATATAAACCACTTTAAGTACTCTAAAAACACCAAAAACATGATAGAAATACAAACAACAAAAGCAAGTCTAACAGCATTCTGAAAACCGCAATTTAGAGATGAGCAATGTTTACAAATGCTAGCTAGCACTTGTAGACTGGAAATATTAAACAAAATGCTAAATTTTATCTTAGCAAGTGATTCCCAAATCTCTGATTCCATATTTAGAATATTCGAGAATGTTCTAGAAGTTTCAAACTACTTTTGTTTTCTAAATTTTATTCCGCGCCGACTACCGCCACCGCCGCCGCGAAAGCTTATCGTAAAACTTTCGCTATGCAAAATTAATAAACGTGTCTAGATTCGGGTACCAAAAATGGCCCGCACGAGCCTTTTTAAGGGGGATCCAACTTTTCCAAGTGCATTATAGCAGGGGGATAGGAGATTTTCCAAATAAAATGGGGGGTCAAATAAAAATAGGAGGGATAACAAATTGTGGTCAAAATATCTATCATATTTTATATTGATTTAGATATATGGTGATGGACAACTAAAAGACAAGTGTAGATGGATAAGTTTTCGCCTTCAATGCCATGTTAAACTCTTTTTTTCATATAGTTTTTAATACAAATTTCAATGTTTTTGGTTTTGAATGACTGGTGGACTGCTGCGGTAAATAGCGCAAGCTCAAATCTTTTTTTAAATATGAGGGATACACATATAGGGGGAGATAAAATAGAAATAGGGGGGACAGACCCCTCTGCACACTATGGCCCGAATGATGACATCGTCACCAAAATTGACAAAAACTAATTAATTTAATTTCAAGGCATTATTGTCAAGGTGTCACATGCCAAATTTGAAAGGAAACGGACAAGCCAAACACGAGATAAAGGTGTCCGGATTCTAGTAACAAAAAAGGCCCCAAATGATGAAGTCATAACCGAAATTGACAAAATCTAATTAGATTAATTCCAAGGCATTATTGTCAAGGTGTCACATGCCAAATTTGAAAGGAAGCAGACAAGCCAATCACGATATATAAGTGTCCAAAAAGTAAACTTAGAAATGACGTCATAAATCTTAAAACAATCAACTGATGACAAAAGCAAGACAATTGAAAGTCAATTTCGTGACTAAAGTACTCGTTACTTAGGTCTGGTACTCGTTACTTCTATTACTTCTTGTTCCTCGTTATAGTAACAACCTCATAAATAGTGTACTGTTATGCATTCATCATTTATTTTGCGGTTTAGCTCATTCTGTTCATTGTTGTTTCATTTTTAATGTAAATTTATTTTAATATTTTGAATAATAGATTGATGGGCATCACATTATTTATTTTTTATTTTATATCAATATATTTTGCAGGTCTATTGACCTGGCCATATGTCACTCAAAATCACATTAAATTTTCAGCAGGAATATCAGAATTATGTCGAAATCTTTCTTCTCTTTATGGTAGGGTGAAAAAGTTGGAGGCAAGTTCCCATCCCAGGTAAACTTGAAATATACTTTCTTCAAATATCTCAGAGAGTGATTTTTTCAAATTTTCGTTTTATGTGTATTGCTGTTTGATGGAATTTTAATGGTGAAAAGTTTTACAATATTATAAGAACTTTGAAATAAGTCCTTTTTACTCTATTATTTTGCAGTTGACTTTTGCGTATTGGAACTTCTTTAGATTAAATTTTTCTCCTTTAATTTGTACAATGATATGGATTCCCAATCGAGTTCGAATTAGCAAGAGCCAGCTAAGTATAATAGAAAAATTCTATACTGAAACTCATGCAATTGATTTTGTTTTTTACAAGGAGCACTGACTGACCCATTGGCGGGAATCAGAATGGCGGCTCTTATATTCATATCTGATGCAAACCAAAGATGTTGAAAGTGTAAGTCGCAATTTCCTTTTTCTACATGCCCTTCAAAAAACTGTTATAGTCCGTCCTAACTTTCTTTTAAAACCTAACTAAAATATTAGCGTTGATTCCCTCAATACTTTTCGATTAGTTGAAAGAACTAACAGTCTGTGGACAGGGGATTCTGTTTCATTACTTTTTTAAGTATTCTGGTGGTATGTACTATGTCTACTAAGACACCCCCTCTCACAAACCCGGTAGAATTTTCCAGCTAGTGGGGTTAAAAATAACGGGCTGAAACTCGATGAGGATTGCTTTTTGGAAAAGATGCAGAGATATACAAAACGAATACTTTGTACCACCCCCTTTGAGAATGATTTTCATCTAAGGGTTGCTTTTTAATTCTAATGACAAGTTAAAGTATCATGATGTACCTAACCTGCTTTGTTACAATAAAACTACACTTTGGATAAAAATTATTGCCAAACGATTTTATGAGGTCTTAGATTGTATCCAACCGCCTTAGGGGTCATCAATGTAGTTAGGATTCTATTCCGTATTATCCTGTATTCGTTTTAGGATGGTAGTCTCATCCGGGGGGAGGGTAATAGGCTTGGCGGATGAGGGGTATGTCTGGACGGGACCTCTGAAAACCGACCCTTAGAGAGACTGATTTCCGCCGAAAAGGTGACCCTTACAGAGACTATTTGGAAAAATTGTGAAAATGTGAAAGTTATTTTTTTATTTAGAGATAGTCCTTTATAAAGTGAGTGTTTCCAAGTTTCAAGAAGATGAGAACTTTTCTTTAATATTTGTATCTTTCATTACTGTTTGTAATCGCTGTTCCACAGTAGATCACAAACAATAAATATGTTAATTTTGAATTCTGTTTGTTCCTATTGTATAACTTTCCCTATGTGAATTTTCAACATGAAATCAAAACAGGCAGGTGATTTGATGATTTGATTAGTGAAAAAAACTCACGGAAGAATTATTTATACTATTTGAAAGGAATGCAATAGCCGAAATTTGGGACGAAAGAAATGTAACTTAAGGGAATCAATAGACAAAACACAATATTGGCAATACCTAGGTTGAGTAAAGAGATAACGTATATCAACAAAAGCCCAGGCACCTTAGAAAAACCGAAAAGTTCAATATCTTGATCATCGGATCATGAAATCGTTTTTGATGCAATCCTTTATATAATGATATGTTCAAAAATAGTTCAACGAATTTTATCTCGTAATTAGACTTTTTGAATTTTTAATGGAATAGTTTTATACCCAAGATCCCCCGCCGGATAACGCATCGAATAACACCCCGCAAGGCGGAGCCCGGACTGATAAAAAAAGACGCACAAGATGGATTGTCTCAGTAGATCCATAATCTTTGCTTTCTACGAAAATTCTACCTACACGAACAGTGAAGAGACTCGGAAACTGCAACAAACGTTGAACATGACAGAGCCTTTCGCGTACATTGTAGCGGCATTCAATATTGCTTTAAATGCATTGATGATTATTGGTATAGTCAGAACTAATAAACGACTATCTTTGGTTAATAGATTGTTCTTATATTCAAGTGTTATTGGTGAGATGGTCGGTATGCTATCACCGTTATATCAAGTGACTGCTAAGTTGTTTTCCCAAGATTGTCTATGGCATTTTGTGGTGGCTTCTTTATTAACTTTTTTACTTTTCATTGATGTTGAAACTTTATTTACGATCACAATCTTGAGATATATCAACTTTAAAAAGCCATTCAAGAGAGTCTCTGGTCAACTACTGGTCATGTTCATGGTCATTGAAGCTCTGGTAGCGCTTTTGGTGTCTATATTATTCTTCAATACATACTATCGACTCTATAACAACCACAATAGTAAAACTTTTTTTCAAATACAATGGCTAATTATTGGTTCAGCAATCATGTTCAGTTTAATACTGTCTTTAATCCTAGTCTTAATACTAAAGAGGACTTTAACCAACACTGGCCAGACCATTGCCAATAACATAAGTTTAAAGAATAATCGTAAAGCTATGAACAGACTAGCAGCTATTTTTGTTGTCTACGTCATCTCAATATTCCCTTTATCAGTTACGTTGCTTTTTATGGGACTGACTACGTCTTTATTTCCAGATACGTATGCCAGTAAGGAGGAACTATTAACCAATCACGCTATTATGATTTGGAGCTACCTTATCTCCAATATGTTCAGTGGATTGAATTCTTTGGTGTATATTTTATGGAATAATAAGATTATGGCATATTATAAAAATTTGTTCTGTATAGGAAATGCTACTCGGAATTACAGATGTGGCAGCTCGAAAGAGACATCTAATAGTGGACACTTATCTGTTAGATTTTGTAACAATAAAGCATTTATAGCTTCCAAAGATTGTATATTTTAATCAGTGATTTTATAGCGAAAGGTACTTATATTCTATTATGCATTATGCATATGCATTATATGAAATACTGGTAATCGTTATGAATCTGATGCGTTTTGTTCTTTTATTTAAGATTTAGTTTCGATAAGCTATGGCAATTTCTAAAGATCTCTAAAAGTGACGCTACATTGCTATAATAAAAGTTCCAATTTCATTTTTTGGGTACTACATACTTATTACTGAACAAAATTACTTTTGGACCTTTGATTGAATAAATATTTTGGATCGCAATGATTTTTGTTCCGTATTTTGATGACGTCTCTTGATCCAGTTCAAACAGAAAACAAGATTGTTGACTGCCCCGTGATATATAATGATTCTACTAAAACTTCATTTTCATCTTCAGTTTCATCTTCTGTTTCTTAAAAATCTAAGGAACCGTGTTCACGTTGTTTAATTTCATGATGGATATTCTTAACTTTGTCTTGAAATTTTTCTTGAAATATTCTCCAGGCATTCCTTACCCTGAGTATGAGAGGTTAAGTTTTCAAAGAATATATTAACCTCTGAAGACCAATAATAGAAATTTTATCGCGCATGTGTCAATCTAATCACTGTAGAAAGAATCAAAGATGAAGAGCAAATATTACCATATTAATGTCTAGTAGACTGTATCAGTATGCAGTTTACTATTTACGCATTCACCAGAAACCTCAAAGTGTAATTGAAATGAGTTTCTTTCGAAAGAAATCTTTTACATCCCCAAATGTATAACAGTAATTACTAAACTTTTAATTATGGAAATGTCACTTTAATTAAATCGAAATAATTGACAGACTTTATGTTATGATTCTCTATCACTGACTCGTTTTAAAAAATATTTATGACATTTTTGAATTGTGTTTTCAGCGACGGGAATAAAAATATCAACTTTGAACTTCATCCAAGACCTTGGATAGTCGTCATGGTTACTTTTCTCTGCGTTGATTTGGCGCTGAATAGAATCTCGATTTGTCGGCACAGGTCAATATATAATATCGGCCTGTGTTTTTCACGGTAGGCATTCCTAGGTTAGGATCCAAACCCCACCTTTATTTAAAGGTGGGGTTTGGATAAATTTAACACATCAAGCAAAAATAGGCATTGCTGGGGGATAATTGGCAATTTACAGATAGAATAGCCCCATAAAATGCAATTCTAGATTTAGAGACATCTTTTAATAAATAATGTCAATGGTCAGGTTTCTTTATTATATAAATTTAACAAATGAACTCAGATAAACTTCAAATATTTTCACAATGACGTGCTGTTTCCATCAAAAGTATCTTTTGAAAAGAAACACCTACGAGAACACCTACTAACGCGCCTTTTCATTTGAAAATATTTAGTTTTCCGGCTATTTAGAATCAACTTCACATGAATTATTGATGGTAAAACTATTTTCTCAGGATCTATCATGATTATGATAATGTTGCCATGGGTTACACGGGATGAATCATCTATATAAGGATGTAAAGAGGTGTGCGAGAAACTACTGATAACTCAACAAATAAAAAATATTTTGGCAAAAAAATAGAACGATCGACGGATATACAAACTTGATCGATATTGCTACAAAGGATATCCCTTCTTAATTGATCGGTTTGGCTGGTTGATTTGATTGATTGGTTATCTTTTTTTTTGATAGACTAATTTGTATAAGCTTTGTATATCGGCTGATGCAATATCATGGTTTTATTTCTTATATCACATCTTAGTCTATTCGCTTTAAGCTTTACACGTTTTTTTTTTATAAGAACAAACTATATAAGAACGTATGGCTTCGAGGCCCAAAAATTTAAGAACATTCTAAGAACATTCTAAGGCTTTGGAGACTTAAAAACATGCATTTTCTTAAGAAATTACATCAAAATGCTCAAAAAATGCTGAAAATAAGAACATTTTAAGAACATTTTTAGGCTTCAAATCCAAAAAAC
This sequence comes from Clytia hemisphaerica, assembly GCF_902728285.1. NCBI lineage: Eukaryota > Metazoa > Cnidaria > Hydrozoa > Leptothecata > Clytiidae > Clytia > Clytia hemisphaerica. The sequence continues at coordinate 807,639 of NW_027103699.1, read as the reverse complement.
TAAGAACATCCGAAGGCTTCGAAAATTTTTGACGTTCTTATAAAAAAAACGTGTAATTGTGCATTCTACCTTGCTACTGTATGGAAACCGTCAGCGGAAATAGAGTTATTCCCTTGAGAGCGGTTTCCACATGTTATAAAAAAAAGTGCATATCTAAAGCCAATGGACTTAAGAACAGGCTTTTCAGTGGTCTGAAAAATTTCCAAAACCTAGAAGAAACTATTTTCGTACTAATGACAAAGACATCTTGTACCGGTCAAATCCTAGAGCCTTGTCAATAATCAAACTTTCGACCTTGCGCACCGTTACGCTAGTTGATAAAAGCTCTGCATTTACACTCACAAATGTGGCAAAGATCTTGCAACTTGTTAGAATTTATTTCCATTATTTTAGGGTCTCTGAGTAAAATCCAAACTGAAAGTCATGTGATATGCTTTTCAACCAATAAGATTTAATTATTGTGAGGGGAAAAAAACACTATGGTTTAACTCACTAAAAGATTTTGTTTAATAATTACACATAATTATCTTTAGTAAGTGTTCTGTTTATCCCCAGTTGTGACGTCATGCCGTGGTAACGAAATTCTTTCGAAGCCAAGTTGAAAAGGGTACCCCTATTTGAATTAACTTGGTCCAGAGAAATAAATCATTGGAACTATGGCGATAATAGTGCGATGATCACAGCTCTACTTACTATGTACCTAAATTTGTTTGTGTCAAAATAAGGAAGTAAAACAATGCTATGTTTATCCCGCTTTAAATATAGAACAATAACAACAATCAATTAGTCTGTCATTATGTAATTAAAAACCTGTTAAGTAAGCTTATAAACCAAGTTTAACAAGTATCTCTTTAAGTCTGTTTTCCTCAACGCGGATATAAAAGTATGCAATCGGGAGATGTTCATTTTTATCTAGATTTCCACGACTCTGTATTGATCACGAAGCTGTTTGACTTATTCAAAATGTGTTTATTAAAAATTCAGCTAGTTTATTTTAAAAGTATTTTGCAATGTTACAGTACAACTTAGTAGCTATCTCAAAACATTGGTGGTTATAGCGAAGAAAAAAAATTCAGTAGCTGTGATAATTTTGAATGAAAATAGAAACCTGTTTTATTTTTAAAGTTTAAATGAACTTGTAATTGGCGTGTGAGAGGTGTGTTGGCTGATGTAACTCTGGTTTACTAATCATATCATAGTATGTGAAGATTTTGTGAGATTTTTTTTGACTTTTTGAAGTTTGGAATGGATCGAAGGAATGAAGCTCTAAGTTTTGATTGAAATTTCATTGAAAAACCTTTAACATTTGACCAACATATGATAAGGCTTCATTTACATGAAAATCTTTTTCGTGACAGCAGTGATTTAGAGGTGTGTTGGAGGGTAACAGCAAATGACAAAGAACACAAAAGCGGGATGTTATCTTCTCGTGGAATGTGCCTAAGGTCAGCCTACTGGTCTCATTCTTATGATAAGGATGATATACAAAGCTTTTCTTACTATGTATGAATATCAAAAAAATATTTTCTTATGGAATTACTGTCAACTTTAGATGACATTTCAGTCAAAATGAATTGTAAAAGACCTTGTCACTTGTCATTTTTCGAAAGCGCAAATTCCCTTCAAGCTTATCAATGAAAAATACTTGTCTTACTATGGGAGTTTGCTACTTCAAAACATTGAACTATCTTTGGAATTTTTCGTCCTCTGATTAGTACAAGGTATTTCAAAGATGGATATAGGTTTTTCAACTCCCTGGAGGAGGGCTTTAAATTTAACTTGCTCGCTATCTTTTGGGTGTTAATGCACTCCTTAGCGTTGAGTTTATTTGTTGTAAACTTTCTATCTTTGATAGATGCAGGTGTTTTAATAGTCTTTAATGAAACCTCATGGGAACCTCATGACAAAGTGACGATAGTTTCCGCAGATTCTCGGATATAAAAGGCAGTAAATTTGAAGTTGGAGTTTAGAATTTTGCAGATAATGACATCCATTTGGCCACCAGAACATAGAAGGTAGGATCTTCCTCGGCTTAAACATTGATTTCTCTAATATCCTTAGTTACGGCATGGACTGGACATCTATCTTTTATTGTCTCTTTGAAGCGTAGCTTCGTTGCCGCCTGTATTTTAAAATTGGTATAATAAATCCAACAATATTCCGTCATAATTTTATTTCTTTGAATTGTTTAGGTAAAATGATTGATAGAGTTTGAACATTACTCCTAATGCACAAAAAAATTATTTTCAATTTTTTTCACGAGTTTGCAATATATTTTATCAACATTTTCAAGTCTGAAATGCAGAATTTCAACTGCGTGTATACTTTTGAATCCCTTTTGTCACTCCAATAATTTTTTTTATGACTTGAAAATAGCTTGCCAAAGTTGAAAGCCTATGTCATAAGAATACCTTAAGGGAAGAAATTTTCGCGAGAAGAAATTTTCGCGGAATTTAATTTCGCGAATGAGCCGATTTTAAAAGTTTCACGGGATTTAATTTCGCGATTGAGAAATTTCAAAAGAATTTTTTTTACAGAGAAAATGTTTTTCATATTTTTCCTCGATTTCAAGACATATTTCAGTCACATTAACAATATTTAACAACAAAATAATAACATCAAATATGAATGTTTCTATGTTAAGTCATGATTAAACTTCATCGCCGTCTTTTTCCTCCAAAAAATCGAATTTCGCGGAATTTAATTTCGCGATTTAGCCATTTTGGTGTGTTTCGCGGAATTTAATTTCGCGAATTACGCCCAAATTCGCGAAATTAAATTCCGCGAAAATTTCTTCCCTTAATGTATCGAAATTAGAATGCGACACTCTCTAAAATTATTAGACACTTTCAAAATTTGGAAATATTAGTCGGAGTTTTGAGAAGCTGACGATGATTTTGCCTCTGTTATCTTTGTTATGATATAGATAAAAGACTTGAGAAAAGTAGAACAACGGAGACTTTTGTCGAAGTTTTGACGTTGTTAGCAAGGTATTCCCAAGAGGTATATCATCAAAACTTATTGTTTCATTTGATGATTTTAACGAGGCGGCAACGAAGCTAGCAGTGTTATCTTTAAAAAGACAAAGGAGATGGCCCAGTCGTTTATATGTTCATGGTTACGGTTAAGCTTTTACTAATTAGCTGTATTACCTCAAGGTACTGTTTAAATTGCCTTTGATTGACGATAAAAGTCGAAGATTTGCCTCCTCGATTGTTTAAATGGCTATTAACGATGTTTGCTAGCAATAAATTAGATTTTAATGACTTTTATTGGCTATTATAGTCGTTTTTCAATTCGAAAAATTTTTCGTCTAGATAAATAAATTTACATTTATTTCAAACAAGCGCCTTTTTCGAGGCGCTGCTCAGCTTATGACGTTTTCACGTTTTTCTGAGAATAGATATGTAGATTTTTTGTCAAGTCATTCCAGGACATAACAAGGCAAAATCACACCCACACTCAATCGAGATAGCTGAAACACACCTCCTGAAAATCCCTCTTCATTCTTATGCATCATTTCAACTGCGTCATATTATCAAAATTTCCTTTCCAATTTTTTGGCTGGAATTCACAGTCTATTATAAGAACCCAACTATTACTTTACATATTTTGAATTCATTCTCTTACATTGTTTGGTAATGACTCTTAAATGTTATATTGATTTTGTGGTCTAATAACAATCAAGAGATTTCTAAAAAAATTTAAATATATCTTCAGACTTTTATAACCCAAGCAAGATGTTATGAAATCTTTTCTAGTTGAAACTATGCCTATAAAATTAGCACGATGACAGTATGACATTGCATAAATTGTGTCATACGTCACGTTCTTTTCAATCGAAAAATTTCTTACCTATGTGATCAATAATTGAGATAAATGAAACAGCAATATATAAAAGTATAAAACCCACGAGCTTTGGTAGCCTAACGTGATGTATTAACACATTTCAGAACTTTATTACGCATGCTCTTTATCAAACAATGCAAAAAGAAAAAGTGCCTATTACAGTTATTTATCAAAATCCATTTTACTATACCGGTTAAAGCTATAAATAAGGAAGCAATAGATTGTAAAACCTCAAAAACACCTCTACCATACCTACAGGTCTTATATAAACCTAGAAATAGTTTGGTATATATTCAAACGAAACGATTAATTTGCCATAGGCTCTTTAGTTTGTGAGAATGGAGGAATAATGAAAAGAACCTTTTGCAAATAAACTGGATAAAAGAGTGGATATCTATGATTTGTTCTGCTTTAGGCCTGTCAATAGATATATTTTGATGGTAATTTGAGGTATTAAGTGTTAGATATATGCGTTAGTTGATTTTACAAGGGGGTTGCGAATGTTTCTGGAAGAGATTAGATTCAGTGTAGAATGGAATTAGCAAGGTCAGCTTTAAAAAGCACTAAATATTTGGTGTGTTGATTAATATTCTATGTTCGGGGTTAATGTGTTTTGGTGTGCGAATTAGTCTAAGATCAATTTCCCCCAGAGTTACCGTAAGATTGATTTACTCAATATTTACAAATTACGAGGTTCCTGAATGTATTTTCCTAGTACGTTTGTTATGGAGATATCTCTTAAACTTATTTTTTGCTTTCATTTTTTAGAAACAAATTATCAACATCAACAACAAGTGCTTTAACCATGGTCATTAAGAAAGCGTTAGAATCATTCTATCTTTCCGCTGAAGTATTGGAAAAAATACGGCAAAGTGGACTATACCATGATTCAAAGACCTTCGTCGATATGCCACTCAAAGTGGATTACTCAGCCAAACTACAAAAGAAGATATTAGAATGTACAGATCCTAAAGATTTGCTTAAAATTCTTCACCGTTATTTCGAACAGCCAGGAGTCAATGAATTGATGAAAGTCAATTTGGAAATTGATTCCCATCCAGAACCGAAATTTATCTCCAATATCAAAGATCCTGAATACAAATCATGGGCTATGCATCTTTGTAAAATATGGAGCAAACTGGTCAGACGTGTTAATCCAGAATTATTAAATCGCCAAGATAACCACTCACTTATTTACTTAGAAAAACCATTTGTCATCCCAGGTGGGCGATTCCGTGAAGTTTATTACTGGGATACATACTGGTCAATACTTGGACTCTTACATTCTGAAATGTTTGATATCGTCAAAGGTATCTTAGAAAACCTATTATCACTAGTCGAGAGATACGGCTTTGTACCAAACGGTGGCCGAAAGTATTACGAAAACCGTAGTCAGCCACCATTTTTGACATTGATGGTCAAAGCTTATTATGATGTTACTAAAGATATCGACTTTGCTAAAAGTAGTTTACCAACATTAATGAAGGAACATGATTTTTGGATGGAACAAAGATCAGTATTGATTGAGTACAATAACAAACTATACACTATGAATCGTTATAATGTATCTACCGATCAACCAAGACCGGAATCTTTTAAAGAAGACTTAGAAACAATGGAAAAAGCTGGTCACCATAACGACAAATCAAAGCAAACAGAGATTTATTCCAATCTTGCATCAGCAGCAGAAAGTGGTTGGGATTTCTCATCAAGGTAAGTGTCTAAATGAATTCTTTAGAACTTTTCTTTCTATCTCTATAATTTTTTCTAAAATTTGATTTAATAGTTTAGTACTACCCTGCATCTCATGCTTTTGTCGATACTAGATTTTAGTTAAGTTTTTAAACAAGTTAAACCTTTTTTGCCGGGGATTTGTTTTGTTTTAGTTGAAAATCTTGTGTTTGCAATGATGGACTTGACTGAATTCATGTTGTTTTAAAATGACTCATCTTTTCCCTTTTCCTATTTACAGATGGTTAAAAGAATCGCACAAACTGGAGACAATTGTTACTCGTGATATCGTACCAGTTGATTTGAACTCAGTTCTGTGTGCTGTAGAATTCACTTTATCAGATCTTCACCAAATAGTTGCCACAGGCGATTACGCTAGCCAAAAATATAGCAAAATGGCCAACAAACGTCTTTCAGGTATTGATGAATTATTCTGGAACGAGCAACATGGATTGTGGTGTGATTTCGATTTACCAAAGAACGAAATCTTATCCGAATATTACGCATCAGTTTTTTTCCCAATCTGGATTTTCTCAACATATGCAGCTCAACCATCAGCCAATTTAGGTCGAGCATTTGAGAAAGTTAAAAGTCTTGGTGTTCTAAATTATTGTGGTGGTCTACCAACATCTTTAATTGAATCTGGTCAACAATGGGATTTTCCAAATGTTTGGCCACCTCTTCAGCACATTGCTGTAGAATCTCTTGATCCAAGAACCAACCAAATGTCATCATCAGAGCAACAAGAAGCTGGGAAAAATCTCGCTAAACAGTTCATAGAAAACGCCTATATTTCTTGGAAGACCACTGGTCACATGTACGAAAAATACGATGTGAGAGAATATGGTAAAGCTGGACATGGAGGTGAATATGATGTCCAGGAAGGCTTTGGATGGACAAATGGTGTCATTCTTGATTTCCTTTCTAAATACGGACATGAACTTTCTGCACCTAAAATTAATACTGGTAAAGAGTGATGTTTTTGAATTTTAAGACTATTATTTTAAACTTCATTATTTTGACATAACACTGTAAATATTTTGAATTTTTCTAAATTTCATATCTTTAGCGCTTTTAACTTTTCGTAACGAACTTGAGGAGTGCTTCCAGACAGGTTATTTTCGATGCTCAGAATTTCTTATAATCTGAATGATTTCCCTTTAAAGAGTGTCTTTGATAATGAAATTCATATGTGCATGTAATTATTTATTTTAAAAATATTATTTAAAAGAAGTCAGTTTGTAAAACGATTTTATATATTTTATTATAAAACAAGAACAATACAAATGTATAAAGTAAAAAGCAAATGTAAAGTGTCGAAGAGTATACCATGGTTAAGGGACTAATTATTTCGGTCAGGTAAGGCGAGGCCATGCAATTTGTTGTTTTACGGGCTAAAGCTACCCAAAATAGAGGGTCGGTCGGTCGGCGAAAAAATAAAAATAAATGTAGAATTTTACCTATAAAATTTCCCAAGGCAGCAAAAACTGCTACATCTTGACAAAAATGTGGAATAGAAAATAAAAAGGCACAAAAAGGTCGGATTCATGAAAAATTTAACATAAAATTCTCAAAACCTTGGAAAAACTGGGGGAAAACTTCCAAAATTTTGAAAAAATTGAAGTCTAATAAGTCTGTAAAGCAATAAAAATAAAGATATACTACCAAAATCAATTTTATTTTATTTCGATTTTTGGAATTTCAGGGTCGGTCAGATCCGTAAAACAACTAAACAAATTTGACTCGCCTATAATAATATGATATACATTATAATATACACCCTGTCTCACAGCCCCGGTGGTATTTTTTCCCACAACGAGGATAAAAAAGGCTTTGGAAATCCATATAGGGATAAAAATTCTATTGACAAAAGCTAAAAAATCCTGTGGGATGGTTTTCGAGTGCAAATTCTTACATTGAATTTTAAGTGGGGGGGAAATGAAAGTCAATTGCCTAGTTTGGTCAAATTTTCCAAAGTTAGATTTACTAAAAGTTAGTAACTAAAATTAGTCTGAGAATAGTATATAATTTTTTACAATTGAATTGTTTTTGGAAATCGTGTTGTGGCCTTCGATCTTTATTCGATAATGCAAATTGGAAACACCTGTACACTTGTACCATAAATTTATTTTTGATTGTTTTTTTTTCCCCTAAAATGCATTTTTACTTGTATGCTGTCAAAAACTATTCTTGAACTTTTAAAGTAAAGATGAAAGTAACTAGGGAAAGTTTTTTATGGGGATCAACTTTTGTCGATGTAGAGAGGGGATTTTAATATTTAATCTATTTGAATGAGAAATTGGGGATCTCAGAAGTTTTATTTAAAGTGGGGAAGAAAGTGTAAAAAGTTGGTATGATATTTCAAAGATACGATAAATGTTTTTTCTATATTTGTTTAGAAGGGTAACATATAAGGCAGGGCTAAAATACTTTGCAACGTTACAAGAGGGAGGGTCGTACAAAGGTTCTGATTTCCGAAGTACGGATGAATTTTGTCTCTTTTTTCCTGAAAATCAGGGTAAAATACTCCTGATTGTTTACCGAGTTTTTGAAGTACAAACTAAAAGGGCAATTTACGATGCCGAACCATTTTAAGGATTCTGAAATATACTAAAATGATTTTGTATAAGATTACCGAAATTCCGAAGTAAAAGGGTCGATTTGCGCAGTACCAAAATCTTGTACGCCTATACTTTACAACTAAACGTGAATTAATCTTAATGACAATCAGTTTTTGATTTTTTTACTGATTGAGAGCTCTCAGCGAAGAAGCCGAAGAAGAAAATTCGCAAACGGTTTTTTTTGCCGAAAAGAGTTTACAGTCGGTAGAGTTGCCAGGTTGCCAGTCTTTCTTCAAAACTCTCCCGCCGATTTTTTTCCGTATACGGCCATAACGCCATACCGCCATTTTTCCGCCTTTACTATCACTGTAACGGACGATAACATCGTCTAGGATGCCAGTTGGCTCTATTTTGGCATTAATGTAGTAATAAGTTTTATAAGATATTTTTAGTCTAAAGCAGATGCTCTCTGATCTGATATTCCATTATAACGATCGTACTAAAATTTCATTCGCTTTAAGTATGCACTAATCTTTATGTTTTGCTTTTTATTTTTTCAACAAATTTCAACATATCAAACATATTAAAAGACCAATAGCAATGGAAAAAAATTGGAATTAAAGATAATTCAGAGCACTAGTTTGAGTAAAGAAAATTCAGATAATTCAGAGAGCACTATATTTTTTTAAGGAAAAATAATTTCATCAACTTACAAAGATCTCAAAAAATCATAATCATGGTGCACACAGAAGATACATCAGGGCACTTAAATTCAATAAATCTAATTTCTCATCTTTTACAAAATATTCACATTAAACAAGAAAGGAGGAAAAAAAACAAGCAAACTTCCTTCCGCCTACTTTTTTTTCAAAATCCAAATATATTTTCCAATCTATGATTTGGTGCCTCACAGAAAATTTAAACATTACGTAATGATATATTTGTAGACACTCGCCAGCTAAAAATGTCTTTAGCCGTATATCGGCTGAAGGCGGCAAATCTCTGGACAAAGGAAATATAGCTTATTAAGCATCCTCTATAAGGAGCACGAATCCGTTAGTGGATGCCAGCAGCCTAGGAATTCCTTGCTCTCCTTGCTCTAATAGCACTTACCTTACGGGACCTTACGGTTGGGGATTGGCGATTGGTACCAACATCCATATCAGTAAAATCAAAAGGTGCTATAAGTGGGTCTGGGTACGAGATTGATGATTATGATTGTAGTTCTAGTTCTAGTTATGTATTTGCATAAGACAATTAAGCCTAATCTCGCAAATTCTACGTAAAAATTACAAAAATGAAAATATTTTAAATGTGCTGTCAGCAATAAATATATTAAAATATAAGTTTAATAGTTATGTATAAAAGTTTGTTTATTTAAAATCTAATATAAATAAATAAATGTATGTAAATATAAAAAAAGCTAAAATATAAAATGATCTTAATGCCGAAATCTTAAATTTTAAGCAGACAGATTTGAGTTGATTAGCTTGCATGGTAGATTAGTGTGGAAAAGTGTGAGAATTTATTCAAAAACTAGCAAAAGGATTTGAGTAAGTAGTTTAGTGTAAGTTTTATCTATCTTAGTGATTTTGTAAGAGTTTAAATTCCTAAAGTTAAATTTTCATCTATTTCTTTTTTAAATTCGTTTTCATCAACAAGGTTTGCAACATTTGATGGCAGTTTATTCCAGTACTGTACGGTGGAGGGAAAGAAAGATGATGAATAGCACTTAACTCTCCCTTGAATCGGTTGGAATTTCACATTACAACAGCGTTGCCTCTTTGGGTGGGTTTTTAAGTCAACAAACTTTTTACCGGATGTAATATCGTGTAGCATCTTAATTTTTGATTTGTATCTCCTACCTTCAAGGGTTTCAAGGTCCAAAGGCTTTCTGAGGGATTCTGGGCTGACTTCATAACTCCACTCATTGGCTATCCAGCGTATTGATTTTCGTTGAATCATTTCAATTTGGTGAATTAAAGATTGATTATCTACTGGATCCCATACCGTACTTGCGTATTCCACCAATGGTCTTATGAATATTTTATAGCATGTTAGTCGCGTGTTTTTGTCAGTCCATGACAAATTTCGTTGTAAAAACATTCTGGTGTTGGTTGCTTTTGATGTAACGCAGTTTATGTGGTTATTCCATGTTAGGTTCTTTGAGATGGTGATACCAAGGTACTTTGCTTTGTCAACAGTTTTTAGTGTTTGACCATGAATATTATATTCTGAGTCAATGATATTTCTCTTGTTGGTTACTCTCAAGACTAGACATTTATCAGGATGGAATTGCATTGACCAATTTGTCTCCCAGGAGACAAGATTGTTTAAGTCCTTTTGAAGTTGTACAGCATCTTCAATTGAGAGTATGGAACGATAAAGGTATGCATCATCTGCAAATAGAGCTATTTTTGATTTAACTTCGTCGGGCAATCGTTTATGTAAATTAAGAAAAGCAACGGTCCAAGGACTGTACCCTGAGGTACTCCAGAAATGACTGGTGAGGATTTTGATGATTTCCCACGTACAACAACACACTGAGTACGGTTTGATAAGAAGTCCCTAATCCAGGACAAGATGTCGCCGTTGATTCCATAATGTTTTAGTTTAATGATCAGTTTACGATGACAGACTTTGTCGAAAGCCTTACTGAAGTCTAGTAGAATGCTATCCACTTGTTCCTTATTGTTGATAGATTTTGCTAATGAATCAATTGTTTGAAGAAGTTGAGTCTCACAGGATCTCTTTTTGCGAAACCCATGCTGAGTATCCGTAAGAGAGCCATTGGCTTCCATGTGATTGATGACATGACTGTGTATAACATGTTCTAACACTTTACATGTGACTGATGTTAGGCTGATAGGGCGGTAATTTTCTGCTTTCGAGCGGTTCTTGTTTCCCACCTTTGTAAAGGGGGGTGATAGTTGCATGTTTCCAATCTGTAGGTATTCTGCCTTGTTTCAGAGATGCATTGAAAATTAGCACAAGGCCGTCTGCCAACTGGTCTGCACATTCTTTCAGGACTCTTGCACCTATCCCATCTGGTCCACTGGCTTTGTGAGGGTTCAAATCTTTTAGAAGTTTGATGATTCCGTTTTTGGTTATGACAAGCTCATCAATTTTGACACTACTAGGTGGTCCATTAGGGGTTGGGGTGGTACCATCGTCTTTGGAGAATACACTAGTGAATTGGTCATTAAGAAGTTCAGCAAGTTCTTTCTCATCTGTGTGTACAACATTTTTATTATCAACTAACGGTGACACACCACAGATATCAGTCCGTTTTGACTTTACAAAAGTGAAAAACCTTTTACTGTTCCTTTTGTCTCCACCAATGTTTTCTTTAACATAATCATGGTAAGCTTTCTGGCAAGTTTTCCTAGCGTTCTTTTCAGCCTGTTGAAATTTGGCCCAATCTCTATCTAATTTCGTTCTCCGGTAAACACGATATCTTTGTTTCTTTTGTCTGACGGCTCTTTTGCAGGATACATTAAACTATGGAACGCCATAGCTGCCATAAGTGCTCTTTTTGTACGCTCTTTTTTCATGATATTCGCTCTTTTAGTTCGCTGAACTCTTTCGGTTCGCTCTTTTGTTCGCTCTTTTCATTCGCTCATTCGCTCTTTTCATTCGCTCATTCGCTCTTTTCATTCGCTCATTCGCTCTTTTCATTCGCTCATTCGCTCTTTTCATTCGCTCATTCGCTCTTTTCATTCGCTTATTCGCTCTTTTCATTCGCTCATGCGCTCTTTTCATTCGCTCATTCGCTCTTTTCATTCGCTCTTTTGATGCGCTCTTTTATTCGCCCTTTCCGTTCGCTGAACGCATTCAGTTCGCTCTTTTATTCGCTCTTTTAATTCGCTCTTTTCTTTCGCTCTTTACTTTCGCTCTTTTAGTTCGCTCTTTTAGTTTGCTCTTTTTGTTCGCTCGTTTAGTTCGCTCTTTGAATTCGCTCTTTTAGTTCGCTCTTTACTTTCGCTCTTTTAGTTCGCTCTTTTAGTTTGCTCTTTTTGTTCGCTCTTTTAGTTCGCATTCTTTCAGTTCGCTCTTTTGGTACGCTCTTTACATGCGCTTTTTGTTCGGCAAATTATCAGTTAGGGATTTTATTCATTCTGCAAATTATCAGCTCCACAAAGTAAAGTTCTGCAGTTCATTTTTTGGCGCGAAAACTGCTGTACTGATGGTTGGTTCTTTTCGCGCAACCTCGTTCCAGGTATCATATCTACACTTTCCCCGGGGGGGGGGGCACTCAAGGTAAATGACCTACCGGACGTGCGGCGCTTAAGGGTAGGTTTTTCGAGGTTCTGACAAAGCCTAGGTACGCCCAGGTGCACTGTAAGGCAAGGGTAGGTAATTTGAGAAAATTTTAAAATCTTTGCTAAAACTTGGGGGAAAACGGCCGAAAAATGCACTGTCAGACAGGGTCGGTTTTCAGCAAATTTTGCAGTGCACTGTAGGGATCGGATTTTGAAACCCCGATTTCTGTCCGAACATACGGTGTAGTTTCGAGATCGAGCCCCCCCCCCCCGGGATTTGTCTTCAAAAAGAAGAGAATGCCCTGGACACTAGCTATGTTTTCATCTTTGAAATTCTGAACGTAATTATGTAAGCCTAATACTTGCAGAATGGTATGTAACTTTTGGTCAGCCATCTTTTAAAAAAAGACTTCAGAATTTTTTTTCTGAAACTAGCCGTTTCCATGCCGTAATAAGCTACTTTACAGAACACTAAATTTACGGAACTGATAATTTGCAGAATGGATAAAATCCCGAACTGATGATTTGCCGAACAGAGAGCGCATGCAAAGAGCGAACGAAAAGAGCGAATTGAAAGAGCGCAATAAAAGAGCGCATCAAAAGAGCGAATGAGCGAATGAAAAGAGCAAACCGAATGCGTTTAGCAAACAAAAAGAGCGAATAAAAGAGCGCACGAGCGAATTGAAAGAGCGAATGAGCGAATGAAAAGAGCGAATGAGCGAATGAAAAGAGCGAATGAGAGAATGAAAAGAGCGAATGAGCGAATGAAAAGAGCAAATGAGCGAATGAAAAGAGCGAATGAGCGAATGAAAAGAGCGAACAAAAGAGCGAACCGAAAGAGTTCAGCGAACTAAAAGAGCGAATATCATGAAAAAAGAGCGCACAAAAAGAGCACTTATGGCAGCTATGGCGTTCCATATTAAACCAAGGTTGGTTGAAACGTGTAGAAGTAATCTTTGTTGGGACATGCTTTGTTTGAGATCTTGATATAATATTTTTAAGAGATTCCCATGATGTATTTATATCTGTTTCTGTTGTGGTTGAAGTACAGAATTTTTCAATTTGTATACTTAACAGATACTTAACCCTCAAGTATTCGAAGTATTTCCTGGAGCTTGTAGAGCTTACCTTTGTTATTGCGACCAGCCGGCCCACTGGAGCCAGCAGGATATAAAGCTTCGTTTTTCTTCGGAAAGCATCTTACTAGTCGGGTTTAACTTTAATCAACTATATAACGCCCCAATAACTTCTTATCTAGGTATCTTGCACAATGCGCCATATTATATTTCTGACAAAATTTGGTCGGGGCTAACATAATGTATTATGAGTATGTATTACTTTTTTCCCATAATAGAATTATACCTCAGCTAATGGAAGTATTATTGTTTACAGTCAGACCCGACTTTATCGAAACTGGAAAATCTAAAAAGCTCTGCCAAAACGTCAGCAGGAAATCCATGGACAAAATTTTAATGGCTTCGATATTCGATACAGTCGCAAGTGAGTAACTCTAGGGGTGGGGGTAAAATGGGGCTATCTTCAAATCATGCTGTGCTAGAGTTTTTTTGATGTGTTTCTACCCAAATAACAATAATCTGAAAAAAATTTTCAATTTCATGCATTTTTCAGGAATTGCCGGACCAAAAACTGCCGATTTTGGTCCCAAAACCCCCAAAATAGCAATTTTCGTTATTTTACTGGTATTTATCCTTGTTTATGATCCCACATGAAGCCAATTAGTATTCAAAGTTGTTTGAATATAATCTAGAAGTACTTAAGATATAATTTTGGTGCTTTCAACACCTGTTGGGACCAAAAATTAGGCAAATTTGGGCCAAAAACTCAAAAAAAGGTAATTTTTTATCAATTTTGTCATGTAAAAGTTGCTTAAATGCACGTTATAGGCCTAAAACTTGCCATTCGTTTCAAAGAAATAATTGATGCATCACAGGGAGTCAAGATTAGGTGCCTCTGGGTATAGAATGGGCTTTAGAGGCTTAATTAAGCTAAATAAACAAGAAAATCAACTGTATTTTCTAAAAAAATGTAAAATATAAAGTTCAAATCTGATGCCGATTTAAATATTTTCAAATGAATTTTTGATTCATTTTGCTAAAAATTATTAAGATTTAATATATATTAATCTATAATAATTCTGATTGAGTCCATCACAATGAAGTGTGTTGATCAAACGCAAACAATACTGTTTTGCTGTTCATCAAATGAAAAAGTCTCTTTCTGGAATCTGCAGCCATATCCCAATCACCTTCTATTAGGGTAGATCGTCAAATGGCAAAGTCAAAAAATTCAAAGTGTAGTATTTTTTTGTGAACATTTAATCTATTGTAAGACATTTTGCGCAATTTTTAACCTCCTAGGTAAAAAATCCAGCATTCCCCAGGGGGTCTTTGATTCGCACTAAAGCGAAAAATGAGTAAAAATGGCATTTTTTTGCCCATTTTAAGACTATAAAAGGCCAGAAAAGGGTCAAAATGGTTTCTAAATGGTGTCTTGTACTAATATTCAACACAAAAAGACAAAAGAACCCCAGCGAGATCGCTCAATGTTTCAATTTCAGGCTAAAAAGGCTGATTTTCTCCGATTCTGGGTAGCAAAATGCACGAAAGCAGCATTTTTGAGGACCCACAACTTTTAAACTTTTTAAGGTACACATTTGAAATTTTCAGCAATGAAACACTTCAGAGAAAGCTCCAGGAAAAATCAATCTTGAGTTTTCAAAAATTTCCTATAAATCCATAATGGTGCCCTAGAAATTGAGTTTTCATGCTAAATGCCAATATTTCAAGCTAAAACTTGGTTTTCTTGGGCTAAAATCTCAAAAATGATTTCAAATGATGTCCTGAAATCTTTGGCTCTTGGAAGTATTCTGAAAATACTCTGGAAGAATCAAAATGGTTTGGGTCAGAAATTTGCCCTAGTCTGCCATTATGGCATTGCATTTCCAACTAAAACGTGATATTTAGAGTTTAAAGGCTGATTTTCTCAGGCTAAAATCTCAAAAATGGTTTCAAATGGTGTCCTGAAATCTTTTGGTGTTGAAAGTATTCTGGATATACCCTGGGAGAACCAAAATGGTTTGGGTTAGAAAGTTGCCAAAGTCCGCCATTATGGAATTGCATTTCCCACTAAAACGCAATATTTAGAGCTAAACTCTAATTTTCTCAGGCTAAAATCTCAAAAGTGGCTTCAAATAGGGTCCTGAAATCTTTCGGTGTTGAAAGTATTCTGGAAATACTCTGGGAAAACCAAAATGGTTTGGGTCAGAAATTTGCCAAAGTCTGCCATTATGGAATTGTATTTCATTCTAAAACACAATGTTTTGAGTAAGCTTGAGTGTTCTTCCTAAAGAAATAAATAAAAAAAGCCCATTCTATACCCAGAGGCCCCTGGTCTTGACTCCTTGTGATGCATTAATGATTTCCTTGAAATGAGTGGCAGTTTTCAGGCCTATAACGTGGATTTAAGCAACTTTTACATAACAAAATTGACAAAAAATTACCTTTTTTTGAGTTTTTGGCCCAAATTTGCCTAATTTTTGGTCCAATAAGGTGTTGAAAGCACCTAAATTATATCTTAAGTACTTCTAAATTATACTCAAACAACTTTGAATACTAAATGGCTTCATGTAGGATCATAAACAAGGAGAAATATCAGTAAAATGACGAAAATTGCCATTTTGGGGGTTTTGGGACCAAAATCAGCAGTTTTTGGTCCGGCAATTCCTGAAAAAAGCATGAAATTGAAATTTTTTTTCAGATTATTGTTATTTGGGTAGAAACACATAAAAAAAACTCTAGCACAGCATGATTTGAAGATAGCCCCTAAAAAATGTTGATTTACCCCTACCCCTAGTAACTCATTATATATCCAGTCTGTGCTTTGAAAGAGGATGTCAAAAGTCATTCTGAATGTCCGACCATGTTTTGAATTTTTAATTCACCAGCATCTATGCTGGAAAGTAGATTTTTTGTTGTTCAATCTGTACGGGAGATCAATTGTAAAAGGGGTTTACGCACGATACGAAAATCTCGTGTTCGCAAGCGAAAGGTTTTACACTACATACCGTAGGATTGGGCTCTTCCAGAAAAAAATTGTACATTGGGGGTAGCAAAAAATCATCAAAATTTGCCTTGTCCGGGGGGTAAATTTGATCCGTCCGGGGGTGGGGGGGGGTCCGGATTTGGGGTGTCCGGGGGGTAAGCAGATGCTTGTCCGGGGGTAAAACCTATTGTCCGGGGGGCCAAAAGTCACCCTGTTCGGGGGGTAAATCACTAAAAATTGTTATATCCTCCACCCCCCATGTACAATTCTTTTCTGGAAGAGCCCATTGCAAAACTTCCTTGTATTCCCAGCGAAACTTTTCGATTGCTACAATCAGTGCCATAACATATTGGCACTTTTCGCTAATTTACCATTTTTCGAAAATTGAAGTTCGAGCGAGAATGTTAATTTCGGGCCTTCAACTTGATTTCAACGATTATTTCGATTTGAGGGATTTATTGGTTTCTAGGCTATATTTCAAGCCCTACTGGACCATTTTTGAACTTTTGGATCCTCAGATCCTAAGGTCCTAACTTAAGTCTAGCGTTAAAACTCAGAGTTAAAACTCTACCTTTCGATGCTACTTTAAAGCACTTGCAAATCGATTGTGGTTTCAAAACACCCCGGTGGGTTTCCTTTTTGTGCCAAGTTTTTCGTCACTGATTGTAGTCTACAATGTAAAAGGACCAAAACGCCACAAAAGAAGATTTAACACGATTTTTACCGGAGACGCCTAGAAGCGAAAAGATCCCGGAGATGGGGCAGGTATATTTTCCCGGGAATGAGAAAGTTAGCCATTTTTTACGATACAATTTTAAAAAGTAGTACCCAGCCGTTTGCGTGATGCGTGATCGGGAAATAATTCGAGGCATGATTTGGGCTATTTTCGCGATATTTGCGTGGTGAACAAACCTTTTTTGGTAATTTTCATGATTGTCACTAATAGAGCAAGGAAAATTTCTATCAATGCATCTTAAACGTGTAAAAACTCTGGTGAACCAAAAGAAAGTTGATATTCTATTTTCAAAACAAACTGCTTTTTTGAAGTTTTTTTTCAACTGAAATATCTTAAAATTTCGACCTAAAATGAGAATATCATAAGGATTTTTTGAGAAAAAAAAAATGTCTTATGATACTTTGTGCAAAGTAACGGAATTTCGTTCCGTCTTTTTCTCTTTTCTCCTTTTCTTAAATCAGGGGGCAATGTATATCTACAAAAATTGATCTTGTTTATCAAAAATTGAGAATATTTTACAATAAGAAAACCAAAGGAAAATTTATATTTTCAAAATAGATGAAATATTTTGAATATACTTTCATATATAAAATACAGTATTGGAAAAAAGGTTTTAAAAATATATATATATAAAATATTGGAGAAAAGGCAAAATATATAAAATGTTGAAAAAAAGGTCAAAAATTATAGCATCCAGAAGTTATATTTTTTGAAATGCATGTCCAAAAGTAAAAAACTTTCAAAACAGGGAAACAATTTCATAATTTCCAACAACATACACCTTTTTTAATATAAGAACAATTTTATAAGAACAACGAGGATCAAAATCGCCAAAAAATAAGAACAATGCTGAGCCTGAAACTACTCAATTTCAAGCAATTTAGGGGTCAAAATAATAAAAATTGGGTATCATGCCTAAAATACCTCACTTACATCCTATAAATAAGAACATGATAGAGGCTCAAAAGTGCAAAAAAATTTTACTGGTTCTTATATCAAAAAAAGTGTAATGCAAAAGAAGGAAAAACAAATCTCATATATACTGGGAAACATTTTCATAATCTGAAAGAGCGTTGAAAAATGTCCAAATTTACAGGAAAAATTTCCACGTTTTAAATGCACGTTGAAGAAAATGTCCAAATTCACAGCAAAAGTTTTCCACCTTTTAAACGCACACGGAAGAAAATGTCCACATTCACAGCAAAAATTTCCAAGTTTCAAACGCACGTGGAAGAAAATGTCCAAATTCACAACCAAAGGTTTTCCCACGTTTAAAATGCATGTGAAAGAAAATGTTCAAATTCACAACCAAAAGTTTTCCACGTTTTAAACGCACGTGGAAGAAGATGTCCACATCAATAATTTCCACGTTTTAAACGCAAGTGGAAGAAAATGTCCAATTTCACAGAAAAAGTTTCCACGTTTTAAACGCACGTGGAAGAAGATGTCCACATCAATAATTTCCACGTTTTAAACGCACGGCACGTGCAAGAAAATGTCCAAATTCACAACCAAAAGTTTTCCACGTTTAAAATGCATTTTAAAACACCAAGGGAAATTCAATCATCAATGTCGTATTTTGCTCTGGGTTTAAATTTTAAATCCAACCACAACCATTTCCTTGGCTTGGGTGCCACATCTACCATCTGACCATCATAAAAAAAAAGTGAGTTCAAACTTTTTTGATGTTGCAAGCAGGTATTTAATTTTTCAAATATAGTATGGTCAGATTTATCCACAAATATTCAGTCACCTGCCTTTGTGTAAATATACGGGCAAAATTGAAGTTAGTTTGTTGTGTTTGTGAAAGTTGATAAATGTTCTGTTTTTCAAGAGATTGCACAATCTCGCATGCCAAACCAAACGAAACATCGCAAATCCAGGAAGGAATATTAAAGAACTTCATCATCAACCATTTCTTGTAACAATCATACAAAAATCATGATCCAATTCAACTCATTAAAGCATAAAAACCAAAGAAAAATAGCAAAAGAGCAGTATAGCAACCAGTTGTTTATTTTTGCCGCCATCTTTGTTTTGACTGTTAGAAAGCAGTATGGTCCGATTAACAATACGCTTCCGAACCGGGCGACGTTTCCCAATCGGCAAGGAAGATAGAGCGCCGTAGCCATATATCTTCAATTTACTGAAGAAAGTGAGAATTTGATGCGACAGTTAGATTGTCAACAAAGTGCCGTAAAAAAATCATAGAATAAAAGAAGAACTTTAAAATCTTAAATATTTTCATTTTGAAGAATAGGTGCAAAAAAGTGAAATATATATAGCGAAAAGTTTCATTCTTCATTGCTTTAATCGAAATGGGGGATTTGGAAAATTTTCTATGGTTAGTTTTTTGCACAAACTCCTGTAAAACAAAACAAAAGTAAATTTGGCCCGTGCTCGAAATCCTGTAATCTTGATATACAATTTTAAGTCTATACTGTGAGGTTTCACTACCCATGAATTGGCTTATTCTATTTTAATACGCGCACGCGTGCGCAGTTAGTTTCCACATGATTAGCACGAGCGCTATCGTAATTACATCGCAAATATCTTGCTCTGGAACACCGGAAGTGCACCGGAATACAAAAAAATGGCACTTTTGCTCAGGACGTTTTCGGAGCGCTGGGAGGGTCCTGTAGGGTACTTCGGATTGGGCTCTTCCAGTTAAAGTCTGTTACAGAGGGTGGACGACAGCGGAATTCCGAGGCAAAATGCGTCTTTAGGTCACATATAGAACAAAAGAAAATAGCAAAAGAACAAAGAAATCACTCATAGCCACCATTTCGCAACAATGGCCCATGGGAAATCGTGATTTTATGGGAGAAACGCAATGGCATATTGAATAACCAATTTCTCCACAACAGTTACCTAGAGACAAGATAATTTTTATTGGCTGAGGGCAAGGTAATGTATGTGGAGTAATTTGTTAATTCAATAGGCCGTCGCGTTCTCCAAAACAACTATTTGTGGGGAGCATGGAAAATAACTTTTGACTGACAATTTTGAACATGATGCTTTCTCGCTTTTCTGCTTTTAATTGATCCTGAAGACCAATCGTCCCAAGTTAGAGCAGTTGACGGTAGAAGAGGAAAGTTACTAGTACCATGTGTAATTGCGTTAGGTAAATGAGGGATCTCCAACTTCAGACCATCATACCATAAGAAATATGAAAGAACGAAGAAAAAACAAGGTTTTAGGTTTAGTCACTTGGTCCAAGTGCCTGTAAGAGTGTCTTTGGCCCTAGATTGTGACTCTTGAGCCCATCCCTGACCCTTAACTGTTAATGACCCAATACCCCCTGAGAATAACGACAAAGACAGGCTAGCTCTAACAGTTAGTCACACTAGTGTCCAGCCAAAATGCGTATCAAGGATCAATGCTGCGAAAGCGCTATATCGTTTCCTTTACTGGAAATTAAAAAAAATGCGCCACAAAACTTCTAAAGGGATTCATGAAAAAATAACCCAGCGCTTTTTAATGAAATTAACATTTTCAAAATCTATGAGAAATTGCCTAAAATTTGAGCCATACTGTAGATGAAAAAATTTGAGCCAAGCTTACTTTAGCGTATAAACAAGGCCTTAAAAAATCAGAGCACTGTGCGGGACAGTAGTGCAGGACACACAGAGGATGCGGGTGTGCAGGAGGACGAAATCGCTTGGAGATTCACATATGGTTCGAGTTGAAATTTTTCATCAAGTTTTGATTTATGTTTTTTGGATGTAGAATCCAAAAAAATGATCTCAAGGTCTGAAAAGTTGGTCGAAAGGTGCTTGACCCACATCGGAGCACTGATCCCTGGCACTGGGGATTGTGAGTTTGAATCTGGTCTGGGTAAAGATTTTTCACCAAGTTTTGGTATTTTATGTTTATTCTGGTGTAGAATCCAAAAAAAAGTGGTCAAAAAGACGTGACAGAGCACCCAAGGGGCAGTTTTGACATAGTGTGCAGAGGGGTCTGAACCCCCCCATTAATATTTCATCCCCCCCTATAAAGGTATCCCCCCTATTTTTAAAATTTTTTGATCCCGCACCATTTACAGGGGTCCGAGCCCCCAGCATATAATTTGTACTCCCAGTATTGGGGAAGAATTTTGATGAATGAAATATATTTTTCAGTGTGAATTCATACCAATAGTCAATGAACTTGAAAACACTAGCAAATAAACAGTAAACTCATAATAGTAAAACCAAAAAGTTACTATCCCCCCCATTTTTATTTGATCCCCCCTATAAGCTCAAACCCCCCATTTTAACTGGAAAATTGCCCATCCCCCCTATAAAGCCTTCCTTGAAAACTCGGATCCCCCCCCTTAAAAAAGGGGGGGGGTTCATACTATGTTTGACCTGTACCAAATCCCTCTCCCATAGAGCAGGATTGGGCAGGAGAGTCTTTTGACTTTAAAACCAAGGAATGCTTAAAGAATTAATAATTTTGAATCATTTGAAAATATTGTTAATCCCTCCAGATCCCTCTCTGTATATATATTTAAAATACATTCCTATCCGTCACACATTTTCAGTTATAACTCAAGTTTGGTTCAATAAAATGGCTTGTAATTTTCAAATTATATACTTCTATTAGAGTAACCTTTCGCTACCTTAATTCAAAAGGGGCCTAAGTCCAGGTACCCCCCAGTTCAAAAGGGGCCTAAGTCCATTTTTATGAAATTTGAGATCTTTAGTTTTTCTCAATCTCTGGCTCATTTGCTCTCTTTTGATGTACATAACAAGTAGTTTTTAAAGTTAAAAAGGTTCAAAAGTTCATACTGAAGCTCTGATAAAAGTGATGTTTAATTCAAAAGAGGCCTAAGTCCACCATCTTTTTACAATTAAGGGCCTAAGTCCATCAACTTTTTACAATAAAAAGGCCTAAGTCCACCAAAATAAGTTTGTTAAGTTTTGAAGAGGCCTAAGTCCAATTGAATTGCAAATGGGCCTAAGTCCATGCATCCTAAAAAGTTTAATTGAGTTTTTCTTTTATTTTACTGAGATTGTCTTTTCTCTTTATCTTGAATCTAGGTGTAAGTGGTTTTATTTTGGAGTGTCATATGTGCAGGTTTTGAACTCTAAAAGGCAGAAATTAACCCTCACACGTTTTTCAAAATTCATGTTTAATTCAAAAAAGGCTTAAGTCCACTCTGCAAGATTTACTAAATTGCACCTGTTACATACAAAAATACATTCCTTTCAAACGAATGCCTTTTCATTGGAAAAACAACTTATAGCTATGGCTTTCAGAAAACATTTACTTCAAAGCTTTACCATCAAAAATGGTTTCAGAATCAAGGAAAAACTTTAATTGCAATTTTCTCAAAATGACCCAAATGGACTTAGGCCCCTTTTGAATTAAGGCTCACAGGACTTAGGCCCCTTTTGAATTAAGGTAGCGATTTTTACTTAGAATTGACAAGAATTTAGAAAGCCAAATTTAGAAAGCCAAAATTAGAAAGCCAAATTTAGAATTGAGTGGTAGGAAGAGATTTTTTCTAATATTTCAAAGATGTATAGCATATCAAAAAGTGACTTAGTCCTGACTGAAACTTTCTGTCATAGTACCAAATCCATAAAAACTTAAGGTCTAATACCGAACACATCCAATTCTATGGTAATTTGAATACATTTTGCCTTGTTTACAAAACCACGGTACAGATTCCGCGTAATTCACCCAATTACCTGGAAAAACTGGTTCAAACCGATCACTTTCTGTCTTTAAAAAAAAGTTGTAAATGGTAGAGTTTATTTCAAAAGCAAATCAAATCGAAAATGCCATCATGTTTTTGATCTATATGCAAGGAAAGAAGATCTTGCATTGATAAAAATCTACCACAATCAAGAGTATCTTGTAAAACTATTCAGCCATCATGGCTAGCCATTGTCGGCAGACATTCGAGGGTGACTTTGAAAGACTTTGAATGAGTGTTAAATTTCAAAGTGCTCTTAAAATTGTCCAAAAAAAAAGATTAGAAATAAGGAAAAAAAATGTTTTCACAACTTTCATTTTAACCTTTAGCCGCCGAGAGACGTACCACGTACGTCATATATACAGGCCGAGAGACGTACCACGTACGTTTTGATACTGGGGTCCTTTCAAAGTTTAATAAAATAAAGACCAGTTTGAATTTTTCTATTCTGTAAAATTTAGCAGACAGGATAGGGGTGAAGGTTCATTTTTTAAAAATTTTACGGGTCCTGC
Organism: Clytia hemisphaerica; assembly: GCF_902728285.1. Taxonomy (NCBI): domain Eukaryota; kingdom Metazoa; phylum Cnidaria; class Hydrozoa; order Leptothecata; family Clytiidae; genus Clytia; species Clytia hemisphaerica. Next base: position 784,240 of record NW_027103699.1, on the reverse strand, counting down.
TTTTATACATCTCGAGATATCGGAACTCAATGTCGGTGTATTTTTCAAATGTCAACAAAACATCGTTTTAGTGGTGGACAGAGGGTGTTTGATGGATTTTTGGACTGAAAAGTCATGTTTATGTCTGGTTTTTTCTTGGTTTCAGCATATAAATATCATTATATGAGATAGAGAACCTTTATTGGCAGTTTCTATGTGGTTTGAAGGGGTTTTAGGGGGTATTTCCTGACATACATGCCTATCTCTAGCTCCAACAACTCAGGGCTGTTTTGCCTCAGTTTTTCCACTATTCTGGTGTTTTATTGCTTGAATTTACATGATAGAGAGTCTGTTATGATTATTGTAGTAATTTTACAGGCTTAGGGTAAGTGCAGGGCCAATTTTAGAGCAACGGGACCACTTATTTTACCTGTTGTGGCCACAGTGTCGATTTTGGTGGAAAAGTGTGCTTCACCGAAACTTAGATTCTGAGATGAAATGAGCTTCTTCAGCCCTGAAATTTCACACAATGGTGGCTTATAACATAAACTAAAACAAAATAATTTTTCTGGGACCAATCTTTACCTTGTACCCACTTTTTTCATTCAATTTGTCAAAAAAAAAGAAAAAAAGTGAAAAAATCGTAAACATGGAATTTTTACTGTTTTGATTTGAGGCTGTGTAGTCAGGTTTAAAAGGGTGATGAGGCGTCTTTTTGGTATTATCTGAAAAAATAGATCCTTAGCTTTTCAAAATGGGTTTACTTTTTACTTAAGCTTTAGCGGTTCAGATTTTATGACATTTTCCGCGAAACCTCCATTTTCATGAAAAAAACAGCGGCAGCAGCGCGCGCTGTTTTTAAAAACAGCGGTGTCTAAAGGTTAAGACTGAAAATCAACCAATTGAAAGATCAATACAGAAAAGAGGCCAAAAAGAATTGACGTGTCCTTAAAAATCGCTAGCCAAAAAGCTTCATGCGACAATGGGAAAGTTGCAATTTAAGCGTATATAATAGTTACCGCATGGCACCGAGTACAATATGGAATATATTTTTTGATCCTTTATGCAAGGAAAATATAGAAAACTCTGAACAAGAAAAATTTATCCTATATTGTACGAGTAAAATTGTTATTACTGGTTTATTGTCAACCTGAATATATCAACAATAGGAACAAACTTTTCTCTCATTTGTGTCTCTTTTTCTTTGTTTTGTTTTTCTCCAACTTTTTTTTCTTTTCGATGCAATCAACAACGAAACATTCGAAAAAAGAACCGAATGGTCATTAAAAAGATAGTTCACAGGCCACCATGCGAGCACATGGGCCTCTAGATGAACCGCTCTTTGTTCGGTTTACAATTTTCAAGATAGAGTTTTTTCCTAGGGCTCCCCTGACTTTGAATTTGAAGCTTGCATCCTTTATTGAAGCATTCATTTCTTGGGCTTTCATACACCACTCTGTGATTGTCTTCCCTTCACTTTTCACAAGATCTTCTGTCACTCAGAAGGGCAATCTTTCTCCTTTAGTGATTGCTCTTAACACTGTATTTTTGTCTTTTTCCTTTGCAAATCGAACTTTTATTGGTCGATAGCGAAAATTTTCCGATTCTTTGAGTTTCTTCAATCTTTATATTCCTTAAGCATAACATCATACCTAAGATGTTTTCATTTAGATATTCTTTGTCGTAGATTTTGGTTAACTCCTCTGAATCTTCAGTGGGTTCGTCAACTTCATGAAGAATTAAATTGCATGCTGTGGATTGAATCTGTCATTCCTCCTGTTTTTCCCTTCGAAATGCGTTTTCTGTCTGTCTGTCTGTCTGTCTGTCAGCACAGTGATTCAATACATTGAATACCAAATAATGTCATTCTTGGTAATATCAATTATAATGGACATTTCAATAATAATTTGTAATACACGTTATGCCTTTTAAGTTAAGCAATCTAGCAAGGTTGCAAAATAATTCTTTCTACAATCAGTGACAAAATACAAAAGGGAAATTCACCGGGGTGTTTTGAAACCACAATCGATTTGTAAGTGCTCTAAAGTAGGTTCGAAGGGTAGAGTTTTAACTCTGAGTTTTAACGCTAGACTTAAGACTTAGGACCTTAGGATCTGAGGATCCAAAAGTTCAAAAATGATCCAGTAGGGCTTGAAATATAGCCTAGAAACCAATAAATCCCTCCCAGATCGAAATAATCGATGAAATCAAGTTGAAGGCCTAAAAATTGACATTTTCGCTCGAACTTCAATTTTCGCAAAATGGTAAATTAGCCAAAAGTGCCAATATATTATGGCACTGATTGTAGCTTTCCAGCTCATCTATCCTTCTTATATGTGCCAACCTCAATAATTTAATTATGTTTGATAGACACCAAGCTATCTTTGAAATTGCCTCCTCTGACCTGCAATGACCAACATTAAGTGTGCATTTATCTATTATTTTTCCTAAAAATATGTTTTCTGGAAATAAAGGCATGAATCACCATATAGCATGCTTACAATAAAAGTTTAATGCAATTGCATTATACATCATTAGCAAATCCTTGCAAAATCATAGATTTTTATCATATGACCTGTTATAAAATGTACTGTAAATATAAAAGTTTGTTTAAGTTTGAGATTGTGTGTTTATTTATCCTATTTCGATATTTTTTTACGAAAGCTGATTTTGTCTACATTATCCAAACAGACACACGAACAACCATTTTCATGATATAATCATGTCTTTTTAAACAAGTATGTATAGCAAGGTTAATTAAACTTCTGTAGGAGGAGTTGATAAATTGTAATCAAATTATTCACTTGAAACTTTTATGGTGAAGTATCTTATCTAGTGAGAGTGTTTTGAATTGATTGGCTAAGTTTTTTGATTTGCTGGAGGATGCGTAGCCCATTGCTTTTGAGGCCACGGAGTAAAAGCAAAATCGAGGAACGAAAGGAAAGTCCTCTATTGAGTCCTATACTGAGAAGACCTAGAAGCAAAAGTAAAGGTATGACTCGTTACTTACATTTTAAAGTCATATTTTTTCTTAGAAGGTTACTAATTACACATGCATGAAGAACTGAAATAATATGTAATGAACGAGAGGACTGAGGTCCTTTGATAGCCATGGCTGAGCGAAATTCAACAGAAAGTATTGAAGAGGTTGAACAACCAAGAAGGCCCTCCTCACTACATGGTAAGTGAAAACTAGAAGAGTAAAATACAATCAGAATAGAACCAAGCAAAAGATTTTAATAAAGTGCATGATTCTGTTACGATAATAGTTCAAATCAGAATATTGGATGTTTTGCTGTAAATGTTCAATATCTTTATCTTGCATGAAATCCAAACGCAATTATAATGAGCTAATGGAGATTATCTTGTTATTTTAAAAACTTATTAATGGTAAAACAGAGCTTGATAATGATAAGGAGGCTGTTATTGAAGATTCTTACCGAAAATATAATTTTATTGATTTCAGTGACATCTCGTGATTCAACTTCCAGTTTACCATGGATTCAATCCGCCTCTACTACACCCACAGCTCCACCTACCGCCACTTCATCCGCCAATGAAGTCGGTGAAAACGTTGTTTCTATACCGACCACTACTGAGGACGTCAATCCCGGTGAATATGTCTTGCAAACATTGTTCAGCGAGTTCACTATACTGGCAGAAAAGAAGATTGACAGATTGATGAAAGAATCTTTTGTAAGTTTTGTAATTATTAGCCTTATTTTTTAAAGTCTTTTGGCTTTAAGTGTGAACTCTTTTTGGCTACCATGTGAAAGCCATGAATTCGACGTATTCCCTTGAGAGTATTTTTCAGTTGGTAACAAAAAAGGAGTGCGAACTTCAGACAGAAGAAGCTGTAGATAAAATCCATGTTGGGATAGTCAAGCCAGAATTAGGCTCCTGAACTGCCAGACCCATAGGTGGATTGCTAAGAGTCAAATTTGACTGCTAGAAAAAGATTTAAACAAAACAAGAAGGTAATTCGAAATTATTAGGCCTATCCGACTTACTATCCAAATGAAGAAACAATCACGACCTCACTTTGAACAAATTTTGTGGAACAATAATTTAGGAATTGGCCTGATGCTTTGATAAAGGAAATTTCATGTGAATTTAATCTGTTCACCAAAACTTGATAATCTAATAAAAAAGACATTTTCTGATCATCACTTGCTTTGCATCTTCTTAAATGTGATTTCTTTTACAGAAAGTTATTTTTGTGTTGCAATAATACATGTATGTTGAGACTAGAAATTCTTTTAAGCTGACAAGCTTATATAGAGGTAGCATGTATCCGTGAAAATTCCAAAAAAAATGAAACGCTGCTCTTTTAACCTTTCGACATGAATTCTACTAGAAAATAAAATGATTGTCTGAAGTAGTAGACCAGGAAGTATCTTTTCTCCATGGATAACAAGCTCTCATCAAAATGTTTTTGCCACAAATACTGGTATGGTACCGTATGGTAGTGAAAAAGCTTCATAGATTCACCAAGGCCTGCAAAAGCATGCGAACATTGATAGGTAGTTATGTAGAAGTATGTAGTAAGTTAAAAAGGATTGTTTTCAATGTCCTATCCTATACACACCAACCATTATAGTTTGATGATAAAATACACGCGTCACGTCATACTGCAATGGAAATTTTATATTTACTATCCAAAAGGTAAGGGGCACCAAGTGATTATTCCCATACAACATTTTATTATGCATTATAGAAAATAAAAAAGCTCTATATTTAAATTGATCTCAACATTAAAATGGACTGCTCTCATAATGTCAAGGTATAATTGCACAAGCGATGTATGTAATACCTTAACGTAGTTTTTATATTAGTGACTTTTAATAATATGATTGGTTTGATTTAAAGTGTTGTGGGTTGCTTGTATCAACTTTGTGGTTTCTGTTAATTCGTTTCTCTTGAAAAAGCACTTTTTTGTACAACTTCTTTCAGTTGTAGGCAGTGCTTTTAACATACCGTGATAACAATCCCCAACATTGTTTGTTTTTGTATCTTTTTATGGAGAGAGAGGTCAACTGATAGTTCAATATCGTGATACCAAGAAGTGATCTATTTAGCAGACTATTATAGAATGTAAGGTAGAGAATTATAAGAGAAAGCTGTATTATTATTTCTTTGAAGGATTACAAAAGTTCAAATCGTTCAGACATAAAGTTTTTGCTTATAATGGCTATTGAAATGACATAGTTTTTGGTTATGTGTATCTTTCAATGGTGGCAACAGAGGATTCTTGTTAAATTTACCTTTTTACTCGAGCCTGTATAAAGCATTTTACTATAATTGGGGCCGGAAAAAGGGAAAAAAAGTCTGACCCAAAGAAGAAAATACTTTGCTATTTAGCTAATCTGAAAACGCGTCTGAATCAAGGATTATCTTCAAAATGAAATCAACAAAATTCATAATTTTTCAAAACCAACAATTTTAGGACAATAATGGAGGGGTAAATGCACCTGCTACTGCCCGGTTGCAACGGGTGTGCCAGTGAAATTTCCCGTCTGTTCCCTATTTTGTCTGCTCATTTGCTTTACACCTAGCTGTATCTCAGCTCACAATAGAACTCTGCTGGTGTTGGCTCATTTAGAACTGATAACAAGGACTCTTCTTTTCAGCCACTAATTCTTATGAAGACAAAAACACAGCGACATTCTCCTATATAACAATTCTGAGCTACTGTATATCGAAACTAAACCGTATCTCGGAGGAAGATCTCACTCAGTCTCAAGGAACATTTTGTCTCCTTTTCCATTTGACCTAATATCCTGCTCTCTTTTTCTTCTAAACCTTTCCATTCTTTTACTATTTAATTATATATAATTTCGTCTGTTAACCATCATTATGGGGATGAGAATAAGGTTCTGAGAAGTCCAGAATATTTTGCAAGAAATGATGTCTGCCCACACTTTGGACTTTGACAACAGTTTCTTTTAAACAAAGTTTAATAATTTATTCAATTATAAGAGTTATCTTTCTGACTGCTTTCTCTAGTTGTTCCTTGACAGTACACTACTTCGAACTATTGGGGTTTCTCAAATAGTTAGAAAATATTTTGCAAATCGTTGAACTGGCATGGAGGGTAAAATTGTAGTCGTTTTATTTCTTAAAAGGCTCCTTTCTTTCAAAAACAAACGGGTACAGAAGCTCTGTTTAATAAATTGAACAGAGATGTTGCTTTTGTTATCAAACTTTTGTACACAAATTCGCTGTTCATTGGACGTTTTCAAAGCAGGAGATATCAGTTCAGTTTTATTAATTTCCTCCATCTAATCGAGTAACTTTTAATGAGGTCTTTTTGTATTCTTTTCGACTTAATAGAGAGCTTCGACTTTGGATTTCTCTGAACATATTATGCTGTGATGAGCTGATATGGCCCAAATGGATCCTCAAGTGATATATATTTTACTTACATTTGTTCTTAATATATTTTCAATATAACAGACTTTTTTTCTTACTGTTTTTCTGTCTCTCTGTCTATGTGTCTAAACCTTTTCCTTCTTACCTGTCCAAAACTTTGTTAATTGTACCGTACCTTTTTACAATCAATTTGATCATGTGGATATTATTATGACTACCTATTGCATTTTTCTGACCAATTTTCTTCTGAGAACTAATTTATAATGGATTATGGATTACTTAAGTTGATAAAGTACAACACAAAGTCATATACTTCCTACTTTTGAAGATTATTTTTAAAGCATGTTTAAACAGTTTCACTGATAACCATAACCCTTAATTATCGTCAATAGCTCTTGTTTTGATCTTGAAGCACTCTTGGGAGAAAACTGTTTCAAGAGCTTTTTTCTAGATTTTTTGATATCAAATAGGAAGAGGTCTTGTTATTTTAACATTTGAACGAGCAGGTTGTTTGGTTTCGATTCTCACCTGGTTGTGCGAGTATGGAAAGGGGCTCTTCGGGATCCCCTCTGAATACAATAGAAAAGCTTGCAAAAGGAAGTCGGTAGATTGTTGTTTAATGTGTTTTCCAGTTTGTGAGATTGACTGATGTCTGTTTTTTAAATTACGAGGAAAATCTTCACGAGAACTTTCCTTTCATTGTCACCAGTGAATTATTTGAATGCTTGATTTGCATGTGTTAAAACGTCGAGATAACCAATTCTCATAGGTTTCAAATAACCAGGTCAAAAAGGGTTTACTTTTAGTCAAAATAGAAATATTTTGCCACAATTTCAAACCAATTGATTACGCCCCTTTTGAAAATCATCATCTTCATCAATTTATACCCCAGTTATCCAACCAACAATTCATTATGTCGCTACACAATCTACAGAAAGCTTAGGCTTTTTCGACGCTAGGCCTAACTGAGTTAATTTTGTGTTTATTCAAAACATCGGTCCCCTTTTTAGGGATATTTTATTCGTCAATAATTTCGGTGTTTTAAATAATATTAAAATGTGAGTCATTCTGGTGCTCTGTAGTTATACCGGGTAACTCAAAATATCGAAATTCTATGCAGAAAACCTCATATTTTCACTATTTTAATGACTTTTACGACTCAATTAATGATCTCAGCTGATTTTTATCAATTATCCTAACAAAAGTTATGACAAAAAATAGGAAAAAAGTGATTCTGAGCTATTTTTCGAAAGATTTTTAGTGAAAAATGTTTAAAAATGCTTAACTTGATACCCCATTTTTGACGTGTTTTTGGACTTTTTCAAAATTGAATTTTGACTTCAAAAGCTAACTTGAGAATAACTTGAGAACCACTGTACCAATTTTTAAAAGCTATATGCCAAATTTTAAGTGTGCCTTTCCTCTTGATAATTAAAAAAGAACTATAGTAAAATTTCACATTATTTTTGACATAGTTAAACCACCTAACCTTTATACTTCTTTCTGAGTCACCTAGTATGATTGTACTTTTATATAGTAGAGTTGAAAGATTATTCATTTGGCTATGCTGTGCTGGATTGATCAATATCATATTTGTAGTTTATTTGTTGGCTATTGTATTTAAGGGATCTTATGATATTGTATAATACTGGCCAATCTTTATAAATATTATAGACTATATTTGACAAAAGTATAGATTTTCCTCGAGAAAATACATGAAATATTCAATCATACAATATACAGGGATCTTATTGATCATTCGTCTTAGAGATTTGAAGGATCTCTTCTTACTCAGATCCCGTTTAATAATCAATATTTATCCAAGTCTGTGGGAAAGGAGAAACTTTTTGTCAACACAAACAAGACAAGAATAATCAAATCTATTTTTCTTCTACTCCTTTCCAAGTCTCTCTCTGGTGTTCTTAAATAATCATTTTCTCAGATTCTGTTGTCATTTTAAACTTTTAAATAACATTTTTCTTTCGAACAAGAAATAAATCCTTTTTGACTCAAACCAAAACAGTGAAAACATGAAAACAAGTGTTTCTACTTTATATCAATGGATATGTTCATGTATAATCCTCTTCAAAATGATCATTGACGTTTTGAAGGACTAGCTGTGGATGGAATGTCCCTGAGACGTAAACGAAAGTCAAGTGCACCTGCACGCCTGGCTAGTCCTTTTGTCGGCGACCAATATATTGGATATGATGATCTTGGCCTCTCTACTAGTACCGCACGTAACTTTTTCTCTCGTAAAGCTTCGTACGCGCTTGACAAGCGGTCGAATGCGATCGCTGAAGAAGAAGATAGTGGAGTTACCATAAATGTTGATAGCGTCGATGTTGGATCCAGTCACGGCTCCCTTGGCGGATCCTCAATCTGGTCCCCAGATGAAGATGAGGGCTATAACTCACCTAATTTGTCAGTGGCAGTACCAAGCCCTGCTACTTTTGTTTTACCCGAAAACCCTGGTGAATTAGCACTTCACTTCATGATGTGTTCTTTTGTAGCAGAAAGCGATAAAAAGATTGATGCTTTTATGCGATCGGTAAGTAAAAATGTCCGCCTCGCAACTCACAACACAAACAAGTGGAAAATTATCTGCACCTGAAAACTAAAAGCACTGTTTGATAAAAATTATGGCCGTTCTCTGTCTCCAAAACGCATAAATTTGCTAATATTTCACCTTCAGACACATTTTGATAACTAAGGCTATTTTAAACTTCTTTTTACTCATATATTTTTCTTTGCACTTAAGGATCGTCCACTTTCCAAATCACTACAGCGAGGAGAAGACCCTCAATTTGATCAGGTATTTTATTTTGGCTTGACATGTTCAATTAATTCGGATTACCCTTTTTTCCCCTTTAAGGCTTCATTAACTACAGAAAAAGGTGCCAAGAATTTACTATATTAAAAGTTTCCCTAGTTTAAGACATTGACTTTAATTTTCCAGCACTACAATATCCTTCCATCTATTAGAAGGCCTATAATATTGTCTATGCTTCGGATAGAATTATCTTTCTCTATTCTTCCTAAACTATCTCAACATTTAGCACGTGGTGATAGAAGCATCTGCTTCTGTATGTCACCTTTATTTCACTGCCATCTTTTTTTTTCTCCATAGTTATTGAGTTCGTTAAGTTCAGTATCAGAGCATTGTTTATCATCATTGCTGAAAACTCTTTACAAGTGGTATGAACGACAGGTATAATAACAATGCTTACAGATAGACCTAATTTAATTTGTTGACTTGAGCTACTATATGTTCTAGAGTTTTTTGTCTTGTACTAGGTTTTCGAGATGATGGGTGTGTCGACTTTTTTGCCACCCTTAGTGAGACTATTCCCAAAATTTCAGCCAAAATTTTTAGTCCAAAGTTTTACTTTAGTCCAAATTTTCAGAATTTTTATGACCCTTTTTTATTTTGGTAATTTTATGAGCCCTTACAGAGACTCAAAATCTTTTTAATGGTTTTTGTACCCCTTTGAGGGATTTTCGAGGGTGTGAAAAAGGGACTCTTATGGCTCGCACATTCGGCACCCGTTTTGCCTAAGTACTCCCCCCTTAGGTTGTCTTTTCACGTAATATCATTGTCAATATTTTTTTCAATCGAGGCCCCATGATATATTGATCACTTTATTTGCAACAAAGTTTAATACTTCTTCTTTATTACAGAATCAATTTTTGTTCTTTAGATTGCTGGCAATCCTGATGACAGTGGTTCAAAAAGCCCAAGCAGAATCAAAAGGTATTCATTCAACGCTTTTCAACTTTTAAAGCCGCTAGTGATTTCGATCTAGTTTTACTTGGTACGCCAATGGAATGTCACTAACATATTTTGACACCATTATAACATAGTTAGATCAAACACAGTTGGCTTTTAAGTTTTGACGGTATTTGGAGAGATCTATAATCATGGGTGTATTCTGAAATTATTGCAACTTCCGTCCATGGAAGATATACAGTTTAGATATTTCCGCCAGTAGGAGTGACTGAAGCTGTTTGGGTCTTCCCTATCCAGATTTAGTTGACCTGCCTGGTGAAAACATGCAACAACTCTCATAAATAGTGTTCAATGTCTGGTTTAATTTTGATATTTTTATCTTCTCTTAGTGGTTCTGAATCTCCGAGGCCAGGATCAAGAGCTTCGTTTCGAGAGAAAGACATCCTTTGGGAGAGAAGAAACGTAAGAATCGCATTCCTTATTTTAATCAAAATTTCGTGATGAGGATAGACGATCGGATTTGTATAATATCAAATGTATTGTCTTATAGAAAGATAATGCTGGGCAAAAGCTTAACGTTTAAAAATCCTGGTGCTCTGTAGTTATACCGGGTGACTTAGTCAAATTATCGAAATTCTATGCAGAAAACCTCATATTTTCACTATTTTAATGACTTTAACGATCCAATTTTAATGATCTCAGCTGATTTTTATCAATTATCCTAACAAAATTTATGACAAAAAATAGGAAAAAAGCTTAACGTTTAAAAAAAAACGGTACGAAATTTGTGTACCACTCTCTTTAAATGTCGGAGCAATACATGTCAATAATTCCTAGTAATATTGTTTAGCAACAAAATTACGATGATGTGATTCTTACAGATTCTTACAGTATTTTTCATGTTTTAGCTGGCAGTGGAATTTATCTTTTGCTTGGTTCTCATTGAAGTCTTAAAACAGGTAAGTCGAGTACTAAAAATTTTAAGAGTGAAATCAGCACTATTCAATGGGTTTGCAAAATCTTTAGAAATTTTGGTTCTTGGTTACTCAAACGGTCTATCTAGTCATATCAACTTGCATTTTCGGGTCTCAGAAACCTTCCGATTTTTAATTTCATAGTGTGCAGAGGGGTCTGAACCCCCCCATTAATATTTCATCCCCCCCTATAAAGGTATCCCCCCTATTTTTAAAATTTTTTGATCCCGCACCATTTACAGGGGTCCGAGCCCCCAGCATATAATTTGTACTCCCAGTATTGGGGAAGAATTTTGATGAATGAAATATATTTTTCAGTGTGAATTCATACCAATAGTCAATGAACTTGAAAACACTAGCAAATAAACAGTAAACTACTAATAGTAAAACTAGGAAAAATAAGAAATAAGACAAAAACTTACTATCCCCCCATTTTTATTTGATCCCCCCCTATAAGCTCAAACCCCCCATTTTAACTGGAAAATTGCCCATCCCCCCCTATAAAGCCTTCCCTGAAAACTCGGATCCCCCCCCTTAATTCATACTATGAATTTAATAAGCTTATGCTCTTCTATTGTGTTTTAAAAATGTCGTCATGAATATGATGTATTCCTGGAGATTACATCCCTTTTTTCTTGTGTCCATTCCCTTTAACCTGCTTTTCACTTTTAATTTCAGCTCTCCTTACATCCAGTTGAAGATTCTTTAATCAACTACATTGAGAATCTTGCTTTCAAACATTTTAAAGAAAACAATGCAGACGCGCCCACGTCAGCTGTTACCGCTAACCAAAATATCATTACCGCATTGTACGCTGAGGTGATTGGGGTCTTAGCTCAGACGCGTTTTCAATCGATTAGGAAACGCTTCAAACAAGAGTTCAAAGATAACATCAATAACAGTCAAGTGCTTTTGAATATCACAATGGGCTTGAAATACATCCGAATCAAGGTACGTCACTTTATTAGAATTTTACTTAAAAGGTGGCTTTGAAGTAGTTCCTCAAGCGTCTCCAAATACATTGGCACATGAAAATGTCTTTTGGATATGTCAGTGCTTTGCAGAAAATTGAAGAGTTTCTACGTTTTCTCAAAACTAATCGTGATTTATTTACAAAATCTGTTACTAGTTAGGGAAAATAGAGCGGTCTTGATTCATAAAACATTAGAGTTGACGATTATTGGATTTGACAGAACGTTATGTTATTATTACACAGATCTTTTACTTTGAATTAATTTTCTAAATGTATTTTACTTTTTTAGCTTTATCCCGTTGATGAGGTCGAAGAATCGTTTCTTTTCCTACAAGTAAGATTATTCTACGCCGTGTTTTTCAGCTTTTATAAAAAATTTATTTTATTTTTCACGCAGAAAACGTGAGCGAAAATAAATAAGTGCGAAAAAGGTCTCTAATTAGGTTAAATATACGTCTTGAATATAAGATCTAGCTAGTATGCGAACTAAAAATATATAAAACCTCTGTTTTCATGTCTTTTTGTCATCTTTACCTCATCAAAAACACTCAAAAATACCCCAGAAATCTGCAGAAATCACAAGTTTTGCGAAAATAAAATGCGCTCGAACTTTAATGGGATTAAAGGTATACACTAAACTCAATATTCTTATTACAGGTGCATGTAAAGGCTTTCAAAGTTTTTAGATGTCCTTTTCCAGGAATAACATTGGTGTATGATTATAATCAGACCTTTAGAAGTTGATTCATTAATCTGGTACACTTTATTCTCAGGAATGCGCACACATGTTTCAAGAGAAGAGCTTGGTTAAAGAAGTCAAATACGCTTTTGCCAGTCTCTTTGTGGAGATTCTCATACCAGTAGCGGCCACAGCCAAACGAGAATACAGTATACCTGCTGTCAAAAAGTTCGTGGATATCTTGTTCAAAGAGACTATGGACATGTCTAAGAAAGGCAAACATAGTATGGTGAGTATGCTTCCGGTGAACCTGTCATTTACGAAAAAGCTAATAATCTGGTTTTATCACCGTATTTTGAGGCGGCACATTTTTGAGGAATCAGCTGAATCTGTATCATCTCTCAAAATTATGTGTTCTTCTGAAATAATTTGTATTGAATTAATTTCAAATTATTTTTCAGGCTGTTTATCCACTGGTGACTGCTCTCCTTTGTATCAGTCAGAAGCCCTTCTTTCTCACCAATTGGGGTGGATTCTTAAATATGTGCTTGAACTCGATAAAGGTACGTGAAAGCAGTAATACAAATAGGGTATTATCACTCAACTTTTCAGTCTAAGCTTTTCAAATCAAAACCTATTAAAATATTTCAGAAAAAGCAAAGATTTGTTACCTTAGAAATTTTCATCTGTGCAAAGTAGACCCTTAAAATTTTGTGAAGCACTTGACCGAAATATTATCCCCTTAGCCTACTATTAATGTCTATGTTCTTTTTTCTTTCAGTCCAGGGACGTAAAAATGCAAAGGATGGCTATGGAGTGTTTGTACCGTTTGTTGTGGTATGATATTTTAAACCTTTTTTCTTTTAAATCTCTCACTCGAGAAGGGTGGGATAAAATTTCAATTAACGAGCTCCGTATTTTCTATACTAAGGGTTAAGTTGTAACAAATTTTATGATAGTTTTACACGTTTTCCTTACATCTCTCACTGGAGAAGTGGAAGATATAGTTAAAGAGTGGGGATTAAATTTCTAATAATAAGCTCAGTATTTCCCATATTTTTAAAGTGTTAAGGTGGTAGTCTACCCAAAAATAAAAAATCATCGAAAAAATTGTCGAATTCTGGTTTTTGGGTGTTTTGAGATCCTTAGGTCTTTCTGAACATCTCCTGAAAATTTCAGAGCTATATCTTTATCATTCAGGCCGCAGTGACCATTTTTATCCTGTTGGGTGCTTGAAAAATCGCCCTAGCAACAGAAAAAATCCCGTTGCTAAGGACTTATTTCTTCAATCTCGGCCGAAACATAGCAATGTGATACGCCAAAAGAAAGCTCTTTTTACGCCCTTTTCGAGCGTCAAAATATTATTTTCCGTGGCATTACGTAATCCTTGAAATTAAAGATGGTAGCTGCAGTAGTGTAACACATCAAAACCAGCTGAAAAGCAAGCTGTAAGCATGATTCTGCAGGTTTCTTGGCAAGTTTTAGATCAAAACTTAATCTCTTTGATTGAAATGATTTATTTAAATGAAGAATGGACTCTACAGAATCTATAAAGTTGCTCTACATTGGTTGTGTTGCTGGATTTCTGCGAAAAACATTTAAGTTGTCGACATTTTGTTTTGAGCATAGACAGTGTGCTTTTGGTGGCTCACATATTGTTTTGTAGTGGATTTAAATGTAACTGAGATATTTCCAAGCACAACATGATGTAACAGAGATAGAAATGTGCATTATAATGAACTGGACCTAACTTCTGGAGACACACATTCTCATCTGACACCAGCCTTTCATAACCGCCTAGGCGCGGTAACCGAAGCGAAGGCGCCGCCTTCGATCAAGCCAGCTCATTGTCAATTCAAGTCTATGTGAATAAAAATATGCACTAGAAAAGTTTCCATGTCTATAGAGAGTCATGCTGGAATTTCAATGAACATTTTGTCACACTTATGTGGCTGTTTTCACCCAAATTTGATGTTATCGCAAGATTACCGCAAAGTTTGCTATATTTACGTAACTTTAGCGCAACATGTTTTTGTTGATTTTTGGATAATTTATCAATTTTTGTGAAATGTTTTACTTTAACTTATGAAACCTGACTGGTTTGATGAGTATTCAGTGAAGAAATTTTTTGAAAAGAGCTTTCCAGCTTAAAATGATAGCCATTTTTGTCTTTTTCTTTGATTTTCTCAAAACGCGTTTCCGGGGGTTTGCATTCACCTTGTCAGAAATATCTTAGGATTGAGAGTAGCTACAGACTTGAAATTTTCAGGGAAGTTTCCTTACATGATTGTGTATTGAATGAATGGATTAAAAAGTTTTAAAATTGGTTTACTGATTTTTAATCTCAAAAAAACGTTTTTTTCAGTTTCTTACCCCCTGGAAAAAAATTTCAATTTTTCTTTTCACTCATTCCAGACCTTTTCTAAATATTAGTCATTTAAAAAAAAAACTAACTTCATAGGTCAAGCCGACTATTCAGAAAACCTGACACAAGCAAAATAAAGTATTTTACCCCCTGGCTGATTTTACCCCCGTCTTTGGTTATTTTTAGAATTTTTTTTTATTTTTAGAAATGTTAATAGTTGATATACTTTTCCTGAAAATTTCACTACGAAATGTAAAGAAGTTCTTGAGTTATTGCAAAAAATGTGATTTTTTGACTTTTGAAATCTGGCGGTAGACTACCACCTTAAGTTGCAATAAATGCCAACCTCTTATTATTAAAAAATGATTGGAAACAAAAGACATTTGAGGGGGGAATTTGATGTCTAATAAAGTTTCGAAAATTCAACTTGTAATTCTCACTGTGGCAGTACCTAAAACGCGATGTAGGTCACAAAGAATGTAAGATCCTCGATACTTCAACCATATTTTTGCCAAATAGATAACTAATAACCAACATCAAAACCCCTTCCTCTAAAAGGAGCAATTAAAATCACCGAAATCTAGGAAATATATGATCTTTTAATACATTAATTTCATTATAGGGTTTATATCATTCGTATCAAGTGTGAAGCTCATACCATCACCATCAAGTAAGTTTGAGTCGAGCATCTGTTTCATTTTCATATAAGCTCACTCCTTAATACATCAGCGAGTTTATGTACTTGCACTTTTGAGGACGTTACAGTGACTAAAGCGATATGGAAAAACCCTCAGTTCTGAATCGTAAAATCGAGGACGGTAAAAGTTTTGATTTACTGTCGTCCTCCGTCAGCCAGATGTAGACAAAATAAGAACCTTATCGTCTCCGCCGCAGAAAAACACACACACACATCAACTCGATATCGCTGTAATCGAGCGTCGAGTCTTCTCCCAAATTTTTACCTATTTTATAGACTATTTTATTTCCTATTTTATAGAGCTAAGGTATCTAGGTATCTATAGTTAGGCATGAAAATTGTGTTCGTGAATTTTACCCTTCGTATTTCTCTTTTTTTACAAGTCGTTTGAGGAGCATCACGGACACATTATTTCCAAAGAACTCAAGAACGATCATTCCGAGAAATATTCCTTTGACCATTTTCGTCAAGATTATACAATTCATTGCACAGGTAAAAAAATAAATGAATTTCAGTTGTTTGGTGTTTTTAGGAAATCTATTTTTTTAGTTTTGACCATTGCTTCTCCTATTTGTTATCGTTTAGGTAATTTTGGGTGATTGTTTTACCGACTATAATGTCCGTGAAATGAACCTAAAACATTAAATATGCTCTTTCGAGTTGTGTAAGATGTTTTGTAGTAGTAGTAGTGAAAGTGTACAATAAAATGAAGTCCACATGGAAAAAGACAAATAATATTACACAATTTTTAAAAAAGAAGCACAAAAAACATCAATGAACGATGATTATTTCTACGTAACGATGTTTTTAGAACAAGACCAACAGTGTTTTTTCAGGTACCTCCAGTAGAGGTGAAAAGTTTGAGGAAAGCACTCTACTTTCAATACAAAAATTTCTTGTTTCGGTCAATTAAAAGTGTTAACCTACACTTTCGACTGAATTATTAATCAAACCAGATCAAACCCCTAAAGTAAAGTCAGTTCAACTTAATTGATTTTTTTTTATTTCTAGGAGAAGCTTGATTTCGCAATGCAAGACATCATTTTTGATTTGTTGAATATCGGAAAGAAAAGTGGAACCTTAAATCCCGAACGGATGAATATCGGGTTACGTGCGTTCCTTGTAATAGCAGATAACCTGCAGCGTAAAGAAGGTTCGCCTCCCATGCCCAGTACAATTGGGCAACTACCTTCAGGTAATACTCTGAAAGTGAAAAAGACTTTTACCAAGTTGACGGAAGAGGCCGCACGGAACATCGGCGTTGTTACGTATTACACAAGTGTACGTAGAGCGTTGGACAGTATCTTAAAATCGCTGGATGTCAACGTCGGTCGCCCAATGACGCTTATTAACCCGCAGAACGTGAATAAAGAAGCTAACGATATGATCACAGGTGAGAGGAAAGCCAAAATCGATCTCTTCAGAACTTGCGTTGCGGCCATCCCGAAATGTATCCCGGACGGGATGAGCAAAATCGATCTTGTAGAATTGGTCGCTCGATTAACTTTACATATGGATGAGGAGCTGCGGAATTTAGCGTTCACTGCGCTTCAGGGACTTATCGTTGATTTTCCAGAGTACCGAGACGAGATTCTGAAAGGATATATTGAGTTCACACTAAAAGAGGTCCATGATTCGTTCCCATCATTGATAGAGAATTCAATCCGAATGCTAGCTCAACTTTTGATACAATGGAGAATGGCACTGATACAACCAGTTGGCAGCACAACCGACAAATACCTCGAAATGTCTATGCATTGTTCCAAAACAGCCAATGAGAAAGAGACCCAGTCAGCTCACACTCTCTACTGTGTAGAAGGATTCGCGCTGTCTATGTTGTGTAGTATCAAAGCGATGCATCGGAAGTTAGCGTTCACGGTTCTAAAAGAAGTCCGACAACTTTACAAATGCATCTATCCGGATTCGAAAGACGCATCGGTTATCGATATTATCGAGTCATGCGCACCAGCAGTTATCGAGAAAGCATTATCGTGTGTTTCTGGCTCCGATAAATCATCCCTAGGTCTCTCCCCTCAAATGGACTTATCTTTGTTAGCTGAAAAGTCAGCCTTATTGGCAGAGAAACAAAAAGACAACGTCTCTAATTGTATCAGCCGTGAACTATGGTCTCATTGTTTAGCAGGATTCCTGGAGGAGATTTTCACACGTTGCAAGCACTGGGCACAAATGTTTTATTTCACTTGGCCGCACATCAATAACCGTCTCTTCACAATTTACGGAGTCATCGATCCTAATGCTGACTTTGACTCAATCAAAAGTCGGACGTCACTTATCTCCTTCAAGGCACCGCGGACCCCCGCCAACGTATTCGACGTCTCTTTATGGCGCAATTATCTGATATTCCTTTGTTGTGCGCCACCTAAGAACGTTTTGAACACTTCTCCAATTGCTACAATCACTGCAAGTGAGTTATCAGAAGGAAGTATAGAGCTAGGAAGCAAACTACCCGCCGATTATCCACGTCTCTCAGAGGTCTTCCGAACTGCAATCATGCTTGTGAAAAGTGAAAGTTATGAAATCCGTGAAGCTGCTGTCACTGGTCTTGGAAAAACAAACCCTAAAGCTCACCCACAGCTTATCGAAGAACTTCAACCCCTCATACGTGATGTCCTTGACCGAAAAGCTGAAGCTGTGCGAAAGAAAAAGAAGCGAGATTTACTACGGTTGCAACTAGCCCGGATCTTCGCTGCTAATGCGGAACAAGGCTGTTTCCGTTACAGTTTATCGCAAGTCGACAATAACAATATTCTGACATGCCTGGCAGAATACATCGAAGGAATGCGTGTGATTTTGGAATCAGAAAATGACAAGACGGACGCTGGTCTCATGCAGTTGAGACTTTACTTCTCAAGGTTCTTACACAAAATGGTCAAAAGCATTCCCAATCACATGAAAAGCTCCTTACTACGTAACCAAGGACGCCATCATCTTTTCCTGTTGCTAGCCAGCTGGTGTGGTCATTTTAACGTTAACAGTCTGGGCACGAGCACGACAGGTGGACATTCAAGTATCGAGTTAGAATTCTCAGCTTTGGAAGCAATGTGTGCCTTATTATGCTGTGGTCAAGTTTTCGATCAAAAGGCTTTAACAGTCTCAAACGGGTATCTGTACAAGCTCTTAGATACCATGCTTATCTCAAAGAATAACAAAGTCAACAAGCTTGGCCAAGAGACTGTGGAACTGCTCCTGGAAAACAATGAAAGTATACCAGCACTATTGAATTTCGTGGTGGATAGATGTTACACTGGACAAAGAGGCATCTCAAATGGTTGTTTCTTAGCCTTGGCTAATGTCTTCAGTAAACAGTAAGTCTCTTTATTGATTCAAAACTTTTTCGGTTGAAATTTGAAACGATTTGCACACCTAAAATAGTTTTCCACTAGAATTTCTTTGATGGGCACTCTGTTATTCTTATAATCGTGCTTTTTTTTAAATAATGACAACACCACGTTCACCCATCTCGTGATTTTCTTCACATTATTTTTATGAATTTTGATTCTAAGTCCATCCAATCCTTGTAGGCTTAAGATAGTAAATGACTGTCATTACTATTATTGATTTTGGACCTACCCCGGTGGGGTGGAGGTCCTATAAATTCACCTCTGTCCGTCCGTCCGTCCGTCCGTTCGTTACCAACTTTTCTCGAGATTGAATCATAGGAATCATTTGATTTTTGGTACAAAGGTGCAAAACGGTGGTGGCCAAAATGTGACGGAGCCCGATTTTCGAAAACAAATTTTTTTGGGCAAATTTGGGCCAAAAAACGGCTTAAAAACGGGTTTTTTGGACTTTGTGAAAAATTGGATCATTAATTTTTTCTGATTTTTTGCATGAAAGTAGGGTACCATCATAGGTAAAAGATGGCTCGGGGAGATTTTTGCAAAAAAAATTTGTTGGCTCAAAAAACGCATGTTTATCTATAATAATCACTATTAACTTAAGGGAAGAAACTTTCGCGAGAAGAAATTTTCGCGGAATTTAATTTCGCGAATCAGAGTTTCAAAATGGCAAATTTCGCGGAATTTAATTTCGCGAATGAGCCAATTTTAAAAGTTTCACGGAATCTAATTTCGCGATTGAGAAGAATTTATCAACTTAGATTAACTTTTAAGCATCACGGAGTTGTTTATATTTGTTAAAAAATACACGTTATAATGCTTAAACATCAATCGTGTCCATCTTTTTTGGTAATACCTGCTCAAAAACAACAAAATAAAAGAAGAAGAAAAAAAATCGAATTTCGCGGAATTTAATTTCGCGATTTAACAATTTTGGTGTAGTTCGCGGAATTTAATTTCGCGAATTACGCCCAAATTCGCGAAATTAAATTCCGCGAAAATTTCTTCCCTTAAGGTAACAAGAAGCCCAGAGGGCATGAAGGCCCAGCGAATAAAAGTATGAACTGAACAAGACTTGAGTAGCAGAGGGGATTTGAACCTGGAGTCGCTAATACAAGCCATAGACGCCTTAGACCATTCGGCTATCTCTTATTTACAACAATAAGAAATAATTCATAATATTTAAATCTTATATACAGAGATGTTTTTTTCCTAACACGTGAACAACTGAACTGTTCACATGATAGAGAAATGTAAAAAAACTTTTTTTTAAAAGAACATCCTTCCTAAAGAGAAGAAGGTTTGTTACGGTTTGTTACATTGTTTTTCTTAAAACACACTACATCTGTTATGTTCTTATAGTTTTAATAGTTAATTGTATTTTCTCCTTTTATGTTTTTAACCAATAAAGACGATTTCAATTGTTTTTTATTCTGTCAATCATGTTCTAACAGCCAATCAAATCCTTCACAATCTGAATTAGCCTGTGCTTGAAAACGCCATATATGAAAACGCGTATCGCCTAGTAAATTGTTACACACTGACACCGGGCAGAATGCTAATGAAAGGCCCAGTACGCTAAAGCTAGCTGGGCCAATAAGCATACATTAATGTTCTTAGTCAAATTACTCAATTTTTTTATGAGGTAGATGTTTTTTTTGCTCACGAGGACTTACATAAGCATATGTATGTTTAGACATGAAGTTTTGGTTGCTTGGCGTGTTTTTATAGAAAAACTGGCCAAATTCGATATTTTTTTATAAGCACATTATCAATTACTTAGGTACTAGCTTTTCTCGAGATTGGCTCTTTCATTCTTTATGATTTTTTGCACAAAGATGCATAACTATAAACCCTCGAATGTGACTGAGCCCAATTTTCGAAAAAAAATGTTTTTAGGCAAATTTGGGCTAAAAAACGGCTAAAAAAATTGGATCGTTGTTTTTTTCTGATTTTTTGCATGAAAGTAGGTAAAAGATGGGTCAAGCATATTTTTGTAAAAAAAACTTTTCAGCTCAAAAAACGCATCTTTATCTATAAGAATCACTATTAATAAGCATACATCAATGTTCTTAGCCAAATTACTCAATTTTTTGATGAAATAGATGTCTTTTTATGCTCACGAATTCTTGAATATGAAAGAATATTTCAAGAGCATGAAATTTTGGTTTCTGAACGTTTTTTTATAAGAAACAAACGACTAATTTTAATAAATCGTCACTATTTGTGTTCTGAATGATTGTTTAACGTTCATGCTCACGTAGATATCAATTATATATGTGTTAAATGCATAACCAGGTATGTCCATAAAAGTATCACTTGTTATTTTTATTTTTACAGCCCGTATTCGTGTCAGCTGATCCCTTTGATTTGCGTGGTGCTCTTTAAAACAGCTGATCCAAGTCAAGAGATTCGAGAGAAAGCTGCTCAATTGATCTGCATTCTCGACAGGTTCGTTGTATTTTCCGTAATGATTCCATTAACTGATTCTTTGCCTGTCAGTACGAAATCTTAAAATTATAACTTTATCCATTTTACCTTAATGGTTAGTACTTTTTTGCAAAAACAATTTTTGATCTTGAAAACATTGCTGTATTAATATCACTGGTGTACATCAAAATGTTTTCACCTCGCTTATCGGATTTTATCTTTTTCATCGTAGACGATTTTTCGGCTACATGGTACCGTTTCGGTCGGCAGTTGCCGCATACACGTACGGAAATCAAGCGTTCTCGCAACAGCTCGCTTTTACGCATCCTGAGCTTACACTGCCTCTGTTATCAGGTAAGGAAATGAAGTTTCGATCTTAATTGATGTTAAAAGCGATTTAAAAAGTCCATTATACGATATTCACTTTGTTGTGTCCATAGAAATGACCTTACGTTTTGAGACTGCCACCATGGTCGGTCAACGTTGTTTACTGCAATACTTGGTACCTTGGTTGAAAAATGTAGAGCTTATTGACATTTCTGAGGAACAAGATGAAGCCCACCCAAATTCCCAACACGATGAGAAACCAAGAGAAATCCCTGAGAACACGAGACAATTGAAACCTGTCACTTTGCAGGGCGAAGGTACTTTCTCTCGGATGCGCCCATCCCAGGGCATTTCTTATTAAAACCCACAACCTGATCGTTGATTATTATAAAAATATTTTGCAATGTTTTTCTATTTAAGACCTTTCCCAGCTTTTCTGCTCATGATTTTCCATATTTCAATTCCCTTTGAAAAATGTTCCATCCCCTGTTTAAATTTTGGGTACCCGAGCGTAAAAGTCTAATAATATTAATTGTGAACTAATTAATCTGTAGTCTCAGTTTTTAGAATACATCCTAATGTTTTCTATAGTACAGTTCTCCGCCTTGATTCCAAGTCTAAAACATCGTTTGTTATGATATAGGCTGGGGATCAGTGCACTCAACCCAAATGGTATTAAACAACTTGTTTTACTTGACTGTGAAATACGAAGAATATTACAGCAAAGAGATTGAAGAATGCTGGTCCGCTTTGTGTGCTCGTTGGGAGCAAAATGTGACGCGTATATTGGATTATTTGATCGTGATGGCTGGTGTATGCGGCACTCCCGTCTTGATGCATGTAAGATAATCACCGTTTTTTGAATAGTAATATAAAGATGATAAAGGCCTTTCTTTGTAATGGTTTTTGTGGTTAAGCGTGTCTGTTTTAACTTAATTTTTCCTTTATTAAAACACTAAAAACAGGGGCATAAATACGAGCCTAAATTGCAGAATACTTCTAAACATAGATATAGTCACCCCCCCTATTATTATGAGCGTTTTAAATTAAATATCCCCGCTCAAAAGTCCATTAAAGTCTTCACTCGTCAACATTTTATGTGGGACTAAAACCAGTGACCAATGTCACGCAGACAATAATGATCCATTTAACTATTTTTCACACGTTTAGGCGAAGAAAGTAGCAATTTATATTGCACGCGCTAAAACGGAGAAAACAATTCACGTGTTGACAGAAGAACTCAGAGTAAGACGATTTTCTTTTTAGATTTTCGGTGCATTTTTCCTTTTCCTGATAGATCGTAAATTTATTTTGTTGTGTTTCTGGCTTTCAATCCAATTTCAATATGACAACCTCTTTCGCCGTCCACTATTTTTCCATTCGCTATTTCTGTTGTATCAACCATCACAAGCGTAATATATTAACTGTAAAATATTTGGAACTATTCAACGATAAGTCATGCCTTTACAGGATCTGAAACCGAACCAAAATGTTCGAACTTTTCGTTCCGATTAAAAGAAAATTCATAATTCGGGTACTTTTTGTGACCGCACTTTGAAAAAGGCGAAAGCAATTTATTTTGGGGAAACTACAGTAATTTGAGATCTACGAACGTCTCTATTATATTACGCCCCTTGCTTGCTGGGAAATAGGTTAGTCCAACTGATAATCTTCTTTCACTTCTTTATTCAGCTTACTGAAATCGTTACCAACTTTTGGGACCGTTTGGACTGTCCACCGTACATTAAACCACTGAACAAATGTATAACGCCACCATCCACCGTATCGACAGGTCGTAAGAATGAAGACTACAAGAAAAACATTACGTCACCTAAGAAACAACCATCGCTGGACAGTGAATATCCAGAAATGAGAAGCGAGTCGCCCTCTTTTCCTCAGCAAGCACCCTTCAATAATCGACTAAGTACTGAAAGATCGTCTATCAACTCTGCAAGGAATTTTGCTGAATCTGGTAAGGATAAGGTTATTCTAAGAATTTTATTTGACAATTCATTCCAGAAAAGAATTTTCAAGGTGGTTAGGGAGTCAAGGGCACTCTTTAGAACCTCCTAATAAAGACTCCTTATTTTAGATACTTTGTGTAACGTTCTCCGCCCCCGTTCGTTTGACATAGTTCAATTTTTATCGCTTTTGGATTTGCAACTACTTAGCCTTATCTATTTTTATTTAACGATGTTTAGTTTAGGGTTATGTTTGTTTACTTTTAGTCCTTTTAGACTTCAGAGGTGTTTTTACGTAACCAAGCCTTCCCCACGGGTTAATTAGTGGTGCAGTAGCTTCAACATACAAGCTTCTAGAGTTAATTGTGCTATCGTCCCTCAAATAACACAAACTATTTCTTTTTAGTGTTGGAATCAGTTAAAGCCAGTCAGATGGCATCACAAATCGAACAAAAGAAAACGGAGACAGGCTCTTCAGAGTTATGGATGTTGAATTGGGTCTTGAAGGCTCATTCAATGCAAGGCGTCGGTCTCCCATTGCCAATGCCTTACGAGTTACAATATTTTGCGCCAATAACTCAAGCTTTCCCTTTGGCTTCTCCTCCTGCTCAATTATACAGGTAGGCATTTTATGCATGTTAATAGATCAGGCCAAACCAATAAGTTTCTCTTGCAAATTAGAAAAAACAGTTGGCTTTTGCTGCAGTTTGCTGTAGTTTTCTTCCTGCGGACTAAGCTTGATCAAAAATTTTGAAGTACAGGTCCCAATATAATTTTGAGTATAAACACGATTTTACCATACCTTGCTTGATTCACTTTTTCCAGGTGTAACTTCTCGTTGATGCTATTGGCAGAGATTGTTTCAGACCAGCGAGATATTTCTTGGATATTCTATCTACCGTTGCTTCTTCACGTCGGCTTCCTAGGTATGGAACAATGTAAACATACCCTTTTGCAGTTAGTAGACCTCTTCCTGGGAATCTCGATCGAATTGTATTGGATATAAACGAAGACATACGAATGAACTTTCCCCTTAGCTTTTTCCACTGAATTATATCCTAGTGAGTAATTAATTTCTCTCTCCTCCTTAAATTGTAAACCTTTTTTGCTACACTATTTTACATAGTTTAAACCAAGATTTTTAATGTTCTTGTCTTTTATCAATAGGACTGGATCATGCCAAGCCATTGGTTCATGAAAATTGTAAACGTCTCATCATTAACCTTCTGGTAGTGTTAGTATGTGATGGTGATCGATCAACCATTGCCAAAGCTCTGATGGACTTCCACACTGTCTCCAGTACGGCACTAAATCGTAGTGCAAGTTTGAAGAACTCCAACGTGAAAACAAGTGCTGATGGTGCTGTACTGGAATCGGACGAACTACTCAAAGATGAAGAGTAAGAAAAAGAAACCTTTCTGTAAAACAGTAGTTCGTTCAAAAATTAAACCTATCAAAAGAAAGTTATGAAATAGTAATTCTTGGCTGACTTTTTATAAGAATCACTATGGTGATTGAAAGACCAAGTCCCGAATTTTTCAAACACAAACATTGTTTCTTTGGGGCAATTCTGTGGTGATGAAGAAGATAGACCTAAGAACCAATATGCCTAACCGTGATCTCAACATCATTACCATGATGGCAATCCTGAATTACTTTTGGAAAGCTAAGAACAAATCATACACAGATTTGAAATATTATGTTTCAATAAACTTCATTATAGACCTTATTCCCTTTATTCTTTTCAGCCGAGAGAACTTGGTTGCACAAGCAGGTGGTCCAGAACTGGAAGAAAGGGGACTAAGTATCGATGAAAGAGCAAGAGAAGTCATTGAATATCTCGCCAAAAGGTCAGTCTCGTTTTTAACGGCGAATTATCTTTCACGCCAAAGCAGATTTAAAGCGGTTTTAAGTGAAACAATGAAAAATTTGAATTTCATTTGAAATGGTTTCCAAGAACTAACTAATTCTCCGACTAGGAGACCGGGAAAATGCTCAAAAAGCACTTCAATTAACTATTCTTATAAAGTAGGGTTTTTTCAATTGTCAAGTGCGAATTTCTGAAGTTGAATAATTTATATTTTCATTTATTTTCCGTTCTCAGCGATTGTAAGCCATTGTGGGCATTTGAAGACATTACTCCACGAAATGGCACAGTGAAGAGTGCGGACCAACTCGAGTCATTCCTACAAATCATCGTTCAACTCTTTGATGATGCCCTTCCAAACGCCCTTCTACCAGGGCGGTGGGCGCGTGAATCTTTACACTGGGCGACGTCGTGCTCGTCACGCCATTATGCGGGCCGTTCTTTCCAGATTTTCCGTTCGTTGAAAATTCCCTTATCGTGGCCGATGTTGTCGGATATCTTGCAGCGATTGGTTGAATCGGTCGCCGACAGCAGTGACGACGTTCAGGTAGGAAAAAATTGTTAACAAAAAAATAAAATTCGGATTTATTTTGAAGCCATTTTTCAAAATTTAAAATTTAAAAACAGTCAAGCGATATATTTCGGTTGTATCGCCATTCTCAAGCTTATAAAAATGTTCTAAAAGTGTTCTATCAAAAGTGGAATTTGTTTTTTTTTCTACGACGACAACAACGACGACGACTGGGAATTGGATTTTATTTTTTCTCCAAAATTTGAGTTTTAGTGTTCTTATAAACTGGGTTCTAAATGAAAAAGTGTGTACAGTCTATAATAGGGAAAATTTGACGTGAAAGTCAAAGGAATGCATTTTAGTAGTTTTTTACCAATAAACTGTTTGAACGGTCGATTTTTTATTGACTCGAACACTGAGGTTTTCTTTTATGAATTGTACATCAAGAAAACATTTTTCCTGTCATTCTTTTCCATTGACTACAGATTTATTTCCCTTCCGATATTTTGATGAGCATTTTTTTGTGTTCTTAAAACACAAGTTTAGATCCTTTTTTATGATTTTTCGTTTCAAGATCTTTGGCGGGTTGATTTAACCCTATTATTATCAAGCTATTTGGGAGTTCGTATTTTGAAAAATACCCTTTACTAAAACGGCTTAATGTTGAGTGGATAAACATTTTTCTGAAAGCAAAAAGAATTTAAAAAAAATGAGAAAATCTTTTTTAAAATGAATTTTGGATACTTTTTTGAAACGTCACATTGATATCTAAAACCTGTTAAAATTTGAAGTTAGTTTGATAAATGTATCAAAATTTATGCCTGCATTAAAAAGTCATAACAGTGATCTACTGGACATAAAATTTGGTGTATTTTTTTCTAACAAAAGACAGAATCTTTCAGGATGTTTATACTATTTTCAGTGATTTATCAGCTAAATAATGCGAAAGTGCTTAAAACACTTCTATGATAAAAATAGTTTAGGGGGTCATATTCCATTAATTTTGAATTTCTGGACGATGCAACATGTCCGAAACATTGAAACATTTGCGAATACATTAAAAAAAAAACATTTATGAAGACACTTAAAAACCGAGCTTAAATGCTAAAAAATTTAGGACTCCCAGGGACTCCACACGGGGCTGAAAATGAAACTGTTTGAGCATTGACTTGTTATTTCAAAAAAATATTGATTATATTTTAAATTTCAATACGGTTAATGTATTTTGATTATCATTCGGCGACGCAAAAAAATCTTAAGTTCATTTGAATGTTCGTTAAAGCTTTATAGCGAGTGCAAGTCACGATATTCATTTTCAGAGAGCCTTTTTGGAATTATTCCTATTTTAAAGAAATCGACCCCATGGAAAACAACTTTTCTTTTACCTTTGATGAGCAAGTTCCTTTGGATAAAAAAAGTGGTATTTTTCATTCGTTATGATAGCAAGAAAACTCCGCATTAATTCTCTTAATATATTGGATGGGCAGCTGATTTTTTCACTAAGTTTTTGATTGGTTCTTTCTCGTGTCTAGGCTACGTTGTATATTCCTTCGTTTCGAGCGTAAAACTCCTACTCTTCGGGATATGAGCACTGCTCTTGTTTTGAATATTGAAATTTTCCGGATAAATCGCATGCGCACTGAGGTTTTAATGAAACAATAGAAAGTTTCGAAACCTAAGCCAATCAGCTGTGTTTTAAACATTCTTTTATTTGAAATCACTATTGATAAACATCTTTTGTGAAAGTTGTCTATTATGTTTAAACCTATTAATAAGAAATTCCCGGTGGGGTTACTAGTGGCCGCCTATAGCAGTGCCTATAGACCAAGGGTAAGGTCTAAAAGCCTGGAGCTGTCTATTGTGTAGACTATCTCGTGTCATGATAATGTTTCTTATCATGGTTGAAAAGTCTTTCCCCATTTCATTTTAGATCAGTCTTTAAAGTTCTTTTATACTAGAACAGGCAGAAAATGAATAACACGGGATTTTTAAAACCTTCGGATGAAACTGCCGATCGAATCAAAGTACAAAGGGAGTCGCTTGAAGTTTACCTTGTTATTCTCTTGGTCACACTCTTGGTAACACTCCTTTTACACGTGTTCGTCCAGTTCTGCATCCATAAGGCCCGTCTACACAATAACAATTATTACCTAATCCGTAGTCTCTCCTTGGCTGATTCGTCGACTGTTATTCTTTCCATATTTTTGTGTTTACTTGCAATAATGAGGGTCGATTTGGAATATAAAAGAGTAAAGATGTTTCTATCAGTTTTAATGTTTGGCTCGTTCACGACTTCCTTACTGATTACAATAATGATCGTCTCTGATCGATGGATCGCCATGCAATACGCCTTACGATACAACACTATTGTCACCAAACAAAGGATCGCACGTTTGATATTTCTGTCAAGTTTTCTATCTGTTGCTATCCTTTTTTTTTTATTGACACCACCTCCAATGGGTGGGTTCCAGAATAACCAAAATCTCTTTGTCAATCCATACGTTGCAATATTCTCCGCCATCTCCAGAATAATAACTTGTATCGTCATCCTCGTCATGGCCGCACTAACTATCCGAATTCGAAATCGCAATCAAGCTCACATTCAAAACATTGATAATTTTCACGGTAACGAAGCTGAAAGATTGCATACGATTCAAAGACTAACCAGAAGCATAAAAGATGTCTTGAAATTAAATATATGGACTTGTGTGTTTCTTGTTCCGCTGAGTATTTTATCTATACTGAGGGCGTTTCATAGTTTCCAAACACAAGAATTTGGTGTATTGGTCGCCTTTTTCAATTTAAATCTCATTTCGAACCCGATTGTCTATCTGACCTGTTTCACACAGATACGTAAATATTGGTACCGTGCTTTATTTGTTAGAAATACTATAGACATCCAGGCAAATTGATGACACTAATTGACACTGCAGTTATATGATAATTAGAGATTTTATCTAGCCAAGAACAGAGACTAGGTAATGTAATGAGGGATAGAACCATCCCTACGTGGAATAAATTGCCGTCTGAGATGGTAGCTGCTGATTTCATAAAAGGCTTCAAAGAAAAGTTGAAAGAAGCATCCAAAGAAGTTCGATACACGAAATTTGTAAAGTGAGATTGGTTTAGAGGCCACTGAGTTCCTACAACCTGTAAAACATTCTTAGTTACCATATTTAACAGTTTTAATTTAATCGTTGCTAAATCTTAATTGGCCACCCAAAACATGTTAGTTTTCCTTCAACGGCTTAAAATTTATAAAACAAAATTTGAAAGGATTTGGTTTTTGGTGATATATATTTTTTTGAACCTGTCTCCATGCATGCCTCGCATTATTAGCCCTTTAACTGCCGTTCGTTTTTTTTAAGGTTCGACCATATTTGACAGATGTCGGCATATGCCGACAAGAGCGACCACAAAGCTTACCATCACATTTAGCTTTATTTTCTGAAAAATATCAGAAATGTAATATATATGTTTACTTTGAGTTGAAATATGTAGAATTATGAAAAACATCTTTGAAATTTATTTTAATTATTTAACGGCTATTTAATGAAATCTAGTTCAAAATCAAATTTTCAATAAACTTAAAAAAAACTCTGGCAAATAGGTCGAGATCTCTCTTGTCGGTATACGCCGACAGCGGCACTGAAAGGGTTAGGAAACTGAATGAAGATTTTCGAAGAAGATATGAAGATATCAACCTTATAGGCTTTTTTACTAGGATTTTTTCCCCTTTTTAGTTTTTATTTCGAAGGGTGCCACCCCGCGCGCCCCCTTTAACAATTATTTGAGGGATTCGAACTAACATTTATGTTGGACCCTCGCTTGTATTAATTTTATTGAGAGTTGATGTAAACAGAGTGTGAGTAAGAAAGGATTACTTTGTTTTAGCTCATATAAATTTCACGTAAATCGGTTTCTTTTCAAGGCCATTCATAATACAATAATGACCGGTTAGTGAGGGCTGTACTGAGAAATATTGCCCGGGGTCTAGTAACGACCGAGCTTGCGAGTTTTCATTCAGAAAAAATAATGACTTTTACATTACCTTAATTTTGATCTTAGGCGACTTGGATTCGAAATTTTCTAGGTTCTACTTTAAAATAAAAAACGACATTATACTTTGCTAACATAGTACTGTATAAGATTACCGTTAAATCAGGGGGGGGATCGGTAGTAAAATATCAGACATATATGAGTAGTAAAAGGATTTTTACGAATTTTTTTACATACCACCACCCAGACTCTTGGAAGAGGTATTTTTGGGACAGTTTTTGGGACAATTTGTCATGGAGACCACCTATTTTTTGGTTACTTTTCGGACTGATTTTACAAAAAAAAACTAAAAAATGATTATTTCTGTGACCTGTGACACATTTTTCACTTTGTGCAAAAATTAATGTTTTGCCCTTAGAATTAAAGTCTTTTTTATATTGACAAAAAATTTCGAGAATTTTTCTTTTGCAGCAAACAACATTCCAACAGAAAATTTTTTCAAATTATAAAAATTTTCAGATTTTTTCAGAAAAGTCATGCAAAAAATTAAAAGAATTACAAAAATAGCTAAAATTTGCTAATTTTATCAGTTTTAACTACCCAGGTAGTAAATTCTTTCAACATTTAACACATAGTTACCACCCATTTTAGTATTTAACTACCCTGGGTAGTAAAGATTTTTTTCGATTTTTCGTCACACCACCACCGTAGTAAACGTCATTATGTCTGAGATTTTACTACCGACCCCCCTGGTTAAATCAAAGTTTCTTTATGAGTGATGATAAGTTTAAAAGTTATTTGTTAACTTTAGCCTCTAGTTGACAGGGTTCAATACCAAACAATAAAATATATTCTGAAATTTTGAACCCACATAAGACTTGCGACGGTACTGCATAGTAGCCCTTTTATTTATGTAAAAATAGTCGATATCTATGGAAATTTCGAAATCCATTGCCGTACGCCACGTTATACGTGAAATTTGCCTTTTTATTGCCTGGGGTGTTTGACCTAAATGAAGGTTCCATCTCTTTACCAGATGTCTTCATATGCCGACATGAACAAGCGCTGGTAATGTATACCATCACTTTCAGTTATATAAGATTCTCTAAAAAATCTAGTTTAAAATCAAACTGTCAACCATTAAGAAAAACTGGCAGTAGAGTGAAATCTCTCATGTCGGCAAATGCCGTCATGGAAACCGCTCATGTCGGCATAGGTACGAAAAGGGTCAGGAAAACATCTCTCCCATAATTTTAAGGTATTTGGTCAAAAATTTCGAAATATTGAGTTTATGTATTCGAGATAAATCGAAGGAGACGGTATAAAGCAAAGTTGACATGTCTCCAAAATCGCCCTCCACTTTGCTCAAAACGGTAAAAACACCAAAATACCGTCGTCTGTTTAGGTAAGCAAAGGCAATGTAGACTTTGTTTTGCGTTGACTTCACTTACCGTCACCCTCGATATCCTCCGATATATAAACTCACTAATGTAGGTCAATACGATTGTTTCTTTTCATCCGTCTTGACTGTAATTGACATCATATTCACCTTTTTGTCTTTTTCAGGGATATTTCATGGAAATTCTAATGACATTCTTAGCAGAAGTTGATTATGCATTCAATGACCGTCCAAAATCGGTTCTGGAACAAATGGACACTATAGCCAGACGTACTAGTAGTTTACAAGATTTGAACCCGGCCGAACAGCAAGAGCAGGGACAAGACTTGGTTGCCGAAAGTATGGACACCCTTAATGCGATCGGGAAGCCTCCTCACAACACATCCACTATGATATCGCAGCAACACATACGATCGCATAGTTACGACGTTGATCACAGTCACAGTACCAGGCTTCGTGTTCAAGGATTTGAGGGCAAGCGTAAAGATCGAAGGTGAGTCCCGATTTAGTTGTTGATTTAGAGTCCGTTTCCATTTCGGTCTTATATCTGAGGTCTTTAGGGTTCATTTGGACAGCATACTTAAAATGTCAAACAGCTAGGTTAAAATCATAAAGTCGAAGAACCACCCAGTTGCCCTAAGCGAACCCTAAATCTTGACTGACCCTTCCAAGTCCGCACTATTTCGAAACTGGAAAGTTTTGTTTAGAAATTGTTTCTTCAATTAGGGAGTCGCAGAGATCCGGCTTGCACTAGCCCGCTTATTTCGAAGCCCAGCTTTAGGTTAATACTGAAATACTGGGTTGAGGATTGATATGGATATAAACTTTTTATCTAATGATAAATCAAACGTTCGAATTCAAAAAGGTGAAGGCCTACTTGAATCAAATATTTGCTTCCATAATAGCGAAACTTAAAGGTAATTTTTTAGACAAACTGAAAAATCTCTAGAGCTGGGTCATGGCGTAATGCTTATAATAATATGTAGCTCCATTTTCTTCTTAGATATGATAGCGAAATGGCATTACAAACACATTCCGTCATGAACTCGCCTCTTGCATCTTCTACCACATCAAGCAAAGAATTTAGCGAATTTCAGTTGCCCGAGAGTCCTTATGATATGTTAGCCCGATTATTCTGGATCGGAGTTTCATTACTAGAATCGGATTACGAACACGAATTCTTATTGGCTATCAAGTTGTTGGAAAAGGTTTGCTGATTTATTTCGATTTTTTGGTTACGAGAATTAATGGATTGTCGCGAACCCATCAGCCTGGGGCGCTTTTATTTTTTGGAAATTTTTCCGATTTGTTGATCTTTAGATTTCTCTACTAAAAGGCGGCAGACTAAAGGGAAAATTAATTGGTTTCTTAAATTTAAAATTCATTTGTTTTTTATTTTGTGCTTGGGTATGGGGCAAATCTCAACATAATTATCTTACAAATTTTTTGTTGATTACTGACTCAGTTAGAATTTCTCTTCAAAATTGAAAGTTTTGTACCGTCTGATACTACATGACAGATGTATGTAGGAGAGAAGCTTTTAACGCATTTTGAAAAGTCTCGCCACGCCGTTTTTGATCTTGTATAATACCATATTCACGACTTCCCAGAAGAAAGTTGGAAATGCAATTTTATTATAAGAATCTCTTTGAATCACTTATTCAGTCAACGGACGACAAAAAATATCAAGATTAAGCGCGTTCTGGTTTTAAATAGAGTTCAACTATTGTTTTTCCTTAGGTTTTGGAAACATTGGACTTAAAAAGTTCAAGTGGTATCGATCGAGTTGAATTGGTTTTCAGTAAATTAAATTGGAACAGTTTCCCTGGCGTTCAAAGTCTATTATTAAAGGTGAGATTAATTTTTCAAATCTGTCACGTTTTTTATCTGGAAAATTTAGGAATCGGGATTTCATAGAGAGTGTATCTCAAAATTCGAAAAAAGCATTTTTCTTATAAATTATCATTATTATTTCAAGTTTAAGAGATGGATAGATGGATAGTTCGTTAAGAGACAAAAACACGTTTCTAGTCACTTTTTACGCCTGTTTTCGAAAAGAGTTTCGCATGAATTGCCGTATGTTCTCACAGCACGATTGAGTATATGAGAAAAAAAGGCTTACTTCTTGTGCTAGCAAACAAAACTTTTCACGCAAACTTAGTGTGTATAGTTTTCGAATGGATTCCTGCTTCATCAAGCTGTGTGCTTTTAACAGCCATAATCGTTTGAGTAGAGTCCCTATTTTTATTACATGAGAAATTCCCTGTTGAAAAAAAACATACAAAAGCATGAAATAGCGTAGCGAACCTGGCATTTCTCTCCTTTCGTTTCTATAATTTAACAACCTCCCCTCCCAACCTAGCCTAGCTAACTAAGCCCGTACTCACTAGGCTAATAAGACACGGCTTCCGGCGATATAGCGTTATTTTTAACTGTATATTTTATTATTATTATTATTATTATTTCATCAAAGGGTTTGACTTGTTCAGCTACTGCCGAGCCAACCCTCGGTCTTCTTTCCAAACTGACCAACTTGACATCGATTGCTATCATCGATCCAGCCCCTTCTTCTGGTCTCTCGTTGAACGTTATCGCCTTGTTACCAAAATTGATCCTGAATTTTGATGACCCAGACGAGTTTTGTAAGGACGCTGCACATAACATCGAAATTGTAAGTGTTTTTCCAGAATTAAAAAAATCAGTTTTCAGGAAGATTGTAGAACACTCTAGCGCTCGTTACTGAGAACTCTTATTCAATCTGTCTCACACTACTCTGTTGCAGTGTGTAGTAGATTAAGAAACGAAACTGAATTTTCCCTTGTAGTCAGGTCTCGAAAAAATCATTAAGATACTTCAAACGTTTCTGAATTTGATGGAGTTGTTACTTGGCTTATTTTGGCTTAAAAAATAATTTTCAACAAGCATAGGTATATTCATATACCATTGGAAAGAAAATTTAAATCTGAACAACTTTCTTTACACAGAAATGTGAAAAATGAAGCGTGTCCTTGAAAGTTAAAGTTGGTATAGTTGGTTTAGTCCATAACTAACTCATAACTTATGTTACGCGACTTTGTCGAAATAAGAAAGTTGTTCAATTTTTTCCAACAGTATATAATATGTGTACGTTTTAAAAAAATGACTAAGGGGCAACTCTACCAAATTTCAGACCTCTTTCATACCTCTTTGAAGTGTTTTTGTCATAGTTTTTTACTATGGATATGGTGAAAAAAAACTGATACATATGTGGTGTAACCATGGCGTTCTAAATTGAGCCTCCACAAAATCGAAGTCGCTGCACGCTTGCTAAGCCTGTAGATTTAGAACGCCATGGGTGTAACTTTACTGGCTTTCAACAGTTTTCTGAAAGTGTCACCTAACCCGTAATAATTAGTATAATATGTATCTATTGTTTCTTTTGTTTAAAAGGCTTGCCGATCGAACACCAGTCTACGTGATTTAAGTTTGATCATGAAGATGTATAAAGAACGTGAATATTCAAAGAGTGTTCAATTCTGGATTGAAGTCGTTTGTAAAAATATGATCGAAGCTTATCCGAATCTTGATGCCCTTCTACTTGCACTGCTTATCGAAGTATGTTTGTTTTATGTAATGTGTAGTAAAATGGTTTTATAAAACTAGAATGCTTGGAAATTTTCTGAAACTTCACCCAATTTTGCAAGTGATAAATTTAAAACGAATGGGGAAAGGAATGACAACTTTAGGCAAATTTTTAAAGGCCGCTACCCACTCTGCATTTTATGGTCGGCGAACAAGGCGCACGGCTTGGGCACTTTGGTCGCTGAACGCTTTTCCCATTCCACTGATCTGCACATTTTTTATTTTTCATATTGTTGATATTTTTTGCACACGGTACAAGAGAGTTAAGTGTCTCTTCTGATTGGCTAATTAAAAAAGAACAAGAGGGAAGCTGCACAGCTCAGCAAAAAAAGTTGAAAAGTTTTAACTCTTGTTGCGCTCAAAGCGACAGCCTTTGAAGGCTTGATTTATGAAATTTATGCAATAATTAGGCCGCGCGCCTTGTTCGCCGACCATAAAATGCTGAGTGGGTAACGGCCTTAATGTCCAAACCTTGATTTTTATCTCCTGGGTTTTTCCCTGTGATAAAAAAAACCTAGATTCGTTAAGAAATCCCGCCTAACCCCACCTTTTAATTTTCTTCCGGATAATATGACCTCAAAACTGGTGGCAACTTATTTTCCTAGAATAGCCAAAGTCTTCTCTTTTGATTTGATATATTATAATTAACTCTTTTTTTTCAGATTCTGGAGATGGGACCTGCAATATTCCAACAGCCAGTTCTTACTATTATCTTTGCTTTGGTCAAATATGCTGAGTCAGCGTCTCCAGGCATGAAGCAGTTTCACAGTCATTTATTGAGAGTCATTACATCACATGTGAAGGTTCGTAATAATAGAGAATACATTACTACAGTGCATGGGAAATTATTTTTTACTATCAGCCATTACGAGAAGATTGTCTTTGAGAAGAAGTTCAGATTTTTGTACCGTTTAGGCTATTTCGCCAAATGTGGTTTACAGTATAGGCTCTCACTTATTCGAACTTCTATCATTTGAATCTTTCTAAGGGTAAACCCTCGTAAAATACTCTCTACAATTCGAATCTCTCTGTAATTCGAACGAATAAGATTCTCTGTTCGAGTTCGGATTAGCGAGAGCCAACTGCGTTAAAGGATAAGATTGGTAGTTTTGCTTTTAAAATAGTGACATAATGCAATGGTTCAAATGAACACATCGGTTTTAGAATCTTTGTGAATGTGAAATTCTGTTTAACCTAGCATGTGCTGTTGGCCAATTATCGGAAAACAACACTCTATTCTATTGTTCTATTGTTCTACCAGGCTCCATTAGAATGGAATTGTTTTCTTTTTCAACCCAACAAAACATTCGTTATTCTCTTGTTTCTCTTACATTTTTTTTATAAGAACATCCAAAATCTTTAAAGCTTTCAGTTGTTTTAGCTTTTTGAATTTTCAGCCAATAATGTTCTTAACTTAACATGTTTTCCAGTGTTTTCGCAATTTGGTGAGTATTTTTGTCCATTTTCATAAGAAGTCGGGTGTTTAAGAGTCCACAATTACAAAGCCTTAAAATGTTCTTAACCTAGTCTTGATATTTTAGCCATCGAAGCCTTATCTTATAAAGTATGTTCTTATAAAAAACGTGTAGCAAAATGGAAAATAATCTATTACCCTTGGTGTCAAAAATTAAAGTGGTTCTTTTTAGGTTTCAATGATATTTTTCAGGATTCATTTTTCCTTTTTAGTCGATTTTTAGGCTACTAAAAACGCTGCTCATGTTTTGATTTTTTCGGGGAATAATACGTTTCATCCTTTTATTGCAATAGAACAAAAGCTGTTTGCCGGATATCTTTCTTGCTAATGGTGTTACTATTTTTAAAATGTTTAATTTGCTTTTATATTTAGGATGTAAATTTGTGGAAAGATTCATTGAACATTCTCAAATTGGTCGTGTCTAACTCCTCACAAATTCAACAAGTGAGCGGTACACAGACTGGCATCACATCCTCACAATTAGTTCAACCTCAAGGCTCCATCGGCTCTTTACTCACACTAGCTCCAAAACTACCCTGGGGTGGTTCCAATCTTTCAACATCTGGCGAAAATCCGTTCCATTTCTCATCACAGATGTTTAAGAAAGAGTTGCCAGGCCGTACGTTAGAATTCACGTATAACATGGAGAACACGCCGGTCATAGGCTCAAAACACGGCGATATACGTGAGGAGAACAGTGAACACGGGATTACAGTGTGCGGCACGTCAGCACCATGCTGGAGAAAACCACACGGTTCTCAGGTAAATTTTATCTTTTGATGAGATGGAAAATTTTCGAAATCGTTTTTGTTTTTCATTGCACTTATTCATTCGGTAATATCAATATTTTCGTTTTGCGTTTTGCTCGATGAACCGAGATAAAGCGATATAAGTGACCTACTATTTGCCACAAACTAGTGAGAGATATCGCATTCAGTATTTTCTTTGGATTGTAATCACAAAATGTTTTTCGATATTTTTCTTGTTAAAAAGAAATTTCTTTCTTTTTAAATTTAACAGCGTCGAACGAAGGAGAGACTAGCGCAATTGCTACCACTGTGTGGACACAAGGGTGGCCTGAAACAGAGCTTATCCGTCATCTTCAGTTCGTCAAGCGAACTGGGTGAACGCGCAGGCTCCTCAGAGGAGGCATCAGGTGATGAGCAGGGTAAGCCAGGCGAAACGAATGATGATGAGTACTCAGGTCAACAATTGACGAAGCTTTTCACCGATTTCGACTTTTTGGATGATGAACTGGACAAGGAGACGGAGATTGGAGGTTTCAGGTGCCTCTCGAATTATATTTTTTGTTTCTGTGTTCTCACCATGATCTGATATTCTGACGGTGGATTTGTGGTCGCCCCGATTTAGCCCGATCTCATGCGTTAAAATCTGTTATTTCTTTTCTAAAACTTTTCTAGAAGCTGTTCTGTGAAATGCACGCAAATCTCCTAAAAGTGTGTGTTGGTTGAATAAAAGTAATAGAGACAATATTTCTTAATGTAAATGTAATATGACAGTGTTTTCTACGTTATGTTTATTTTTTAGTTGGACGTCGACGACAGAGCTGGCTGATGGTGAGGATGATGGTCGCATATCACCATGTGAAAGTGAATCTGATCAAGCGGTCAGTGCTGGCAAAGATGATGAAGTTTCTGCTGATGAAGAAGAATCTGATGTAAGAAAAGAAATCCCCTTGAACTGATTGGCTCCCAAATAAAAACAAGACATTCTATTGGCCAACTTTCAATCTAACACCTTTTCTAACTTAAACGGATTTTTCTCAGTAACAACGACTCGTCTATACGTTTCGACTAAGTTTTACCGGCAGTTCTTCCATATTGACCATGTTGCTATCTTAAAAATTTAAATTCGTTGATAAGATTAGGTGGTAAGGGTGGGAAATAACTTTCGAGGCTCAAAGATTAGTCGATCATTTTCAAGTTATCTTTAAAATTTTTAACCGATGATCTTTTTTACAGAGTTTACATCGCTCACAACACGAATCCTCTCTCGCCTCTGTCAAAGAAGACGATGTCGATATCGTTGACTCGCCGCCCAACCTTCCACACGATGACTCTGTGGCGGAGAGATCTTCAACTCCCACCACCCATAGTACCACAATTACAACAACAACGAGTCCGCCCTCGAGTGAATCTCATAGTGAGCCAGTCACGCCCGACAAACGCCCTGAAACACCAAGTAGTCCGATCACAGTACCAAAAGAAGTTAACGAGAGCAGGCAGACAGACGACGATACTGCACCGACATCCAGCCCCATATCTCAATCAAGGTACGTGATTAATTACCGATCTTGAAAAGTCCATTAAAAATCTTTCCGCTTCACTTTAATCAGTCTTCTCCATCTTGTTACAAAGGCTCGTTATTTGTACATATCAAAACATAACAGTCCTAGTTTCGTTTTAAACCTATCCGGTTGTTTTTCACCTTGTTGGAACCATAGTATAAGAAAGCCGCGGCTGGAATGGTAACATCTGAACTTCTGTTGTTCTATGTCTGTCGTATTTGATGACTATCTTTTGATCAAGAGATCAGTAATGTAGCATATTTAATGGTAAATTTTATTGGTTTGTCGTTAATACTTACTTCTCAGTGCATTTTAGACTTATTTTTAATAATATACCCTTGATAATACACTTGCATTTTAAAATCATTGTAAAGGAAAGATCAACAATAAGAAATTTAAACAAGCACAAAATGGCTGAGCTGAAAGAACTCAAAAATAAACAAAGTGCCTCGAATGCCTTCACAATATTTCAGTGAAATCTTTTTATAAGTCAATGAAAAAGTACATCAAGATAATACTGTGAAAGTTTCAAGCCAGCACCTTCAAAATTTATCATTCAAATTGACAGGAAAGTTGTCATCTTGAATATAGTTCTTATGATTTCAATTTTGGCGAAAAACTATTTTTTCCACAAAATACCCCTAAAATATGTCCAAAATTAGTGTTCTATTGGGTACAGATTCAAAGATATCTAGCAATAAAAAAACTTTTTGTGAAGGAAAATAAGAGAAAAATTTCAAAAACTATCTACCAATAATAAACTGAGCATCTTGATGTTCTTATAAAGCTCGGCGACAGAGATAGAACAGCAATTAACTAAGAAGACAATGCGGTACATATTCCAACCGCGGCTTTCTTATACTATGTTGGAACCCGACATTATCCTAATTTCTATGAAGATTTAGTGAAAATTGTGCTATCTAAAACTCAAATCAAAATTGGTAAGTGATAGTTTTTTCTTTTCATTTTCAGTTTCGATTCGACAAGTGGTTTGGAGACGATTTCTTCCACTTTGATGAGTTTTCCACCACATACGAGTGATTTCGCTGTTTTGAGTTATGACGAAATCCCTGGACGTTGGTCCAAGCTCATCACATCTTTTGTCAGCCAACCTACTATAGAGGAAGCTATTGATTCACTGCCATGTTTTCCATTAGTGTTAAAATCATGGAGTATCTGGTTATTAAGGCTAACGCGCGAGACCCGGCAGCTCGTCGTCGGTAGCTCGCTGATCGATATACTAAACAAACTGTCTCATTTAGAGGATATTCTCGAGAACGAACTACGTTTACCGTATATATTTATCGATCGCGAGGTGTTCAGTACGGGAAAATTGTTACTAAAGCACAGGTTAACCGTATTGAAATTGAATGTCGGTTTACAGGGGTTACAAGAGAAACGGGAACACACGCAAGAGAATATCGAGCTGTTGCAGTCTTCAAAGACTGATTTCTCGTCGGATGACGAACTACAGGAACTTTTTGATGAAAGTAAAGAGAAGGGTAATGAGAACACGATGATAGAGTTGTGTCGTTGTTTGTATCGCATGCATATGCAGTATGTGATGTGTTTGGAAATTTATTTGGGTTACGTCGAGAAGATCATACAAACAGTACACACATCCGCACAGGTAAGGGTTCTTAGTTAACTTTTCAAATTCGTACTCTCAACTGTTTGGTTGATTGTAACTGCGCATGCCTGTCTGTCTGTCTATCTATCAATCAATCCGTCTGTCTGTTTTACAGAGAAACTTCTAGGTAGTCAGTAAACTATAGAAATTCGAATTTACATGACAATTTCCATACATACTTTCTTCGGGTGCATATTTAGTTCGATTTGACTATTTTTACTACAAATAGATAACAGACGTTACCGTCGATTTAGTCACCATACGTTCAGAGCTTACCGCATCACAGAACTCAAATAATACAGTGGAAGATTCATCTCCAGGCCCTATAATGAGTTTCAAGGAGACAGCCGAACTTGTATCTGATGCCATTGATAAGAAACAATTTGATGAGGCTTTATCGATACTACGTTGCTACCGGCAACGCCATCCCTCACTCTCTACGTACGAAATAAGGGCGGACGAAGAAGTGGAGACAATTTTATCCGTATATGCAAGAAGTATTTTAAGGACCAGAACAGGCGTTTTTGCGTTACTCGGGAAATATGATGAGCTGAGTTACATTTGTGATAAGTTGAGCGAATCGCTGGCAGACTTCTTATCGGCTACTTACGAATCTTCACGGCGGAATAAACTCGAATCGAAACGAAAGAAAACGGAATCGGTTACAGAGGAATAGAGTTGAACAATAATATATCTATGGTAAAGGAATGACGAAAATGCAATTAATGCTTCAAATTTGGCACGTTGAAAACGAATCTATCCAGCATATCCATGACTTCAGAAAAATGTTTTATGTATGTTGGTTCACTCATTAAATTAATGCGATTTAGGTAACATTGATTTCAGTTTTAGAGACGGCGGTGTAAAAAATCAACAGTCAACAGCATTAGCTCACATCTTTTCATCGAAAAAAGTTTTCAGCTGGAAATGTTTTAGTTCCAATTTATTTCGACTAATTTAACTCGACTTTAATTAGATATTACTATAGTCTACAATAAGCAGAAGGTACCAGAAAAGATGTTTGGACAAGGAATTTTCTCTTCTCTTCTAGTACCTACAATCGTGCGATTCATACCGTAGTTTTTGTTGAGGCTGCTTAAAAAGGCCTAGAATATAGCCATGTTCGTCAGAAAATTTTCTGGGATGACTAAGTTTGTGGCTCTAGTGATTTTGTACATTCTTCGTGGGTCTAAAAAATGTAGCTTTTTTTCTACTAACATTTTTGCGGCGAAAGAAAAGCCGCCAAATTAAGTTCCCGTAAAAATTATTTTTTTCGGCTTTTCGCCAAAATGTATTTTCCTTTGATTCCTCGGTCTTTGTTTTTAGTCATTTTCAAAAGGATATACTGTGAAATTGTAGACAGTTTTTATATTATTATTTTTTCAGTGAATATTATAGTATTATTTAAAATTTATAACTTTCTAATTGAACAGGAAAATTTATCTTTCCCAAAATTTTATAATGACCCTTCTTATTGACACAAATAAAATTATCTAAAACATTATTCCTTGTTCACTCATTGCATTTGGAAAAATAAATTTGCGTGATTGCGTGAATCGAAGTTCGACTGTTTTAGGATTTTTACTCAAATTTTTAAAATTTTAACCATGCTTCCTGATTAAACTTTCCTTTATAAGAGTTAATTTCTGACAGACTCGGATGTTTACCTTGTGTAAGCTCTTTTGATGGTTAGTGTGGTATGGTGGCTTTATAATAATCACTTATTTTTCAGGTTTCCCTTAGCTTAGACAGATGATTTGATTAACATGTAGCAATGGAAAAGGATCATTATAAAAGTAGGAAGATCTACATGACGTCATTGATATTTACAAGCTACTGAACGCTAAACTTTACATAGTAAGTCATATGAAATCTTTCAGCATATGTCAGCAAGATTGTGGGGAACTTGGGATCTTAAATGCTGATATGCCGATTCCTGATTTCCAGTGTATTATTTCTAATCGATAGTTAAATGTATTCTGTCTCACTTTTTAAGCTACATTTTTTGAAAATTGTTCGCACTTCATCCGCCCGGAAGGGGTTTGTAGGAGTCTCTGGCACATTAAATTTCTTTCAATTTCTGGTTTCATTAGAAATAAGACTTATGTAAGGTTATTTTTAAATCAAATCATTTCCTGTTAGATAACGATAATAACGGTTTAAAAATAATATCAATCAATTTCCAACATTTGCACGGTAATTGTTGTCCATTTTTATGTCTGCAGTGGAAAATAAAATAAACTATCTAGACCGAATCAGGGGTTTTCTCAGATAAGTACCAGTAGTTTTTAAGTAACTACAAAGTATTTAAATCTTAATTAAACCACATCAAAAGCTATAAAGAGCCCCTCCCCCATCCGGCGGAGTCCCTATCACGCCCAAAATGAAAAGCCTCAATGACACCTCTACTCTTAGGTACCAAATAAAACAGAGGGGGGCTAATTGCCGGGGGATTGGAAATTGTACTTCTGAAACCCCAAAAATAAGGTATATATAGGCTAAAATCAGGCTATTACGAGCAAAATAAGGGTCCTTCTCTTTGACAGCTGAAAATATTCTTAAAAATTGATAAACGGGGGGGGGGGTCCTAATAAGGTCCGGGTGGTTGGAAAGTTTTTGGAAAATTAACAAGCAGGGGGGCGCTTATTTGGCACCTAAGAGTAACCTTAAAAGCCTTTCAGTTGCCAAACTAGTGAAAAAGAATCGTGCCCTACACTTTTTAGATCCCACAAGCAATTTACACACATATATGCAAGACAACAATAACTTTTTTCTAGGTGTGTTCCAAAACTAAAAATCTTTTTGCTCTGCCAAACTTTAGCTGTGAAATTTCTTCTTCGAAGTTCTAAAGTTTCTTATCTTACCGATGATTTGGAAATTCTATTTCGGTATCAAGGAGTCAGAAATCATCAATTAGAACACCATATGAAATATGCTGGCCGGAACCTTAAATTGTATTTGATTGAACCACAAAAACGGATAAAGACATAAATATCACGATTGAATTTTTCATTAATAGCGATAAGTCCAATTCCGGGGGGGGGCACTATGTTTTGCAGGATGATGGGTATGTGTCGCCCGACTTTTGGTTGTCGGGCCCTTGTAGGGACTAAAACGGACCCTTAGAGGGATTTAAATGGAGAAATACCGGAATTTTGGTGAATTTTGTGACCCTTATTGGGACTGTTTATTTAGAAATTTCTCGGCTTTGTAGGGTAATTATATAGAATTTGAGCGGTTTTTACAACCCTTAGGGGGACTGGAATTAGATTATGTAATTTTTACTACTCTAGTGGGAATTTGAAGATAAAAAAAAGGGACCCTTAAGGACGGCATATACCCGTACCCTCCTTTTGCTTGGTACCTAAGGGGCCCAAGTCCAAAAAACTTGATTTGGAAGTACGTTATCCAAGCTCTGGATAAAAAACGGACCTTTTCCCGTTTATAAGCTGTGGATAAGTATACATCCCTCAATCGATCTGAAATTATAAATTAGAATTACTCATTGCAGTAAATCAGACTTCCGGATAAAAAATTAAACTTCCCTAACGGAAAATGCTAAAATGGAAGTACTTTATGTTATGCTTAAAACCTTTTATGGTCTAAATTTATTCTGTCGCCATTAAGATGCCTAAATAATTAGCGACTATAATAAATTATCAAAAATACGGTAAAATTAGCGATTTTTTGATGATTTTAGGA
The DNA here is from genome assembly GCF_902728285.1 of Clytia hemisphaerica. Classification (NCBI taxonomy): domain Eukaryota; kingdom Metazoa; phylum Cnidaria; class Hydrozoa; order Leptothecata; family Clytiidae; genus Clytia; species Clytia hemisphaerica. The sequence goes on along the minus strand of NW_027103699.1, from coordinate 739,883 downwards.
ATAACCAAAGTCTTTAGAAACAATTGAACGCTTAATAAATGCATATTTTTGTTATGACCACCTCCGGCTATGTTGCAATGTCTCCCCTTCATTGTTTCAATCTGAAAGAATTCGCTTTCATATTTGCGTAATACTTTTTGCTGGTTATGCGTGAAATTTTCCGATTCAATTTATCATCAAGTAGACTAATGTATTTCGACTAATTAAATTCATAAATTATCGGAAATTTATAGAGATTGCCCACTCGATTCACCTTTTCGCCTTTAGATTTGATTGGACCATGGTTTTTGCTTACCGAACGATGATGAACTTTCGGTGAATAAAACTCCCGGCTAGTGACAATGTATAAAAGGCTTGTAAAACTTAGTCTGAGTATCCACTAATGAATTCGCGCTCATTTCATACTATCTGCAATTTGAAGAGGTCCTAGTGATTCAGACTTTAAAAATTTATATTTTTACAGTTGCAGTCTACTCATAGACTTTCGTCACATAATACAAAACTTTGTCCATTTGCAATCCATTCCAAATTCCTCTAAGGTCTTAAAGTTGGTGGTACACGCCTTTAAATAGTAATGTGATCGAGACATGTGCGATAAAATTCTTATAGTCCGGTATCGCCACTGGTTAAATTTTAGAGAAAGCTAAACTGTGGTACTTACAGTACCTGCAATTCATAAAGCGCGCCATTTCTGTTGAAAATGGAACTTGAAAATTGAACATCGCATTAAGCCTCACTTGTATCAGATGAGGTCTAATTAATGGATTGTTTAGGCGCATTCATTTTATGAAATGGAAGACCTGTTAGACACATAAGTTGTCTCCGAAAAAAAAAATTATGAAAAGCTGGCTTTCTGCATCAATTCATAGCAACATAGCAACGGATTTGTGTTAGCAACTAAGAATAACAACAAAGATTCATCAACAAAAGTGGTCAATATTCTCTCATAATTTCCTTCATTAACAATCCAAAAAGATTTAACGGTCAGTCATTCATCATGATTACTTAAGCAATAAAAACGCCTACCATGCACAAGAATACCCTTAAATTTCGTAATACACACAAAAATCGTCAATAAATTAAGCGGAAAATGAAACCACAAAATTATCATCATTTTTGGCTGCAATTGATTTTTCCGTTTGTTTTATTTGTAAAGGCTTTTTGTACTCAATATAGATCAGATCTCGTCGCGATTGTCATCTTCACTTTCACCTTGTGAGCGGATAGGCTTCAAGAGGTTCGGAGTTTCCGGGATTCCACGATCGAGTTAAATTGTCCATACTCCGCTTTCATTCTCGACAAATCACAAAGAGATTCGAATTATAGAAAGTATTTTAAGCGAGAGCTTCTCCTTAAAAGAGGCTGGGAGTTAGTTCGAATTATAGAAATATTTGAATAACAAAAGTTCGAATAAGTGAAGGAACAATAAGAACTGTAAAAAAGCGTGTCAGGTACTTGGTCTAAATCACAGTCCTAGACCACTATACAAAATTGCAGGGTAGTACAGGAAGTAGAAGGCTGTCGTAGCGCATAAAAGTAAAAACATACTTAATGCCTGCCTCTCTGTTAGATACTTACCAACACCCCTGTCTCGCAGCCCCGGTGGAACTTTTTTCCTCTGTGGGGATAAAAATCCCTATTGAAATCCCAATGGGGATAGAAATTCTATTGTTCCAAGGTTAAAAAACCCAGTGGGGATGGTTTTGGAAATTTTAAACATGGAATTTCGAGTGGGGATGAAATTAAAGTCAATTTCCCAGTGGGGTTGAAATTTAAGGGTATTTTCCCATGGGATCCCAACGGGTCTGTGACAAAGGGGTGTTTAGCAACTAAATAAAAGATGAATGGAAATTGGGGAACCGTTTGCAAGGTGCTTTTAACGAGCCGCGCAAAAAGAGTGAGTAAAAAGATTCGCCACAGCTTACAGTATATCAAGAGGAAAACCCAAAGTGTGACATTGGGCTTTTCCAGAAAATTTGAATACGGGGGGGGGGGTGTGGAGGGGTGGAGTATATAACATTTTTTGGAAATTTGCACCCGGACATTGTGACTCTTGAAGTTATGGACTTTTGACACCCCGGACGGCAGGTATAACCCCGGAAAAAAATTATTTGACCCCCTGGACATTCAAAATTAACCCCAAACAGAACAAGTTGCAAATTTTGTAGATTTTTCACTACCACCCGGACGTTATATCCTCCACCCCATGTACATATAGTTTCTGGACGAGCCCATTCACAGTAATTGTTAAAACCGTAGTCACATTTGCTCAAATTATATCAACAGTCAGACTTTTGAAGTATGGAGATGGAAATGGAGTCAGTAATCTGAAAATTAATACTGTCAAAATTTTCAAAAAGTCTTACCACCGATTGCGACATGGCCGGAATATTTGAATGTTTTTTAGCAAAATTAGCGCGTAAATTATTTGATTTTTGCTGTAGTAAATTTTGTTATCTTTTGGATGACGTTCTACGGAAACAGTTTAGAAGACAAGAAAGCACGCGCGATTCTACTTTAGACAAACGTTGACAATGGTCAGCAGCTTTGCAAAAGTATCGCTAAAGACCCCTATTAATTGACCGCTAATTTGGTAGTGATTGTATTTTTGCGGTTTCAGTGTTGTTTTTGGAGTTGGTGATATTTTTGTTCGTTAAATATTTTTTAAATTTTCCGGTTTTTTGGTTTCTCACATTTGATTAGCGATCATGTTTCTGATTTTTTGAGAAAAAGATTTTGATCGCAAATTCATTTCTATCACAAGGTCATCCCAAAGGCTTTTAAAATTAGTAACGGATCTAAAAGCAATGAGCGGAGGCTCCTTTTATACATCCCGGAATCAGCAATCTTTAGTTAAAGTTTTTGAGCTCCCTTCAAACAATTGAGGCAATCCCTAATTGTACCTGAAAGTAACTGTCCTTTAATTAAGCAATTAAGTATGCTCTATATAATTAGGTTCAGTTTCCTGTTGTGCCTGTTATTTTTCCTCCTCTCATGAGAAAGGGAGGGGTCTGTTACCCACAATAATTTTTTGTTTATTTTTGTAAGCGATAAAGAATACCTTATTACACAAATATTACTAGACAAGTTATTCAAAGGCCTTGAAATTTGGACGATCTGTGAAATTAACACGAATTTTCTGCTTTTTCAAGGAAACAGGCGACTGGCTTTAATTAAGGGGGTTTTTATTAAAACGAAATTTTTCACTTCGTATTAATAAAATGACTAGTAAATATTCGTGTAATAAGGTACATGTCTTTATTTCTCGGGATTCCTTTTACATTCCTTATTCTTTACAAAAACCCCGATGTTTCGTTTGTAAAAGTAAAATTTGTAACCCCAACCATTTAAATAATGATATTTCTCATTACTACTAGTTGCATTTATTTAAAGGTTTTGTTTTTAAATAAGAGCGATAACGTTTGCTTACTCATCCAATTTTAATTTACAAGCTTTTTTGCATTGGATTGACACGTATGTGGAGCAAGATTGGTCAGAAAGAGGAAAAGAAAAACATTTTTTGCTTATATCAGCATAATATAACAATAGGAAGACACTGTCCCGATATGAAATATGTGTCTGATATGACGCGAACACTTATGTAAAAACAAAATCTTTAATTTTAATTTTTATGGAGCGATGGCCAAGTAGTCAAAGGCGTCAGCGTCTCAAAACCAGGGATTCGCGGTTCGAATCCCCGCTCCTTCCAATGTTCCGTTCAGTTCATAGATAACCGACACGGCTGGCCGTGGACTCCGTGAAAACAATCGAAAGACTGTCTAAAAGTCCTAGATTACTGGGCTATCCACGTAAAATATCGACTCTATCTCTATCTATCTATCTATTTAATGGCTTCATTTACCCACTTGGCTAAATATTCTCACTGTATCACTGATGCAGGTGTCACCATGAACGTAGCTTATTATTCGACCGTGCACAACACTGTTTTGCACGGATAAATTTCTTAAAGATTAATTTTCAGGGTTTTAGACTCCTTTATCTACTGTTTTATCTGGTAGAAAACCCTTTTTCGAAAAGCAGACATCATTAGCAAACTGTGATTAATCACGATAAAATGTATTCCAGTTTACGGGCGCAAAATTCTTCATTTTTCGGAAGTCATTAACAAATTTAAATGATTTTTAATGCCTGCTATATGGTTATGGGAATATATGTATATAAAGTAAGTTTTTTTATAATAAAAGGTTGTGTTAATTTGACATCAAAGGAAGTGATTTGTACCGGACAATTAACTCGTTTATGGCCCACGTAAAACGCAAAAATAAAGATGGTTTTGTATTGTTTTAATTAATGGGCATTCATAAATACCTCCCCCTAATATAAAAATACCTATTTGAGCATCGAATAAAATCATTTATATCTTACATTCTCTCAGAGTTAACACCTGTTGGTAATCTGATCAAACTATGGCGCTTTTAGTAGTATTTTTGTCACTGTTGTTTGCAGAATGTGTATTTTGCAGACCAACATCGGATGCAAAATCGACACTGAAAGACAATCATAATGAAAATCAAAATGAAAAATTGTTTCTTGGAGGTTTTCAAATTGAAGAGAATGGAACTCCTTCAAAATTTGCAATGCTTTTACGTGAAGAACTTCATCAACAAGAAAAAGAAATTTCTAAGCATCAGGATGAGTCTGGTCCTTCAAATACACGCAGTCGTCAATCCAGATCACTTTACTTCAAATTGTGTGTGCGATATCGACGTGGACGATGTATAAGGAGAAAAAGATTTGGTTTATGGCATAGCTACAAGAGGGGTGGTGGTACACCAAAATCAAGTTGATGATGCTTTTAAAACATTAAAATGATATCATATATAAAGACAACAAGATGAGACGATGGTTAAATACTCAAATCAATTTCTTCGCAAAAATCTTTTTTGTCACCACACGGAGAGGTACAGTGGGAACTAAAAAATGAAATATTTCACATTTATTAATTTTTTTTAACATATAACTTGACAAAGAATGCTGGCTATTCTACTAAATTTTAAATTTCATTTTCGTCATTTTTATAAAGATTTGTGTAAATATTTTATTACTTTTAGAACAAATAGAATTAGAGAACTAATATTATCAGTATGCTATAAAATGGACTTAAATTCCCTTTATTCATTGACTTGACTGACCCATTTCTTAAGTTAATCATAACCTGTGTTTTCCATTTCTGAAAAAATGATTTCTAGATTTTGAAACATGGTGTCACGTAGAGTTGCCTCACAAAATTTGAGTAAAAATTTAAAGTCAAAAAAAGTTAGAGGGGGTCCAATTTTCGAAGAATGATATGGGGGCCCCTGATTTGACGCGAAAATTTTCACCAAAGATGCCAATTGTCATATTTGGTGCACACTTGCAAAATTTCAAGTCAATTTGAAAAATATTTCAAAAGTTATCAATAAACTCGTTTTTTGGGAGGGGGCCTCTTTGCCCCAAGATGCTCGAAGGGTTAACAGTTAAGCTTGAAGGAGCCTGGATTTCTCTAACTTCAAAGTGTGTATCAGTAATTTCACAGTCTTTAATTGATATTCAATCATCTAACTTTAATTTAAGCTCCTCGTCTTGATATCGACTCCTAAATTATAGAAAAATTTGTATGTTATGAATTTGAGATGATCTCTTTCATTGAATTTACTGAATTGAAAGTTTTTTCATTTTGTACTTCATATTTGTTCAGATTTTTATTTTCTCATAAATTATAGTCATATTATCTTTTCAATGGCAAGCATAAATAAATAAATAACTATAAATAAATTCTATAACCTACTTAGGCAAAAGTGGGTACTGGGTATGTGCGGACGCGGACGCGGTATGGGTCGGTTTTTCAAAGTCTCTCTAAGAAGGGTTGGAAAAATCGGAGAGTTTTGAATTACTCTCTATCTACTAAGGGTCGGAAAATTCACGATTTTTAGGATTTTTTCTTTATTTCGAGAGAAAAAATTGGGCAGAGAGAGGCAGCCGAGAGAGGGATCGATCGAGATGACAGTGAAGGGATTTCCCCTGAGCCTGAGCCAAGTTCAGCATAGGGTTTCCCCCGTCATTTTCCGAGAATTTTAGTTTTGTCATGTGACAGAAAAAACAGGGCGGACTTGCTTCGGGGACTTGCTTGGATTTTAGATTTTATCGATGTTAATGGTTCAGGCCTGGTGGACCTTCAGGCCTAGACCAAAAGGCCCATACTTTATGCAAAGACTGAAAGACTCAATCTCTTATAATCACGTAATGGATTTTTGAAGTTTATTAAAGGTATGTATTTGGTATTAGATTCCCTTTATTTTGATCAAATTTTAGCTATGTTTTTTATGTATAGTAGCAGTAGGTGTACATTGCATTGCTCTACCGTGCAAGTTACCCGACAACTTGCATCAGTAGAGGGAAACTTGCATAGCCATCAAATGACTGACCAATCAAAGCAGAAAATTTCAAAACAAATGAACTAACGCAGCTCCGCTTGCAGCTCTTCTCTAACTCTACCATTTTTGTTTTTATTCAACTTTGTATTTTGATGACCAGTCATTTGAGGGCACTGCATGTTAGCCTACACTGATGCAAGTTTTACCCGATCTCACGGTACCACTTTCACTTTCAATTTTGACATAATCCAGCAATAATGGGCTATTAAAACCATATATACAGGGTGAAGGCTTCTTCGTAAAAGCGAAAGACATGTATCTATTTTTCGGATCCGGCATGCGGGAGTAGTGTCAGGACCTGCAGGCGACCTGGTAGGGTTGGGTATGGGTGTGGTTTGGGTGTGGTTACGTATCAGATTGGCTAGGAATTTGGTTATTATCAGTTAGGGTTAGGGTTGGAGCTCGAAACAAGCACTCTTTTGTGATTTTCTCTTAATACAGTCTGGTCTGTAGTTTGTACAGTATAAATTGCCGTCAGAAACGCTCTCTCGGCATGAATCCGTGGCGCAGTGGATAAGGCATTGGGTTTCAAAACATCGGAACTTTGCATTTAGTGGGTTCGAATCCCACCGGTGGCGATCTGTCGGTAAGTCATTCAGTAAGTTAGAAAACATAGAAAATAACTCACATAGAACCAGAAAGTCAGATAAACTACGAACAAGAGACTGGAAAGTACGAAATAAGTCCAGATCTGTCTTTCGTCTTTATGAAGAAGCCACGACCAGTCAGGACCTCTTTGGTCTTTTTTAACATTAGTTCGGATAGAATAAAAACATACCTGATCAACACAACCAAACCTTCTGTCTTGCGTTTACTCTTTCCTTCACAACAACTTTCGTTTTTGCTTATGTAGGTTTTAAAATCCACAAGTAATGAACCTCTTATAGCTTTATCTGAATAAATCTGGTTGAAAACCTTCTATCAGGTTTCATTCCGTACGTTTTTTATCCATGTGGTGAACCGGTTTCCCCGATTTCCCGATAATCAAAAATTGGAACTTTCCAGTGGGCGCGATTGGGCGTACCGCCATCGCGAAATATTTTTCGTGAAAATTTACCGTATTCTAACGCTAATATAATCTAGATAGGAAACAAATATTAAATTTGATCTTTTTTTGCTCGTATTTCTAAATTTCAAGATAAAAAGAACTATCTACGAATTATTTTCTTTAACGGGCGTTGAATCGACATTGACATATTTAATGATGTCATAATCAATGCCGTGCATATTATGTCAGCGCCGTGCATATTTTGTCAACATCCTTTTCATTGGATAAATACCACTAAGATGGGGGGGGTTTCAGGGGGTTTCAGGGGGTACCCGATTCCGTAATTCCGCCAATTTTTTCTCCAATTTCCGTCACACCGTCTTAAATTGAACCAAAATTCCGTCACCGAAAATTCCTTTGAAATTCAATATTTTTGTCGAAAATTCCGCAAATTTTGAAAATCTTTTACCAATTCCGAAATTCCGCAAATTTTTTTGCTAAATTCCGTTTTTCCGCACTAAAATTGTCTAATTTTCCGTCTCCGTCAGAGAACCCAATTTCCGTAATTCCGTCTAAATTTTCGCCAAATTCCGCCACTCTGTCCGAAAAAAGGGCCGATTCCGCTCCTCCGCCAACCATGAAACCCCCCCCTAAGATATACAAGATAAGTAAACATAAATTTATCGCCCGCGAGCACGGCTTAGCTAAGCGCACCTCTCTTATTCATTATCTAAGAATTGAAGCCGGCAAAGATTACCGCGCGGCTGATAGCGGACGAAGGTTTTAGATTTTTCTACCCAGCCCCGTTGCTATGTACGCGCGCCCTGTTGCTAAGACCTTTGCTTGAAATCGAAAGCGAAACCAAGATTATTTAGCGCACACTGCCGTTTGCGTAATATCGATAAAGTGAAATGAGGTCCTGACTGGCCACGACCTATATACAGGGGTATTGGCAAACTTTTCCAGAGGGGTCTGAGCAGTGTTAATCATTAATCCAATGGGTCTTTGTTAACTTTTCAGATTTTCCAAGGGCAGTCAGGATTAACTGGATTAACCGCCTAGAGCCAGATATAGGAACAAAATTTTCAATTTCACAAATACTCCTATCTAAGACCGTAAAATCGTCCAATATCGACACCCCTCCTCTAAAGTCGACACCGCAGCGGCGGATCTGAGGGGGTTCAAATGGTTCAGCTGAACCATCCCAACCCTTTTAGTAAATAAAAATACAAAGACCCTTTCTTCAAGTGAAATCTAGTTTTCTGATCGGAACTGATTTTTCTTCTTGGTCATATCTCGATATTATTTTACCAGGGGTTGTATGCATGTGGCGTGCGTTTCCGTGGTGCGCGCGACAAACTTAGCTTTTTTCGCGCTAAAAAATCTTTAGGTTTTGTGTGTACGGCGTAGCTAGCTTTCCCGCACTGTAAAAAATCTTTGTTTTGATTTTTTTTTGCGGGATTACATATCTAGCTGCTTCTGTGCTAGGAAATCTTTAATTTTGAACCTGGTTCAGAAAATGCATCCAGTGAAATGGCAAATTTGAGGTGGTTCAAGGAAATTTCTCGAAAATACGAGACCGAACCTGACCGACCGTTTTGAGCGTAAAAGATTTTCCTACAAAAATAACATTCAGTCGCATGTCGTCGCCGGCAAAATAATGAAATGATTTGAAGGGTAGCCATTCTTACGGCAAACGACCTCACTTCTTTGCAAGCGTTCAATGCAGTGTTTTAAAGAAAAGAATTGAAGTCCTGAAAAGTGTTAATAATCAGGCAATTACTTATCTTTTTGAGGACATTTTTGGTTCAATTTAATCAGTAAATTTGAGAGAATCACACAACAATATCAATCAATGTATATGATGATTTTGACAAAGACTCTGTGTGATGGAATTTTCATCTGCTTTTGTTTGATGTGGTGAAGAGTGACAAAAGAAAAAGAAAAGACGACTTTCATTCTGAGGAAACATATTTGTTTTGGTTTATTTTTAGAGGAGAAGCATTCATACCAACAAAAACAAAACTTAAATAAATATAACAAAGCTATCAATCAATCACTAAATTGTACTCTCCCTATATCACGTCACAGATTGTTGATATAATATGAGAAATGTGAAGTGTTATTACTTATGTTTGAGAAGAAAACTTTAATGATGTAGTAATCACTAAAAAACTAATTAGCATGCTATCAACGAAGATGCCCAAATCAAAACAACATTTTGCACGCGAAGAATTTCTTACTAGGCCTTTTTACCGTGAACCGAAAATAATAAAAAGAACCGTCAAAAGTTCCATTGCCTAATTTTGATTGAAAGTGAAAGTTTGAGCACGAGAGATGAGCAGAGGCTCGAGTTACAAGCCTCTAAAGATTGTTCTGTATACTGCGGCGCCGCGAGAGAAACGCGGGTAAACCACGCTTTATTTTTCGCATAAACAGTATAGACTTAAACTCGTATATCAAAATTACCGGATTTCGAGTACGGGCCGATTTTACTTTTGTTTTGAGTGGTTTCATTTTCGATTTCAAGCCAACATCTTAGCAATGGGGTGCTCGTCCATAGTTACAGTACAGGGGTTTGTGCAAAAAAATAAACATAGAAAATTAAACTTTTCTATGTTTCACTTTTTTGAACCTATTCTTCAAAATGAAAATATTTAAGATTTTAAGTTCTTCTTTTATTCAATGATTTTTTACGGCATTTTGTTGACAATCTAACTCTTGCGTCAAATTCCCGCTTTCTTCAGTAAAGTGAAGATGAGAAAAAACCTAAGCCACGGATCACGGATTGAAACAAATATATGAAGGGTGGGATTTTACAGCCACCCGTCGTGCAAAGCACTGAGAGGCCACGGGTGCCAAAAAGAAGGGCCGTTTGAAATGCGGCAGCCTCATTGGTGGAAATTTGATAAACAGCTGCAAAGGAGCGCTGGGAAGCAATCAGTAGAAGAGACCACTTTCGTTTTTGTTACAGATTTCGATATAAACTTCTCTCAGGGATTACTTGTGCTTGTCAATGAACATGTACACTTGTGTTGTGTCAACTTGTCAGCATTGTATTGTTGTATAAAGGAAAAGATAAAAGAGGTAAGACTAGCCTAGTTTCTAATCCTGATATAGGAGTTTAAGTTTAGACTGATAAAGGCCTTTCTACATTATATTGCCAGGATATCGGGGCCGGGGGGGGGGTTCTCTCCTAAACTAACATCAATAGTTTGTTTTACAGGCCCTTTTTCACAAGATTTCACTTTCCGTGGGTGTCTAACCCCTAATTTCAAGGGGATAATTTGTTATTCAAATTCATGGGGGAGGAGGGGTTTGTGAAAAAAATTCACCAATACCCCTGTATAATTTTTTTTTGAAAAGGCCAATGTCCGAATGAATGTCAATAAAAAAAACACAAAACAAACTAAGGTCAATTTAATTGTGATTCGATTTCTGGAAACATGATTGAAATACCTAGATACCGTCAACTGCTCTAACTTACTTGGGACTATCTAACAAAACATGGGACAGCAATTCGGCCACCATTTCACCGAACCTCCTAAACAAAGTCATTTGATTTGAGTTAAAATGGTGTATTAAAAATTACACAATTTCTCTTTTGCACAGAGTAGGCTTTTAAATCAAAATATTAAAAAAAAATCAGTAGTGGAAAACACGCGAATGTCTGGAACAAAAAAGACCAAATTAATGGCAAAACAATGGAGGGTTTGACGTCACTCGCGTTGCAAGTTACACACTCGTTATTTGTTAATCCCATCAGGCGATAGGTGGTTAGGCGGCGACGCTCTCTAATTTTCCAATCAGCGTCCGATCATTTTGAATGAAAGCAGAAAAGTTAAAAAGGGCGCGCTATCAGTGAAAGTTATTGTGACATGTTATGACAGAAAGTATGATTGATAAACTTGGTGAGTTATCAAAACAAATTTGTTGTCAAAGAGATTTAACAGTAAATGAAAATACAGGCTAGATATCAACAGTCCCATGATTCAACCAACCCAAGTTAGAGCAGTCGACGGTAGTGGGACAACTGGATTCAATTAGCTATATTCAGTCTTGCTCAGTTGATATGATTGTACTTCTTACGATGGACAGTTCAGCTTACTGTGCGATTTTGAGCTCGATTTTTTGTAAAAAAATTGCCGTATTGAATACAAAAGAAAATAGTCAATCAAAATCAAAGAAATTTACTGTTAAATTGCGATTTTTGTGGGGATTTTTGTGTAAATGTGAATGGCAGCTTTCATGAGCTAAATCTTGGTACCATTTTCAACTTTCCCCCACCTTGCCTTCCTCAAAAATGAAGAAAGAAAGAAGAAATTCCCATCATTCCAATGGAGTGCATGACGTCAACTGTGCGGCAAATTACACACTCATAATTGGTTCATTATTGAAGCAGTGGGCAGTTTGGCGGTGGATGCTCTCTAATTCTCCAAGCAACGTCAGCCATTTTGAAGGAGAACAAACAAATTCAAAAGTGCACGCTAGCAACAAAAACGAAAATGGTCTCTTCTACTGATTGCTTCCCGGCGCTCCTTCACAACTGTTTATCAAATTTCCACCAATAAAATTGCCGCATTTCACATGACCCTAATTTTTGGCACTTGTGGCCTCTCAGTGCCTTGCACGACGGGCGACTGTAAAATCTCACCCTTCATATATTATTTGTTTCAATCTGTGATCCTAAGGCTTAGGTTTTTTCTCAACGTCAATTTTCTGAAGAAAGCAGGGATTTGATGCGAGAGTTAGATTGTCAACAAAGTGCCATTTAAAAAATCATTGAATAAAAGAAGAATTTTAAATCTTAAATAATTTCATTTTGAAGAATTGGTGCAAAAAAGTGAAACATAGAAAAGTTTTATTTTTTATTGGTTCAATCGAAATTAATAGGGGATTTGGAAAACTTTCTATGTTTAGTTTTTTGCACAAAACCCTGTAACTATGGGCAAGCACCTCGTTGCTAAGATGTTGGCTTGAAATCAAAAGTGAAACCACTGAAAACAAAAGTAAAATCAGCCTGCACTCCAAATCCCGTAATCTTGGTACAGGAGTTTTGGTCTCTATTGTTTATCATCCTCTCTGCTTTATCCCCCAATTGTATGGGACTTGTGCGGCCTTGTGTCTAAAATTCAGGAAAATATGGAGGCCCTATGTGGTCTACTTTAGATTATATTTTCTGTCTTTTTTTAGTGCTGATCATGATCTTGGATTTGAGCCAAAATGAGTTTAGCGGAAATAAAGGAGCATCTTAGAAAGAAAGAGCACATTGATTGTGCTGAATTATATCAGAATGGTGACAATGAAGTGAATAAAGAACAACCATATTTTGTTGATCGTTTACGTCTTCTCCATGAAGTTGTCGATTCTCCACAACTATGCAATGTTCAAAACATTGAGTGTTTATTCAAACTTGGTGCTGACCCAACAGAAAAGCAAATCAACGAAGATACTGCACTACACATGGCAGTTCAACAGCAAAAAGTGGATATTGATATCATTCGAGCTTTGGTGAACAGCCAACATGGCGAGTCAGCAGAATGCAGAATGAATGGAAAACCTTGCATTTGTGGTAAAAAAGCATTGCTGGTATCTAATAATCGTCAGAAGACTCCAAGACAGTTAGATTACATATCTGATGAAGTACTCAGTTTCTTGAACATGGAAGGTACTTGTTGTTTGTCAATTTATACTAATCAGTAAGGTCCTCCAATAATAATGATCAGGAAACATTCACGTCCATTTTGATGTATTACTTTTTACATTTGGACAATCGGTTCAAAAGTTATGATCTTGTAAAGTCAAAAATCACTTTTCGAAAAGGCTGAAGAAACGATGATTTGTTTTCTCTTTCTTTCTTTTCTTCTGTTTCAATCGAAAGGACATGCATTTTAACGATGCAATTAACTCTTCCATTGAGTGTTAAAAGATACCAGAAGGTAATTGCATGTAAAATCAACAATTAAAATTATTTTCTGGTAACATCTTATTGAAAAGAGATGTTATTGAACAGAGCAGTGTCGTAGGAAGTATTTCCATATTGGGGGGGGGGCTCAAGTTTAGTGACACCGCGAGGGCCAACAATGGTTTGGCCCGAGGGGGGAATTTTGAAAATTTGGGCTCTAGATTGCTTGAAAATGCACTCAATTGTGACAATTATAACAAATTAAAAAAGAAAAACTTTGCATTTTGCAAAAAAAACATTTTTGAAAAAATAATTGGGGGGCATAGCCCCCCCCCCTTGCCCCCCCCAGTTGCTACAGCACTGCAGAGTCATGTCTGTAAAAATCTATATCTCTTCTTTTCTTCAAAATACTTTGTCTTACGACGAACAAGATAGTGTTGGTTGGTCTTGAGTTAATAATTCTTTTCCCAACGAATAAGTTTTTGTTTATAACCCCTTGGGAATATTTCTTCATAAAAAAGAAAAACAATTGTGCCAGTATACAATCATTATTTTTTCTCGCTGGAACTTTAAATCTTGAAAAACGGTTAAATAACCCAAATTCTCAATATATTTCAACCATTGATTGATAAACAACATCTTTAACCAACCCTATTAGCCCCAGGGGGGGGGGGTAGAATCTACCACGCTGGAGTTCTTTTGTTTATATCTCAAAGAAAAATTTTTTAAACGACTTGAAACTTTTTTGACTTTTAATAAAATTTCATTAAGAGTACTTGTGCAAAATTTTAGGGTCATAGGTTGTCCAGATCAGGTTTTATGACTTTATTGTGAAACATGACATAAAACCCAGCTAAAATCACTTAAAAACTCAAAAATTTAAAGTTTGCTTCTTCTAAATTCAATCATTTTCAAATTTTGACATGTGTAGGCATTGATAATACAAACTTGAAAAATTTAATGAAAATTTTTGAAAATGATGACGTCATCATTTATGACGTCATCAAATTTTGAAAATTTTACTCATCTTCAGCATAGATTTTAAGAAAAATCTTAATGGAAATTTCAAAACTTAGTTAAAGAACAGTCTTTTCCCTTTCAGAATCTTCAAACAGAATTGAAATATCTTTATTGGTTCAACTGTAATAGACATTTTTGTAAACCATATATTTGGGCTTTTTTCCGAAAGGTCGAAATTTTGTGATGACGTCATCAGTTTTTGCATGACGTCATAAATTTTTTTTTTCTTCCTAGAAAATTGTATCATGATGGAGAACATCTGTACCAAATTTCATGGCCATAGCTCTTCTAGATCGAAAATAATCGTGGGTGGTAGATTCTACCCCCCCCCCCTGGGGATACAAAAGTCAAAAAAGCTTGGGGCTAATAGGGTTAACCAATGAACCAAATTAAGACTTTTTAGCTTTTAAAAAAATTGTCTTTAATTATTCTAAAGGATCATAATTTCATATTTTTAAAACTTGAAACTACCTGAAAAAAGAAGTGTCGATGTTTTCTTTTGTTTTTTTTCCAGAATTGATTTTAGCCATCCATAATGCAAGTATTTCTCTTAACGATAAAGACACAACTGGCTTCAAAAACGTTCACCAAGTTCTCAAGAAAATCGGACGAACATTACCTGATGATTTCAGTCAAGAATTATTGAATCTTTTACTTAAGTTAGAAGGTGATCACCATTTTTGGGTTTTACCAATGTTATCTTATTTATTGACTATCAACAATTTGGATGAAATTGCGTGTATGGCTATCGATAAACCAAAATGGCAGACTTACTATATGGCAAAATCATTGATCAAAATAAAACGTTGTCACCCTTTAAGTACTGTAGTCGAAAAGGACAACTTTATTCATACTTGGCACCAAATATTTAAGTTTAACGAAGAGAAGAAAGAATTGGAATGTCTTGACAACGATCTTAGATATCCTGAAACAAAAGAGAGAAGAGACAACAAGGAAGAGTACTTGTGAGTTCATTTTAATTTTACTATCGCAGATGCCTAATGTAACCTCTAGAGAATTCTTTTGTTGCTCTGAATTGAATAAATTCATCCTTTATTTTATCCACCCCCCCCCTGATTTACAATTTCCAACTCCATTTCAATAAAATCTTAAAATCCACTTTTTCTCCCACATTTATCAAAAAAAACCCTGCTTTTATTAGTTATCTTATCATCTTATATTGTCAAGCTTATAGCGGTGTTTATGATTTATTAGTCGCGTTGAAAATAACAAAACACTTTTGCGAGTTATTTTTAATAATTGTGACTTTGTTCTTTTTAGGAAATTCATTAAAAATGAGAAGGTCTTGATGTATTTGATATCGGTGGCAGCCAACAATTTGTTGGAGGATAAAACTGTACTGTACTTGCTGATAACCAAATCACTTCTTCACGACTTAAAAGAAATGAAAGAGTATATTCTAAATTGGAAGCATTTAGGGTTGAGGAATCTAGATTTATCAGGCCAAGAGCTTCAATGTTTTCATGATAAAACAACGTGGATTGCCTTGAATAATAATTCATTAAAATCTATTCCGAAGATGCCAAGGTCAAACCAATGGAAATCTCTAACTTTCATCAACCTGGAAGGAAATAAATTGGAAAATATTGGGCCAGAAATTTTCACTCTAAAGCCACTACAAAGAATTAACCTCAATAACAATCAAATCAAGTTTTTGCCAAATATTGATAAATTTGCGGAAACGTTAACATGTCTTGAGTTGAGCAAGAACTTTCTAACAAATTTACCGAAGGCATTAGCAAAATCTTCTATCACTTCACTCTATTTGGCTGAAAACAAATTCGAAAGTTTACCATTATCCATTTGTGAAATGCCACTGACCTATCTGGATCTCAGTGGTAACAAAAATATCATCGATTTTCCGATTGATCTTGGACGTTTGATAAGGTCAGATTCTCAGTCATCTCCCAACTTGAAGATCGATGATATGAACCAGGTGCGAAAATTATAAACATATACGGAATTGATCAAATTACAAAGAATCAACTTTTTCCAAACAAGAAATTTAGTTTTTCTCTCTCTAGAATTTCAGCCCGCTTCATCAACCTCCATCCGAGTTTTCCATGTTTTACTTAAATCTTCAGCAATAAATAATTTAATTATTTTAAATAGTTCTTTGACTATAGATCTCTTTATTTTCAGTTATGTTATCCACAAAATATGATCGAAAAACCAAGACTTTTGCTCGCGTATTTAAGAAGCGAGTTTCTGAAGACCTCAATTAGAAATCAAGAAATGAATTTAATGTTTGTTGGTCCTTTTTCAAAATGGAATCGAATATTGTCAGCTAATTTGTTAAACGAAAAGGTTACTCCAATTGATGATGAAAATAAAGGTATGGTTTTTAGTTATACTTTAATGTCAGAAATTTTCGGGGCCAGACCAGTAAAAAATTTTGATGAAAAAAGTTTAACTTTAGATTTCATAACTAGCAAATTTGAAATACTTTTCATTTTTTTGTGCGGGAATTTAATTTCGCGAATCAGCTATGTGAAAAAACTTAATTTTTGGTAATTTTTGGTAATTTTTGGAGGTACTTTGAAGTAGTTTGAGTAATTTTGTATGGTTATTTTCTTCCACAAAGTTTTTGCGTCGAAGGTTACAGCCTCTAGAAGGTAGCTCGTTGGATTAAAATAGAACTGTTTTCTGGGATTTTTTTCGCTCAAACGGTACACTTTCTAAAGCCTAACTTTTTATACAATGATTCTATGCGAGAAATAATCTTATATATAAAATCAAGAGGCTTCATGGTACCTCTGTAAACAAAAAGTTCCTTTTCTAATTTTTATTGAATTAATTTTTTATACAAATACTGTAAGCACCATCCAAAATCATCAGAAAGCTAATTTCAGCAAGAAGTTACACTTTAGTCTAGGTGGTGCAATTTAAATGATGTATAATCTTGCTATACATACTTTAAAAATCTTTAATCTCCCAATTCATTTTTCAATCTAGAAATCGAATTTCCAAGCCATGATGGTTATTCTTTGAAGTACAAATCAATCAAAATGTCATTACAATCGCTGCAATATCAACTCAAACCCGTCATATTTCCAGGGCAGCTTGACTGGACACAAGTATTCCTTACAAATAGGTCACTGTATCTTGTAGTATGGGTGAAGGGTTCACCTTCAGTTTTGAAAGAATGGCTAAACTGTTTGGTTTCATATGCTCCAGATAGTCTTATCATGATCGTCAAAATACACCGATTTCAAACCGACGACTCTACCGAAAACATTGAAAACAGTATCAATTCTGTTGTTGAAAATAACGACAAACAATCGCTGATCGGTCAATTACGAGTGGAAAAGACAAAAATAAAACGTGAAAAGAAACGGAAACGAGATAATTCAAATCGATGTCAAACAGAGCTGATAACATTCTTGGATAAGGAATTCAAGCCATCAAGGAATTTACATTTCGGAAAATGGAAAGGCAATAATAATTTGTCTTTGAACGAATTTTGGTTTAACTACATTGACATGAATGATGCTAAAGGTGGGAAGTTCGTTTCTCTTTGATTCTTCTAATTTCCCACAAATTTTTTTCGTTTATCGTTGGCTATTCTTTTTTGAAAATCCTAGGTTTGGACGACCATTCTTTAAAAAGTAACAGAAAAGACTCGAATTCGACCCTGTTGGATAGAGTTTTCAAAGACCTTAGGGAACTTGTGGTCCTTTCATATATCGCTGGGTGTTATGAGTGACACCCGCTGTGTGTTGAAGTCTTACAGAAAATGATCAAACCCTTCAATTTGTGTTTGTTGTTGGGGTTGGTCTTTTTTGTGATTAGAATTTTTTAAATTATTTTTTTTACTTATCATTTTCAATATAACTTTCTTTAGACATCAAAAAGCTGAGGGAAAATATTTGGGAGGTGGCTTTATCGTTGCCAGTCAATTTTAAGAACAAGAATGAGGATCGTATCCTTGGCTGGAAAATACCCAAATTTTATTTCGCATTGGATGAGAAAATCAAAGAGAACGCCAAAAGAAAAGATAAACGAATTGCAACAATTTCGATCCAAGATGTTAAAGATGAGATACAAAGATTTGACAGACAACAAGACTGTAACAGCCCGGCTATTCTGGTGAATTGTTTGCTAGATGAAGATATTTGTGAAATGCTACAGTTTCTAAAGGACACTGGTAATTCATTAAACTTTTTAGGAAAGAAATAGCACGCCCCTGTGTCACAGACCCTGAAAGACTCCTGCTCCACTGAACAATCTGACCAAAATTCCGTCCCTGGTAGGAAGAATACTTTATAATTTCAGCCCTACCGTGAAATTGACTTTGATTCCATCTCCATTTAAGATTCAATGGAAGAAATTGTGCTTCAAACCATCCTCACTAGATTTAATAAGGTGGCAACGAAAGAGTTTCTATCCCAATTTTGTTTTGAATGAAATTTTCATCCCACGTGTAAAAAAGAGTTGAACAGATGTTTTACTGTACTAAAATTCAATAAGTATATACCAAATTCTAAAAAAAAAATTTCTGGGGGAGTTGAGGTTTTTAGGAAAAAAACGATGGGGTTGGGTTGCGGATAACCCTGTGGGGGTGATTTCTTTCAGGTGGAGGTTTGAGGGGTGCTGCTGCCCACTATGTTCATAGTGTGCACCACCTGCCCCCAGAATAGTGGGGGGGGGGGTTGGTGTTTTGGGTCGAAAATTTCCAGGTGGGATTGGGAGATTTTCAAGTTTTAGGTGGGAGAAACAAATTAAGGTGGGGATTAATTTCTTTAGGTGGGACTTTTGGTGTTTTTCTTTTAAACGCCCCCTTGAATAAATGCACCTCCCTAAAGGAAAAATATTCAACAAATGCCCCCTTTGAATAAACGCCTCCCCTTTAGGAGGGGCGTTTATTTGAAATAAGTAGCTGTAAGGGAGAATTTTATAAAGGTAATCTTAAATATGAGTTATTAATTGTATTATTTCAGTACTCAAACTCATTTTTACCTTTTAGCAAAACGAGCTTCTCATTCACTTTATTAAAGTGATCTTTATTAAAGATTATTCCTTAAACGCGCCTCCTCGAATTAACGCCACTCCTAAAATCATAAAAATTTAATAAACGCCCGTTGCGTTTATTCGATGTAACACGGCATTAATATATCATATGTAATATATTAGCATCTTCCTATTATGGTAAAGAATTATTTTTTCGTCCCTGGGGATAATATTTTTAGCTGGCATTTAGGAGTCTGGATTGAAGGTGGGAATTTTAGGGTTAGGTGGGACCTGAATTTTTAAGTGGGATCTGGAACCCCCATGCACACTATGAATTGTTTTTCCTCTTGATAATTTTTCAACGGAAAATCAATATCTGTTTTTAGTATCATTAGCAATAATTTACCTCTTTCTTTTTCCAGGTCATTTGATGTACTTCCATAAAGTCAATCAAAAATTGAACGAAGTTGTGATCTTAAATTTCAAACCACTTCAAAAGCTTCTCAAAACATTGAAAGATGGCCATAGAACTGATCCCAATATGAAAGAACTTTCACGGGAAGATCTAAAGCAAATTATGAAAGATGTCACTGTTGATGCGATCAGTAATGATTCACACGACAATGACGAAAACGTATTACTAGCTGTTGACCACGTGATATCTCTTGTAGAGAATTTCAAGATTGGTTTCAATATCTCTGAAAATCAGATATGTTTTCATCTTGGTATGGAGTATTATCAGCAATCATACCAAGGTGCGTTGCATTTGAAAGAAAAGTTCAACAGGGTGTTCACTTTTGAATGTTTACCTTTTGGATTTTGGAAGAAGTTGCTGTCTCGTCTTAGTTTATATACCAATGGTATTGTCAACAATGATGAATCACCATATTCAAACTACATGAACCCAAAGGTAACCAACAGCTCACCTGGTGAAGCCTATCGACAAAGTTTCGTTTATTACCAGGAAGAAGTTGTCTTCATCAAGATTCAAATCTTGGAAAGCAGAGAGAATAACAATTCACACCCGTGGATACAAAGGTTCGAAGATATTGATCGTAAAGAAAAAGTGCTTGTGTTCATTAGAGGATCAGAACGTGCCAAAACATGTCGAATCTTTACTGAGCTGATCCACCATATCGAGACGAGTATCGGAGATTATCCAGAATCAACATTGAAACCTTTTGAAGATGTCAGGCGGTGGACGAGATGCCCAAGCTGTCAGTATAACCGACAAGGAAAGGTGTTTGGTATGGAAGATTGTTTTAAGCAGTACCAGGAAAATCTCGAAGAAAAAAGTTTTGAGTGCCCGCCTTGTCGCAAAAGATGGCTTATGAAAGATCTCTTTCCTGATATGGTTTTTGCTGATGTACCAGAGATTCTACTACCATCGTGTCATGTGTCAGCTGACGTTGATTGGAGTGATGCCATTGAGGGGGGCTTCGGCCTAGTCTGCCGAAGCACACTCACACCATGTAATCGTGATCACAGTGCCCTCAAAGTAGCCTTGAAGAAACAGAAAGATTGCGTGCCTTTTGATGATGTTAATCCAATGGAAATATTCTTTGCTTTTCGACACGAATCAGTTCTCAGCTATAAACTAGCTGACCATCCTTACATTGTCACATTTCTTGGCATCCAGAGGCAGCAAAGGATAACTGTGACAGAATGGGCAGACGAAGGAAGCCTGTCAGATCGGATGAAGGAGGGACAGTCGTCTTTCAGTCGCTTGTTGCTGTATCGTATTTTCTTCCAAATCTCCGACGCGTTGAATTTCATGCACAGTCTTCATATCTCCCATCGTGATCTTCATGCAGGAAACATCTTCTTCTTCACAGAGGATACCAACATTGATACTAATGTCAAACTCGCAGATTTTGGTGTATCGGTCTTTGCCAATGGTCGAGTGTTGCAAGAGATAATTGGTATGGAGAAATATAGACCACCAGAACTGTTCCTGTTTGATTCTACCTATACAGCATCAGCTGTGGATATTTATGCCGTTGGTTTGAACATGTATCGAGCATTGACCTTTATGAAATTATTCAATGGATTCCTGACACAAAATCTTGGCTTGAAAAAATTGATGAAAAGGAAAGGAGATTTTGAAAAGGCTTTTCAGTTCGACCAAGTTCGGCAGGATGCTATTTGTTTGAAACGAATGATGCGAGCCTGTATACAATACCATCCAAACGATAGAGTGAACGATATCAAATGTATCGTTTATCTGCTCAAACATCCTTGCTTTCAACTCTTAATGAACAGCATTCCGCTGACCACTTCTCCATCCTATGAAATGATCATGACAAAAAGGTTTGATTCCAGCACAAATCTCGTAAAAGATCAAGTTCATTTTGTCTACGCAAAAGAGAACAGAGATTCTAACGATATAACCATCAGAATCCGAACTGTTGCTGGCATGGATCACATTCGTAAAGAAGGACAGAAGAATGTCAATGATTCGAGAGAGGATTTGTTGACCCTCATTGGTGATTTCACCAAAGAAGAGATGGAATTCCAAAGCATTCAATATGACGATTTAAACGTGATAGTATGTATCAAACTCAAAGATCGATTCAAAATAGTGTTGGTTCCACGAGGTGAAAAGAACAAGTTGAGTCGAGAATATAATACAACAATGGATGATATGATTGAAGGAAGATTTCGAAAGATGCAATGTCTTCAAAATCAACTTTTTGTTTTGTATGACGACTGCACTGGGGAGAAAACAAAAACGCTTATCACGCATGGATCATTTGAGCCTAACTTACCAGAAGCAGACAACCCAACATCAACCATATTATCTTCCGTCTCATTCAATATTGATTTTCCTGAAGTTAAAGCAATCCAACTTTATGAGCTGAGAGCCAACAAAGCCATCAAGGAACTTGACGTCAAGGACTTCGTTGCTGATTCAAGATTCCTCGTTCTTACAATAAAACAGGCGACTCAGTTTTTCATCTTAAGCTTTTATCAAGAAGGAGCATTATTACTGCAGGAGAAATATCTCACAGAAGATATAGGGTGTGAGATTAAGCGGATGTTTCTACACAACGATAAGCTGATCTTCGTAGCAGCGGGTGAAGGGAAGAAGGTGAAAATTTTGATTTATAATATATCACAAGCAGAAAAAAGTGATGTTTATCAGATCGACATTGATACCAAGAAGGAATGTAATTTCTCTGGGTTATATACCGGCCCGATTGATATCACCTCATTTTGCCACGCTAATGGAACATATTGGTTTGGAACTCATACAGGTTACATATTCATCGTCAGCCAAATTGATGGTCAATTATACTCAACTCCAATGAAGCCGTATACCAGCCCAGTCACCGATCTTATCTTAGCTGAAAACAATGTTGTGTTAAGCTATGGAAAAACGCTTGACAAAGATGCATTTACATATTCGTATAATGACAGCCCTGGGTTTCCAAGAGAGTCACGTGTTTACGAAGTTCTCCTCGAGAAATGGTTCCAGTTGAATCGAGACTTTTTGGAAGCTCGTAATAAAGAAAAACCTGTTTGTCATGATTTCGCATCTGATTTGCTTTTGGTTTGGGATGCACCAAACAGTAAAGACTTGGCCAGATATCAAATGAAACGAACCAAAGGATCAGCGACCAACGAAAAGCTGAAGAGAGTCAGAGACCACAGTAAGCCTAGGTTTTTTCTAATGCTGTTCAACATCTAAGGGCCGTTCCAAGAGATTTTCCAACTACAATTGGAGTCCATGATTAAACTGTCTTTATATGTGATATTAAATGGTCAAGCTATCAAACGTCGTTTGGTTAGAAATTCCCGCTTGTTAATCAAGTTTTGTTCATTAGTAGTTGATACATTAGTATTCAGGGCTTACTTCATACTGTGTACACAAAATTTATCTTAAAATTTCTATTTCAATGATCTTAAGTTTTTTTTATTTTTCCGGCGGCCAGATGAGAGCTTTTTTACTTCACCCGCATTCCGGAAAAACAACATTTTTTTATGTCCGCCTGATTGAAATAATTTTTCTTGATGGTTGATACCATCATCTGTACTTAAACATCACCCAACACAATTAGATTAAAATGTCTCTGGGATCTGGATGCTATCACTTTTCAGTTCCTTCGTCTAAATTAATGGATTCGGATTTTCAAAATCTTTTCCCTATACTTATACTTTGTTCTTTTTTATGTTTTAGAGAAAGAATGTGGCAACAAAGATCGGGTATGATTGTTTTTCTTCATGACAGCTTATTAGATTTCATGTTTTTCCTTTTTTTTAACCAGTATTTGTCCTAGACTGAAAGAATCCTCTATCTCTTTTTACTGTACATTGAAAAAGTTATATTTCCATTTTCCATTTGGAAATTTTCCAATCAAAATTCATTTAACCTTTAAAGTTAGAAATTTAAAAGAGGCTCGAATATATGATCAATTTTTATCATATTTGAACACAGAAAAAGAATACCACAATCAAGGTCATAATATTTGAGAAAAAAGGGAAATACACCGGGAAGTTTTTGAATCACAATCGATTTGTAAGTGCTCTAAAGTAGGTTAGAAGGGTAGAGTTTTAACTCTGAGTTTTAACATGAGACTTAAGACTTAGGACCTTAGGATTTTAGCATTCAAAAGTTGAAAAATAGTCCAATAAGGCTCAGAATATAGCCTGGAAGTCTGCCAACCCCTCCCGAATTGAAATATTCGATGAAATTAAAGAGATAGCCCAAAATCGACTTTCTCGCCGGAACTTTAAATCTTGAAAAACGTTAAAATAACCAAAATTATCAAAATATTATGACCTTGATTGCAGTTAATAACCAAAAAGCATATTTTATTCTTGTAAAGTTGCACCCAGAAAACTCAAACGTGGTACAAGGAGCAAACTCGATCGCAGTACAGGATGCAAGTTCGAACGCGGTGCAGGGAGCAAACTCGAACGTTGTTCAAGAGACAAACTCGAACGCGGTGCAAGAGACAAACTCGAACGCGGTGCAAGAGACAAACTCGAACGCGGTGCAAGAGACAAACTCGAACGCAGTGCAAGAGGCAAACTCGAACGCGGTGCAAGAGACAAACTCGAATGCAGTACAACAAGTAAACTCAGACGTGATTCAAGAAAAAAACTCGAACGAAGTGCAAGGAGCAAACTTGACCAGATCGCCTACCAACCGAATCCCCAATCCTTGCACCGATCAAAGTGCTTTTACATCCATACTCCAACAACGTGGTTTGAAAATTTACAAAGTTAAAGGTGATGGAAATTGCTTCTTTCGAGCTATATCACATCAGCTGTACGATGGTGATGATTCACAGTACGCTCATATCCGAAGTAAAGCTATTACTTATATCCTTAAAAATGTTGATAATTTCACTGGTTTTTTAGCTGATGGGGAAAATATTTTACCTTATATTCAGCGAATGAGTCAAGATGGCGCGTATACAGATAACTTGATTATACAAGCTACTGCAAATGCATTTCAAATCGCTATAGATGTGATTAATTCAAATCAAGTGCAATACCCAGGAACCAGGGAAATTCCTCTTACTGAAGGAATACCCCCGAGAAAACGGGTTGTTCTAGGACATTATGATCAAAATCATTTTGACTCGACTGTCCCAATATAACAATTACAAATTTTGATTAATAATTATATTTTTGTCTCAATAATATCGCGTATTAAATTTTCAATTTATTTTCAATATCAATGTATTTCGGAAATATTTTTTAATATTTTTAATTATAAATTAAATAATTTTTATAATTTGTTATTACTTCTTCAAGATTTAATATATTTCAAAAATTTATACAATTAAATAGTTGTTTCAAAAGAGTATTTTATTATTTTATTAGCGCACAATTTTCACACACAATTTTATACATTTACAAGTTTGTCTTCGCTATTTTTGTATGGATTACTTTTTATATGGTTGAATTTTATTTTTTGCAAAATAGCTAAACCTTCTATTTAGGGTCTAGGCATACAGTTTTGGAAAGACTTAAATAGTACGTTAAAAGGTTTTGCATGACTATTTCAACCCTAAAATATTGACAAATTTTTTGACTTCTCTTTCCTAACGAGTGGTTTCTACAAGAAATAAGATATAACAAAGACTGTTTACTTTTATTGTGGATAAACTTTGAAAGCTTATCAGGGCTAAGGAGCGGTCATAAAGTATCTACTAGAGGGGGTGGAGGACTTTAGGGGGGGAGGAGGTGCGAAAAATAATTGCCACCCTTAGGGAGAGGGGTATGAAATATTTTTACCATCTTTGGGGGTGCGAATTTTTCTTTGACATCTCAAGACGATCCAAAATGAAGTCTTTTTAACCATTTATCAGAGCCTCTTTTGAAAAATTAACTTTGAAGATTTACCAATGATAATCTATTATTTTCCCTTGCATGCTGCAAAAAAATCAACTTTCAAGAAATTTAGCTTGAAATTCTGGTCTTTATTTCAAGAATTTCACAGGGTCCGCACCAACAGGACAGGAAGGACAGAGGATGGGTAATGTCCCGTCACTATAGTGTCATTTTTAAATCTGACTTTTTATTATTATTATTATATATTAACGCCTAATGTGTGAGTATTTTTGTCCATTTTCATAAGAAATAAGGTGTTTTAGGGTCTAAGAAGCCTTAAATGTTCTCAGCTTGTTCTTAATATTTTGGTCGTCGAAGCCTTATGTTTTTATTCTAGTTTTTTCTTATAAAACTGACTTTCCTGAAAATGTAAGTTCTCAATAGCCTATAATAAAAGTCAGTTCAAAACAGAGTGGTTTTAGCTAAATTTTCTCCGTCGGCGCAAACCATGGTTGTGCCTCTGTTATAAAAATCACAACAGTAAAATTTCCTGAAAAGAACACACAAAAATGAGAAAATATAAATAAAATTGTGAAGCACAGTAGCAAGGAAACAATGTTTAAAATCCAATATTTCACATTTCAGCAGCTTTCATCCAACTTTCATTCGAGCTACGAACAAGGCAGGATGAGGGAGGGGAGGGGTGGTTTAAGATTCTCCTTAGGGGGAGGGAGGGTGCGAAGAATTTTTGGCTTGTCTAGGGGGGGGGTTCGATTTTTGGAAATCCAGATACTTTATGACCGCTCACTATAGTCATTAAAAATTGCCTTTTTTAAGGACTTTATGATATTTTGAGTCATAAGTGACTTACACGCTTTTTTATGAGAACAATTTTATATGAACAAATTAAGAACCCTATAAGCCTCGAATTTCAGAAATTACTTATTATGCAGTACTGATTTTAACAGATTTTACAGTAAAGAAACTAAGCGTATTAAGAACATCTTAAGAACATTTAAAGCTGAAAATTTGGCAGATTTTAGGGCTACGTCATTAAGATGATTTTGGCTAGTAAAAATGTGTACTTAAAAAGAGATAAGAAACACAAGTTTCTTTTTTAGGGGGAGAGGGTGGGAAGAGAATTCATATATACTTAAATTTTCACTCAATATATTTTCATTAGGTTTATTTTTTTTCATTGCCCAAAAGTTTTACAAAGTAATAAGCGACTTTAAGGAAGGAACCACAAAGTGGCCTATTTTAAGATTGCTAAGCATGAGGTCCTCTCATCATATATTAAAGATTAAAGGTGACCTTCTTTTAGCTTTCAATATGTGGTCAGTAGTAGCTTTATGGAGAAACCGACAAAATAACCAAAGCAAGTTTAACAAGATCATCAAGGAAGGAATAAAAACCATTTTCTTAGAGACCTCGTAAATCTTAAGCATCTTGTTTTTATGACTAGGATAAGTAATATATTTGGAATTTAATTATAATTAAATTTGTAAGATCTTATTTTCTTGTTTACTTATTTGAAAAGAAATTCTAAAATCACATTAGGAAATATTTTTTAATTTAAAGTCACCTTTCCACCTTACTTTGTGGTAAGAGCCCGGGGGTACTGGTTTGCGAGATTGCGGGTTTGTCCGAGCCAAAAATTGAAAGTCGACCCTTACCTTGCTTAGAGAAACTGAATTTCGAAAATTGTGTTCATTTTTCGACGTTTTTGCCACCCTTAGGGAGACCATATCTCCAAAATTTCAGCCAAAATTTACAAATTTTAGACCAAATTTCAAAATTTATGACCCTTTGAGGGAGTTGAATTATGATTTTCATAATTTTGGAACCCTTACAGTGACTCAATTTTGCTTTTTAATGTCTTTTTCACCCCTTTGAGAGACTCTCGAGGGTGTGAAAAAGGGCCCTTAGGCTCGTTCCCATACCTGGAATTTACGTCAATATCTAACAAAGTAAGTAGCAATCCTTTGGCCCGCCTTACTCTGATATATTTAGAGCTATTATCAACTTTGGTTTTTTATTGTTTTACCAATTGACATGCTTAGAATAGGAAGTGACATGTGATTGAAATGTTGTTTTAAATGTTTCTGTTAACCAAATGTTTCTAAAGATAGCTTGATTAAAACAACAAAGCCTTTGTTTACTTAGAGGGTTTTTGTGAACTTGATAATAAATGAGTGCTAATACGTAAGAAAAGTTCATTTTTAGGATGCAGGGAATATTTGTACTCATTTAAGTAAGATTTACAGAAAATACGAAAAGCCTTGGATACCTAACATAACCCTGTTGAATTTGATGAATGAGGTTCCTCCATATCCTTTTCACGACTCAATTCATAGAATCTGTTCTGCATGCTCACAAATGTATACGCGGACTATCTATATTGTGGGGGGCGTACGGTATTTCGGAATTGCGGAAATCGACCCTTTTCCTTCGGAATTTCGGAAATCGGGCAAAATTCCTTCGATATATTTCGGAATTCTGAAATTGTTTGGTTTCAGTATCGGAAATCCATGAATTTTTGCTTCGAAATTTCGGTATTATAAAGTTTTTATCCCCCTTTTTCGGAATTCATACATGAAAAATCTGATTTTTAATGAAAAATTAGTCAAAAGGAGAAAAAATAACCAAAAAATCGGTATCGGAATTGCAAGTATTTTTTTACGGAATTTCGGAAATTTTGGCAAAATTATTCGGTATTTCGGAAATTGCAAACCCCATACGCCCCATAGTGGGCAAAGGGGTATCAAGCCCCCCTTAAAAATGGCACCCCCCTCTTTTAGCTCAACCCCCCTCTTAAAAATGAAAATTCCTCAACCCCCCTCTTTTTCCCAGGTTTAAGTTCAACCCCCCTCTTTTTTTCGACCTTTTACGCACAAACTCTTACAATCTCTAAATATTCCAAGGCCATTAAAATGAAGAATACAATAATATGAATCTGATGGCAGAAATTACTTTTTAACAGATACAGTAAGATATTTAAGATACCAATAATGTTAGCTAGTCAATATGAAAAGTCAAATATGTAAATGATCCTATCTATTGATTGAAAAAGCAACATACACCATCAAGAGTTGTAGAAACAGAGTTTTTGCTTCATTCAAATGAATGGAAATGTAATAATTATTGAGAAATTTAAAAATGAATGGAAAACACTCTTTTGCAAATTGCCAAATTTCCAAGCCCCCCCCCCCCATTTAAAAAATTACCCCCTTCTTTTTGTCCAAGCCACCCCTTTTATTTGAAATTTTCACAAGCCCCCCTTCTTTTAAATTCAGTAAAATTCTCAACCCCCCACTATGGGTGCCCACTATGCGCTCCCTATATTTAATGATAGTCTCTGCTTTTATTTTTACTAGTTCGCCTTGATTCCAAGGTGATCTTCGATACTTTCTTTCTCCACTTTGTTCTTTGACAATTCAATGGAGTATTACAAAACTCGAGTATTGCTCTTCTGGGCGATTTTTGACAGATTTCTCCAGGGGATGATCTTTCTAATCGATATAGAACCTCAATGACCAAAGTTTTGATTACTGGTTCCATGATGTCAAGGCAAAGCAAGAATTTAAATGGTATGTGTACAAGTGAAGCGATATTTAAGCCTCAGCTTGATTTGTTGAGAGTATGGTCATTGTCATAGTTTCATAACGTCATCGGAATTATCAATTGAGTGGTAAGCGCTTGAAAAAGAGGAGGGTCAAAACTGAGAAAGAAATGTGTTTTTCGATTGTGAATGAATTTTTTTTGAATTGAAATCAAAACTTGCGAGAAGTAACCTAACCTTACGAATTCCGGTCAAAATATTTTTGCTGTCTTTTTAACATGTTGCTAATATGTATAAGAAAAGTTCTGATAAATCTATACATTCAAAGAAAGGGGAAATTGTTCGAGTTATAAAGATCGTAGCTCACTTTTCATTAGAAGTTTGTCGGTTAGTCAGTTGGACTGTACAAACTATGTGCTGTGTTACAACTTTGCCCGCACTACTGAACTACCAACTAATCGTTGGAATTCTTTCCATTCAGTCTTCGAGTAAGAAAAAAACCCTAAAATAACACATCAGATCAGTGGACAAGAGAGACCCCACTCAATATTTATGACTATAAAATCAGAGCTAACTGTTTCCTCGAATAGAGACAAGATGCAACTATAAATTCGATACACGTGCCATCATTTCCTGGCGCCATGTGAACATGTCACCAAAATCAAAACAAACCACGGAATTTTAATTTGTATTTTCCGTTGTGATGGTAAAAAGGATTGGAAATTACGGTCCATAAGTATAAGCAATATCAATGCCGATGAATATTTCTTCCAAACTCAAAAAGCTATCCAGAAAATATCAGTCGGATCTAAAATTGCGCCATTCCGCCTTCATCAGTTTTTATCTTGTGTGAAGATTGACATTTTCATAAAGGTAGGAGGATGCGACTATTCTCAGTACCAATACATTTCAAAGGAAATAGAGGTCAGACAAATTCTATAATTTTTATTATAATTTTAAAAGTCCTGAGTAAATTTTCAAACATTACAGACTTTGCTATATTTCCTTAGCCTCAAAATGTCTTTGTCATGTGTTACGGGTAAAAAAGAGAGCTAAACAAGCTAAAGAGAACCCAACTGTAACACGGTCAGGTTTACAATGCACATTTTTTTCTTTATAAGCAACCAGGTTGGTAAGACTCGAGCCCTAAAATTGGCCACTATCTCGTAAAGTAAAAGGTTTTTAGACTCAATAAGCATATGGTATTATATCAGGGGTGGTTGGTGGTTGCTCAAAGCGAATTTTTCAGGAAATGACACCCCTAGCCTAGCACCCCTAGCCCTGTCCCGAAAATTGGAGTTGATTATAAAAAAAATTGTGTAAGCCAACGCACTCAATCCGATTTTGATAGCGCAATATATGATTCAAATATCTCTGAGAACTATACCATACCGATACTCGTTGATCAACATTCTTCGACATCAAAAGAATTATTAAAAGAACACCCCCTTCTCACAGACCCGGTAGGATTTTTTTCAGCAAGCGGGGTAAAAATGACGATCTGAAACTCTATGGGGATTGATATAATAATGTTTTACAGTGAGGATTGGTCTATTTTATTATTTTCAGTGGGCGGACAAAAATTGGAGTAGAACTTTGTACTTGTTTGCATATTATTATATCGAGCACTCTGTTAAATTCAAGTCAGTTTGTACAAGAAAGTCTAACTTGTGTATAGCTCACAAAATTTGTTTGTAGATAAAGAAAACCACTCAGTGCCATGTGGAATTTTTCCCGTTAGTGGGGTTGAAAATTTCTAATGGAGATAGAAAATCAAAGTCAATTTCACAGTACTGTAGGGTCTCAGCGGGGAAGATTTTCCAATTGGGGCGGTTGGTCCGAACGGGTCGGTGAGACGCCCGTGATACGAGGGTGTTTAAGTGGAAGAATTTAAAATTTCTTATCTATTATATTCATATCTTCTACATCGTCAAAGCTTTAACCTTTTTTAGTAAATCTTAAGCTTTTTAAATTGTAGTTTAACCTCAATCTCAAGAATTGAATAAGAGTAATTACGCAAAAGACTAAGAAAAAGGTCAAATTGTACAACCCTCGTAATCTTTATCTCTCATTTTCGTCCACGTGTGCGTCATCTAAAACAGTTTATTAGTCAATCATAAGTTTGATTACTGGATAAGATTAGAGCTATATGTAAGTTTTGCAATCCACGTCAATGCATCTTTTCGACCAATTGCCGCGCGGGTATTTTTTGTCCGTTTTACCACCCTAAAACCGTCCCAGTCTTTTTTTCGCACCTAAAGACAATAGAAAAAAGTGTGAAAAAGGATTGGATCGAGTTTAAGATGATATATTAAATAATAAAGTGACATGCGCCTGACCGCACGACTACGGTTAAAGAGGTGTATTTACAACGGTTATTTTTGCATTGATTCTCAAACTAGATAACTAGGATTCTGTCTAAGAAGTCTAAAGTTTGGAGAAAATACAACCCCGGTGGAACTTCTTCCCACGTCACAGTGGGGATGAAAATATCTATCGAAACCCCAATTTGGGTAGAAATTCTAATTGTTCTCAGGTCAAAAAAAATTTAGTAGGGATGTACAATTTGTTCCATTGAATTTTAAATAAGGATGAAAACAAAGTTACTTTTCCAGTGGGGCTGAAATTGTAGGACATTTTTCACACCGGGAAAGAAATTCTAGCTAAATTTTCCATTGGGTAGGGGGTCCCACTGAGTGATAGTGAGTCCCACCGGGTCTATGACTAAGGAGTGTATATATTGGCTTTATCCATCTTTATTGGACATGAATTTAGTAAATAATAAATAAACAAAAGAAGTTCAAGAGAATCTGTCAACAACTTTCTAATATCGTGCTATTCTTAGAGTTTAACCCTTCTTGATCTCATGTAACGGTGTTCTTACTATTTTTGAAAGTCATCGTGATTGATAAAAAAACAGAATAAGATTGAAATGAATCAATAAAGATGAAAATGGTTACAACATATTGAAATAAAGATCCCTGTCTCACGGCCCCGGTGGAACTTTTTCCCTCAATGGGGATAAAAATTCCTATTGAAATCCCAACGACGATAGAGATTCTATTGTTTCGAGGTTAAAAAAATCCAATGGGGATGGTTTTGGAGTGCAATCTTTAAACTTTGAATTCCGAGTTGGTATGAAATCAACGTGAATGTCCCAGTTGGGCTGAAATTCCAGATTATTTTCCCGCCGGGGACAAAATCTTAGCCAATTTTTCCAGTGGGGCTGGGGTCACATCGGGTCTGTGACACAGGGGAGTAAATAAAGACGAGTAAATACATCGATAACCGATAAGAATATTTTAGATCCTAAGTAGATCTAATATGGCGAAATCCACTCAAGGTTGCTATAATCAATTTCACATTCATTATATGAAAACAATCACTACATTTAGATCCTAGGTGGTTCTGAGTCATGACAATTAGCTTCCTTAGCAAAATTGACGTCATTTGAAAATTGAATCTCGTGAAGGTTGAATAGCTAACTGCAAAATTGATCCAATCCTTAAATTGTTCATAATCTCAGAGGTCAAATTCTTTTCTATGGGGTTAAATCACTCCCCAGAATTTATATGCGCGAGTTCTTTTAACCCCTTTGATCAAGAAAATGATATAGTAATACTACTATAGTATTTCCCTCCTTTGGTTGATGTGAAAAAAATTTAGTACCCCTGTCTCACTGACTTAATTCCCGGTGAACATAGTCTTCAACAATGATACGATTAAATGAGTAAACGCTGATACTCGGTTTGTCGTGTCGAGTATGATATCAAAAGTGTTTGAAGAATCTGATGTTCAATGAGATGCAAGATATCTAAAGAAACCTAGTGTGAGGTAACCAAAACTGCAAGAAAACAGGACAGTCAGCTTCAAAATCTTTACTCAGTAATCGGAAAAACTTTCCTCGCAGAGGATTAACAGCAGGATTAATGTCTATGTCATTTTCCCTGGGTAAATCCAGAAAGCTGTAAAAAGGTGTAATATTTTCATTTCATAAGGTATGACAAGAGTATATATAATCATAATTAACATTTCTAATTGAACAATAAATGGTCATTTGATTATACCAGGTACTTTATAACTGTAGATGATCATTAAAACGCGAATTTAAGCTATCAGCGAAAGATTAATGAAGAGATAAGTAGAACTTTGAGTATCGATAATCTCCTAATGCTGATTGACTTTTATTGCTCTTTTGCGGTTTCGGTAACTTTTTTTTGCATCAATCAGTCAACACTCTTCAAGATGTCACATTAAAAAGCTTTACAGTTTGACATTACTAATTGTCATTTAAAAGTGAATAAAGAGATCGGTATCTTGGCTTAATGACGTTAATCTAATGATTTGCCAATTGGCACGAATGATTTTCAATCATAAACTCCGATAAAAATTTACGGCAGATTTGAACGTTACGTAAACACCTGCATTATCCATTGGCCTGGTCTTCGTAGGAATTGATATTACCAGGTGCATATGCAGTTTGTAAGGTGTAGCTAGATGATGTAATCGAATTTGCTTCCTGGAACTCTTAGATACTACTCTAAGTAAAACGATAAGTATACTGAATGTAGATTACTTTAGATTGCAATAGACCTTATCGGAGTTTTTTATTTTTTTATTGTTCCGATTGTTCCAGGGGTATTACAATAATAGAATTCCCTCGAGGAATTCCTAAGAGATTTCTATTGCAATACCCCCGAAAAAATCCCACAATACATCACGATGAGATCTATTAGTTTATCCCGTGTTTCATGAAAATTGACAAATCTTTGTCCTAAAACTCTGAAAATGTGCTAGACACCTACTTCTGATGATTTTGTGAGATATTACTAATCATTCAATTAGTCTCAGTTCTTCCTTTATCAGCTTTCAGTGGATGATTGACCTTTTCACGCAAGTTAATCCAATCCTTCACAATACTCAGCTAAAAAAGCTTGCATGTATTGTAGTTTAATTATGACTGATTTGACCTACTTTAATAGCATTACTTCCCAGACAAATGGAAACTTGACGTAATTAGGTTAAAGATATCTGATTCTCCTGACTTGATAGTTTATCATCCAATTTCAGGATTTGGATAAATTAATGTGGAAATAACTAAAATTCACCTTAAGTAGATATACATATAAGAGGTTTCCTTGGCGAGTTCTATGAAAATCTTTTAAAAACTCCACTTGGAATGGTCAGATAGCCAGTCGCAAAAAAGTAACTTGACCTCAAGTGATATTTTTTAACCTACTGATAGTATTGAAACCCAATTGTATACAGGGAAATAGTCGATCACAAGACCAAGATATTGCAAAAAACCTTTTATGACGAGACTAGCCGACAAACTAAATGCGGAAGACTCTAGACTTGTTTTTGAGATTTTCAATGACCAATATTGTCACCTAAATGCCTTTTGATTCGTTTCTCCTCGTTTCATTATATGTCGCTTAATCACTCCAGGCTCATGTTTTCATTATTCCGTTTTTCTAGTACGCTTGATTCAAATGCAATTCATAAAGCTCTTTGAAAGGTTCCGGCTTAGAAGAGCTTATGAATTAAAAATTGTGAAAATAGGTTTTAGAACGCCTCCTAAATAGGCTTTTATGAAACTTTCAGTCAGAAGCCTGCTGAGAAAATACGGAATATATAAATAACCTTTTGATAAACCCATTGGAATCGCAATTAGAATGGTTTTTACATGGTTTTAAATACCTGCGAACAGAGGCATTTAGAAGGCACATAATCAGAAGTTCGTTACTAGTTGGAAGTGTATTATTAATTATCAGTGGAAAGTTTCTTACTGCTTTAAAAGCACCGTGTCTTACAAAATATAGAGAGCTAAAATCCTGTTTTCTTGCAATGTCTTATATAGGTGCGGAAGATAACGGAAAAGTTAGTTCTTTCAATTTGACGCGTGTTGGATATATCTCTCTTACATTCAATTATATCCTCCCTTCATCAAGTGGAGTCTTTAGGCTGCATCATAAATCATTTTTGCGCAATCCAAAGGTTTCAAGAAACGAATAACACGAAGAAAAAGTCTAAGCTATGAAGGAGCCATTTCCTTCCTTAAAGGGACTAAGAATATATTGAATCGAATGCAGAAACACTCCTTCAAAGATAAAGTGCTCAGAACCAAATATTTAGGACCTGAGCTTGTTAGCAGGAAAAAATGATGATTCAAAAACAGTGCTGTTATAGTTAAAGGACAGCCTTCAAATATTTCAGGAATTCATTTATAACTAATTATACACTCCAAGACACCATTAGGAACTGTTACTCTATTATACCAGCTCAGTAAAGGTCTGGAGCTCCACAGCATGTATCGCGTGTCGGCTTTCCTCTTCCAGGCATCGCATTAAAACGTGTGATTAATAAGAATTCCAATAACTGTGAAATAATTTTTAATTCGTGTTTAATCTGATTTCCGTTCTAAAAACGAAGTGCTTTTCGGAAACCAATAGTTTTTTATAAGAAACTGGCCAAAAATCAAGAATATATTAAGAATATCACCATCATGGAATCCGGCAACTGAATCTAGGATTGCTATTTTTCGAACACTTTTGCATATATGTAGATTGCCAACTCCCTTGCAGCTTGCAATACTCAAAGCTCTTACAAATGCTGCATTGTTGCTTGAAGTAAAATAGGATCCTAAATTAAGGATATCTGAAGAATATTTCAGGATTATTCTCCCTAAAATGTCAAGAATATCTATGATGAAATGAGAAAACACCATTCTTATAAAAAAGAAAAGCGATGAATGGAGTACAACAAGCTAAAATCTAGGACACAGAATGGAAAGTAATGACAGTTAATTAATGAAATTAGCTGTGAGATTATACCTTTTCGGTCCAAGGTTTTACTCATGATTTCTTGAATGAAACAGTGTGGGAAAATTGAAATTTAAACTTATGATATATCGCATTTACGCAGTACCCTTGATGATAATTCTGATTGATTAGTTTTGTTGGTAAGATTGCTGCCATGCTAACAAAACCTTGACAAACTTGATATGACCATGACAATAAAAGATATTTCCAGTATCCCGTCATAGAGAAAGGGTGAATGAAGATTACCCTAAGTGATTAATAAAGAGTAATGTCGAAATTCTTCTTCCAAAACCACTTCTACAGGTTTTCATTGCCCCTTTATCGTTGAAAATTCATCTCTTTTGTCTTATATAACGCTTTCAGCATAAATTTAACCCATCTAACCCTTCTACTGCCCATTCCCTTTTACTGCGGTCCCCTTTATTTTCGTGTTTTGTACCGTTTTGTTGTTTTTACGTAAAAGGGCTGGATTATGACGATTAATGACGAAGTGTTGTTTTTGAAAATATCGCTAAATCAGTCAGCATTGATTATAACTAAGTTCAAATTGAGAAATATCGACTAAAAACTCGGAAGTTTTCTGAATTTCAGGACCCCCCCCCTGTTAACTTATTTTTGAAAATATTTTCAGTTGTCGAAAGAAGAGTCCCTTATTTTTCTCTAAACAGCCAGGTTTTAGTCTATAATTACCTTATTTTGGGGGTATATAGGGGTACAAGTTACAACGTCTGGACAATAGTGTACACTGGACTTTTAACCTATATTTAACTGGAGGTCTCTCATTCCCTTTTTCAGTCATTAAAGCTTGATTTGAAAAGATGTAGCTTAACGGTAACATAAGGGGAGGACATTGCAAGGTTGTATATTTTCGCTTATGTTATGAGAACTTTTTGAGTATAAAGATTTACTTCGTGGTTGTACAGACAAACACTTATCTTTCTCCATCTTTAAGAGATTATGAAAAAAGGTTTTGAAAGTAGAACACTCTTATATAGAACATTAGGGCGGGATCAAATGTTGAAAAGTTAGTGTGAAGAGCTATATCTGTGATTGTTGATCATAAACCTATAATCTGAATCATGAACTCATACATAAAGAAATATCTCATGACAGTCAACAGCTCATAAAAATGTCCACTTTGTTTCGATTACGTAATATATGTTAGCAAGTGTTTTAGCCTCACACGGCCATACTCTGGGTACCAGAGGCCAAGTTTTCATCAGAGAAAATATTCATTCGA
The DNA here is from genome assembly GCF_902728285.1 of Clytia hemisphaerica. Lineage (NCBI taxonomy): Eukaryota > Metazoa > Cnidaria > Hydrozoa > Leptothecata > Clytiidae > Clytia > Clytia hemisphaerica. The sequence goes on along the minus strand of NW_027103699.1, from coordinate 702,657 downwards.
GCTGTGATACTCACGGTAACACGGGCAGTGACAGTTTATTATGCAAGACCCGATCAATCGAACTTGTCGAAAATTGTAAAAAGGGGTTATGCACGAATAAACTAATGTCAAACCAATCGAACAATCGAACTATAATTGAACTCCATCAAACAATACACCTATTTCCTATTAGTAGATTCATGCAAAAGTCACGAAAAAAACGTCGAGTAAACAAACTTTTGATTGGCGGAGGCATGCAAAGATTACCTCATACTCTGGACATTTTGAAAAATATGCTTGTATATGCAATATTTCAGCCAATCAGAGACTTTCTCGACGTTTTTCGTGACTTTTTACATGAATCCGCTAATAGGTAATACGTGTATTAAAGTTTGATTGAAAAAATAATTGAACTTATCGAACCCTCAAAATTTTTTTGAAGCAATAGAGGTATGGTGGATTATGGTGCTTAACATAGGAGTAAACGGCCCATGGTAGCAGGCCCTACCACAAAACTGTTTTGAATTCGTAACTACTGTCGGAAGATCAGCAAATTATTTCCCCTAGAAAGGGAAATGTTCTGCAATCTCATTGCCATTGAAAATGACACAGGAGTCTTGTCGCTAACGGGAATGATATATATTCAATAATTATCAAGTAACATCAGTGGAGTATCAAGTCCAATAAGTGTCCATACCGCAGCACAATTTGAAATTTTGTGATTTTGACGCGTTTCATTGCTGAGCAAATTTTTGGATATTACAGCACTCATAAAAGCGAGAACGGCTCATTTTCCGGACTTGTTCTTTATGATGTAATGATTGAGGTAGTCTCAAATGCATTGTTTTGTTTGGAAGTACCTCCTTAAGTTTTAACGTCATCAAACCACTTGTGTACGAAAACAGAAACAGATTCACATTAGGTGAAAAAGGGGTAAAAATTACGCCTCTTTGACACGATTATGGTATGCCTCATTATCGCAGCAAAATTAAATGTTTTCGTTTAACCTTTTTTTTTATCTCATTTGCCTGAATTTCTTCATAGCTTGACCACTCTTCCCCCAAAAATTGGTCAATGAAAAGTGACACTGAAAGTATCACTCACTGTACAGCGTAGACACATAGATGAACCTCTGTAGTTACAAACATTTTGCCCCCCCCCCTTTGTGCGTAAAGCAGTAGATTTTTCATATGTTAGCAATTTCAATTTACGCACATCCATTCGGTCTCGGATTCTTATTTTTGTACGATGTTCACGAGGTATGCGAAACTTGACCACAAACTAATAGAATCTATTCGTCTTCAATGAGACATTGTACTTAATACCTTTTGACTTTAAAGCATTACAGCACTGATAAAACTGAAAAACAACTTTTATATCGGGTCACCATCTACCTCAATAGTTATCTTATGTGGTTTAAAGCATTTAAAAACAAAATTTCTTTGATATAATAATACACCTCAAAAACATCAAAACAACACATGACGTCTAAGTGGACTTTATTCGCTTAACTTTTTTTGAAAATAATGAATTCCCCGCCCGGCGCACTCAAATACCGGCTATCGTGTTGATATTAAATCTCAAAATTGAGTGGTAACTAGCTTTATTGTCCCCTTTTAAAAACTAGGACTATATAAGTGACATGGGAGAGCTTTTCGAGTATTTTAGCTATTTTAGTTGATACTATGTACCCCTCAATATATCCTACTTTTGCTACATTTCTAAACAAAAAAACAGACATTAGCTTTAACTAGTCCGACAATGATTTACGTTTAATAAGATCAGATGATAAGTCTTCCTTGCATTGGAATATGATGCATAAAAACAACGATGATAAAAACAACCTTTCATTGTTATTCTAGACTCCTTTTAGTCACTACTGTTGTCATTTTTGGATGTCGGTATGATTCATCATAAAATCTCCCTTTGTACAAGCTTACTACAAAATAAAAAGAAAAAAATGAAATAATGCAACCAGAGGTACCAAAACAGATCTAGCATGAATCGAATAATTATTGGTGTGATCACATGAACCATAGACCACGAAGGACGCGTATATGCGTCCAAAAGAAGCCAATATACTGAGTCTCAGACTTGCGGCTATAGCTCCTGACCAATTGATTTAAAGGGCATAAACTGAATGCTTTTAGAAAGAGTATAAATATAACTCTCCAATGGTACCAAAACCATCTTCTAAATCAAAAGCTACAAGCTTTTATAGCACTTTAAAGTTTTGAGTTTCATCGTCCTTAGTTTTAAAAAAAAAGTTAGAAAATTTCAACTTTTTCAAAAAAAAAAACAAACAGCGCGGTTACCTTATTGGCCAAAACTTAGTCTGACTTAATTTTAGTCGGCCTTAATTATTAGTCGGTCCTAATTTTAGTCACCTCGTCAAAATTTAGTCACTAAAGGCCGACTAATAATTAAGACCGACTAAAACTTTGGGCCATTTCCCAAATTTTTAGTCGGCTCAAGTTTTAATCGGCCAAAATTTTTAGTCGGCCCTAATTTTAGTCACGAAGCCAAAATTTAGTCACTTAGGGCCGACTAAGTTTTGGCCGATAAGGTAAGCGACTCTTATCCGTTAAAGTTGCGCCGCTTTATTCAATAATATGAATTATACGACTTTGCTACAATGTGTCAAAAACTAAAATACTATGACATGCCACTAACACTCGCATTACGCTCAATAAGTTCGCTTAGCATAGTTATTTCCAAACTAATCCCACGGCTCTGATAACATGGATAAACTCTGCGCACTGGATCGCATAATTAATCTAATGCACTGCAAAAGTTAAAATTTTTATACGAAAGATTTCCCAAAAACTAGGAAATAAATATATAGTATGGTAAATAATTACACTGGTTACTTATAACCTGTTAAAAGGGTTTAAAAAGATTCTAAATATAGATAACCGATTAATCGACTCCGAATCGACACAACGCAGTAAAGACTTATTATATTCTTTGAACTCGCAGATTGACTGTCAATACATTCACACGCAAAAATCATATTTTGTCAGTAGATGATTAGAAAAAGTTTTAAAGCACAGCAAGAGTAAGGTCAAATAAACCCTCCCTCGACTGGATAACAGAATGACTTATTAATAGAACTAACTGAGAAACATAAACATCAATTTTTCCGATTCGTCATTCGCACGAAAAACACAAAGGACTTCGTTCTCGATACGACTGTTATGGGTATTGACTTATCTTTGCTAATAAAACAACCCCCCCCTAAAATTAGAAATTATTTTATTACTATGGCAGTATTCTATTTCTCGATTAAAGTTATATCGAAGTTAGGAAAACATTTTCTTACTTTTGCTGACGCTATTATGTAAAATTCCAGTCTCGGTTTTATGGAGATTAACAGGTACTATATTATATTTCAAGTGAAGAACCAAAACACAATATAAAGCTCCCAGTCTGTCCTACTTTAGACCCGCGCAGTAGCAGGGTGTGCACCTGAATTACCGGCCCAAGACCTGCGGAACTTTGCGATTTTTGAGACTTGCTTTTTTGGAAAAAGAGGCCCCATGGAAAAGTACTTCAAATTGATGATCTTCTAATGAATGTGTTCTACTAGTTATTTAGAACTTTTTAGGCCGATAAGTCAGGTCTGGGGCCACTATAAATTCTAAAATCATGGCAAAAAAGCAAGTCTCAAAAGTCGCAAAGTTTCCCAGGTCTTGGGCCGCTAAATCAGGGCTTGGCCCGCTTACGGAAAAAAAATTTGCGTCGGAGTTGGATAAGTTGTAAAAAAGATTGATTGAAAAGAGGACGATTGAGGTCATCACTATTTTTGAGAGCGTTACCACCTCGATAATGAGAAGCATATTAGCATTAGGAAACTCTCAAAAACGACTCAGTATTTTCGCACGGGAAAATGGTTTTTATAACCCACTTTCAAAATAAAATCTTTCGCAAAACTCATGACGTCACAAAACATTAGAACAATCAATAAATCAAAACAGGCCTCTTTATTAACCCTGGACTCACATCCTAAAACGAAGGTCTCAGTTTTCACCACCACGGCACGGAATATCTTTTTATAGTGAGTGTGAGCATTATGTATATTAAAGATGTGTATTTTAAATGAAAGCTAAGTTGTAAACATAAAGGCCAGTTAACTGTGAGGGACAACATTGAAGGTTCACTTTTTATAACAGAGAGCGCCTTTAGTTCATAGTATAAAGTTTTATTTTTACCTGATTCATTTTTTAACTAATCCTCAAATGTTGGCATAAATGTTGTATTAAATTTATTGGTGTCGTTGTACTTTTTAAAACGATATGGATGGTCAGAAATTGAAAGACTTACTACAGTGTGCTTATTGCTTGGAAAGACTCGACGAAAAGAGCAAAGTGCTACCCTGTCAACACACATTTTGTACGAAATGCTTGAATATTATTGTGGAAAATAAAGGACATTTACATTGCCCAGAATGCAAGAGCGATTTTAGGAATACAAACATTGATGAATTACCAAAGAATATGTTATTATTGAGGATATTAGAAACTTTGAAAAATACAAACAATAAATTAAGAGGTTGTAGCGATAAACTTACTGAGGGACAAGATGAGATTCCAAGTGTACCAAAACATGAGAACCCAAAACCAAAAGACGCAGTTAAAAGAATCTCTGCTAAGGTATATATAATCTTTTTGCTTTGTCTAGACAACTTAGACGTCTAAGTTAGTTGACTGCTTGAGACTGGCCTTTGGCAGTTAGTCACACTAGGAAATTAAGCTTTCAGAAAAAACAACATCAGTCATCTACAGGATACATTTCAACAACAAGGATGAGAGTTACCTGAATCAAGTTTGCAAGACAATATTAATTAAAACTTGAAAGTTGGAAACAAAATAAAACGTGCAACAGCCAAAATCAACCAACCAAAATTTGTCATTCAATTCCCGAGACAGCGCTTCGATTTTTAATGCCTTGTTTATACGCTAAAGTAAAAATAATTCCGCACATGTAAATGGGTCATTGTTTGAGGTCCGGCAAAATTTCCGGGAGATAGCCTATCCGGTGGTGCGCGGATCTAGGTGGGTTCCGCCTCCCCCGTAGATCTTTTTCTTGGGAAGTTGATCTTCAAATTAGTTTTCGAGGTTGGCTTGGCTCAAAATTTTTCATCTATGACTCAAATTTTAGGCAATTTCTCAAAATTTTTGAAAATGTTAATTTAATTAAAAAGCGCCGGGTTATTTTTTCACGAATCCCTTTAGAAGTTTTGCGGCGCATATTTTTGCTTGAGAGTTAAGTAAAAGATATAGCGCTTTCGCAGCATTAATCTTTGATACGCATTTTGGCGGGACGCTAGTGTGACTAACTGTTTGGAATCCTAGAATACATCCATCCTTTTAAAGCACAAGATTGTCGATGTACGTGCAGGTGTAGCCTTTGCTGCCTTACTCAGTTCTTCTCCAGTAGATCCCTTTTAACCAGCCTAGCTTTGCATGCACACAAATGACAGTGAATGGGCCATTCCAGAAAATTTTCGGAATCGACTGGAGACGACATACATTTTTAAATTTTTTCTAGCCTCAGAAATATTTTTTTTCCAGTGATGGTTGGAAATTCTGATGAAAATCTATGTGCTTTTGCAAAATGTGTTGGAAATTCCACTCTTTTAAATACCAAACAGAAATTCAATTGCCTTGGAAATTCATACATTTTCTTCTCTCGCCTTGGAAATTTTGAAAACTTTTGCCCTCGGAAATGCCATGTCGTCCGCCTCCCTGTTACAGACAAATTCTGGAATGGTCCAATAATAGCTGTTTAGGAGATTGCACTACCAGTTCTGCTTGATGTTTTACTCTTTTTCCTTTGATTTCTATGGTTATGACAAAATTTCACAATAAGTGCATTTTGTGATTTCGATTTTCATATAAAAAAATGTCTGTTGGTTTTTTAGATTTAGATTTCAGATTTTTCAAAAGGACCTGCTACTGTACAGTATATAATTTTCGAAAAATGCAAAGATTTGATATTTGTAAAAATGTTCCAAATTTTATATTTTTGAATGTGGCCAAAATTAATCAACTTAGTTAGAATAAAAGCTTTGTGTGCTAGATGGGTAAATACACCTTGACTTTTGGAGCTCATGTCCTAAGACGCATAAAAAAGGACCTAATTTGAGAAAAAAACGATAATTTTTTGTGAATTAAGGGGGGTTGAAAATGAGCTAGGGAAAACTCATAATTTCTTTTAATTTTTAAAACTAATTCAGAAATTTAGTTATTATAACAGTAGGGAAAAAAATATAAAAAGAAATAGCGTATACAGCTAAGTTACAACTATTTTCTGTCATTAAATTATGCCCTTAAAAGATGGGAGAAAATTTGACAAAAATTGATCCAGTAAATGAAGATTGTTAAAGGAGGATAACATTGGTAAGAAGGGTTCCATAGTCTCTGATATATATATCGGATGTTCTCTTGAAAAAAAGTTGAATATAAGGCAGATGGTTATTTTTGTACACTAGGCATACAAATTTTGAAATTTAGTTCATCTTTTTGGTTGAGTTTCTCATTATCTTTATTTAAAAATTTCATCTCCTTTTGATCAAAGATAATATTTGAAAAAAATTCAATTCATATGAGATAAATTTACATTTGAAATAGAAAATTTTCTTCATTTACATTTTCTTTTCATTGTTTACAATCTTCAGATGGTACCAATTGGCACCTTCTCTCAAATTTTCTTTTTGACAAAAGCTCATGTAAAATTTATAGGTAAATAATGAATTATCAGAGTTTTTCATCAGCTCTCATCAATTTCATCATTGGGAAGGCTTTAATTTCTTATTAGAATAATAAACCATTCAAAACTGACCGTCAGAAACCACCTACTGTAATCTTAAACTCCACCATCTTTTAATTTTGCACCCTTTAGTATTCCTAATTATCATCACAGGAAACTTACAGTCTTCTCAAAGAGGTGTTTTTTTCAAAAATTGTTGATTTTGATACCTAGTCTACAGGCGTTGAATCTTAGTATGTATATAACGTTTCTTGAAAACAAAAGACCTTTATAACAATACACGAATTTATAACGGAGTGTGTGTATGTGACGTTTCCTGTTTCTTCTTTTCAACATTGCAGAACGTTTTTCAGGAAAGCATGTTGATATTGTTTAATTACTTCTCATCCCTTTTCTTGTCACAAGCATTTCTTGATGTGTTTGTATTGTTGACAGGAAAACAGCTTTTTGAAGGTATTTTCATGTTTGCGATCGAGCTTTGAAATTCTATCTGTAGCTGCTTGTAACTAACTTGTGATATAACTGTTTGACACGAGCATTCATTTTTCCCAAAAACCTCTCTTGATGATAAATATTGTTTCGTTTTATGTACATATCTTGGACTTAAGGAAGGTTTTTTTTACCTCAAATCAGCTTACATTTCAAAAAAGTTGTTTGTAATTTTCTATTCCAAACTGTGAAAACTTGATTTTTAAGTCGGAGAAGTCCCTCCTACAAAGGATATTTTTTGTACATTTTGAAATATTTTTTAAAGATTTCCAACAGTTTCTCATTAATCATGTTTTGAAACTTCAAAAGATATCCCCTTTTGATAGATGTCAAGTTTGAACCTTGTTTAAAAAAAAGGTTGATAGCTCTTGTAGATATATTATACCCACTAGAAGTGGGCTTAGTTCAAAAGCCTTTATATTAAAAGTTGACCGATTTTCACACAGTATCAATTTCCAACTTTCAGTGAGTGGGCTTTCAGTACTTCAGACTTCCCTTTAAATGAGCCTTGAATATCCGTCGTTATAATGGTGTTTTTACCAAATATTAAAAAAAAATTTTGTTACTCAAGTATTTCTTGAATATAATGATTTCCTTAGCAAACGGGCTTTCACTGTTTCAACATCGTGAACAGAAAACAAAAAAGAGGATCTTATTAATTTCATTTGACATTTTTTGCATTTCATTAATCTTGTTTTCATATTTTGAACGTAATGACTTTAATTTTGTCTCTTTTCTTTTCTTTGCAGAGCAAATATCAAGCTCAAATCAATCAGCCGTGCGCTCGCGGATTGCATAATTTCATTTCCAACGAAGAAGGGTAAGTGCCAAAAAAAACCTCCACGGGAGAGCTCATACCTTACCTCATTTTGATTGACCTTTCCATATAGGAGATACTCCATCATAGATCCCTACCAAATTTTTTGAATCTTTAACGGGGTTGTGTAACCAACACTTCATTAGCAGCTTCTTGATGGTTAAGCTTTATAATATTTCTTGTTCAAAAAAATGGATTATGAAAACTTATAGGTCCTTTATAGGTGTTAAAACCTCTTAGTGTTCAAGTTTGTAACGTTCGAAGCCTTCATCAATATTACATATATAATACAAAAGTTTAGAACGACCGTTAGGCACTCGGTGTCTTTTCAACGACCTATTTATTGTGATGTTGGTCATAAATTCTGACACGTCAGGTCGAACTGAACATTTAGTGCGAAAAGTTATCATAATTTTCCCCGTTACAAATCAAAAGGCTAAATTTTGCAATTAGTGAAAAAACTGATCTTTTTGTAAAAGCCAAAAATTCAAAATTTGTCAGTTGCAAAAATCAAGTTGAAAATTGGAATCAAATTCTAAGTAATTTGGTAAACTGATTTGTGTCGTATTTTTATAGAGATCTACCGTTTAAGAAAGGAGATGTTATCTCTTTGGCACACGAAATCGATACTAATTGGTATGAAGGATTCCTCGGTAATAAGCGTGGATCCATACCCAAAAACTTTCTAGAGGTAACTTTTTAAACTTGTTTTAAAGTTATTGGTTCTTGTCATTTATACGGCTTTATTTGTATTTTTGATGATCCGCGTTGTGTACGTTATGAAGTTGAAACCATAGCGCCGAAACCTCATTTGTATAATTTTGAGAGAAACCTCTTTACAAATATTGTAATTTGGAGTAATTAAAGTTCTCTATTGAAACCGCGAATTTTGAGAATATCGAAACAGACTATGCATGAAAGAATATTGTGTTTTTCCACTAATGTAATACTTTGTATATTGCGTTTTGAACTTGTCTACTTTGGGTTTAAAAAACATATTGATCTGATCGTTACATCATCTGACCCCTAATTTTATTTTATTAATAGACACTGGTGCCTTTGCCAAAAATAGAAGATACAAAAGTGGAGAATCCTTTTGCCAAGGCTTTATATAGTTATGAAAACAAGGAGGAACCTGAGCTCATCTCATTTCGTGAGGTATGTTACTTTTACCGTCATCGTTATTTTGATGATTATTTTTGTGTTGTTTTTGTTTGGATAAAAACCCCTTTTCTCATGGTGTTAAGTTACAGCACGTTTTAAGAAAATAAATAGACATTGGTTACAAAAAATGCACAAATTTGGAATGAGAATGTAAGTTGAATACCAAGCCAGACGAACAGAATCAAAAATCAGATTTCGAATTTGTACAAAAATACCTTTAAAAAGAGGAAATCGACAAAATGTCAAGACCTAAAAATTTCGATTCTGCTCTAAAAACTAGAGAAACTTTATTTTAAATACGAACATGAGTATGCTCTGTTGCGTGTATTTCATCATTTTCAAGAGTCGAACCCATGGAAACTGTCATTTCGTAATTAAAACGAGTTGATGACGGTCGTGATAAGAATTTTGGCATTGAAAACGATACTCGTAAATCAAATTTCTTCAAATTACTACTATGTCCACATTTTTTTCTACCTCATCTTGAATATTTGTGGGGTTATCGCTTCAAAATGAAGCTATGTCCAATTTTCATTGATATCTATGACATTAAATAAGTGTGTACTGTACGTACTGTATTCTATTGGGCCTTCTTTCGATTTCAAATATTTTATAACAGTCTTATTTGCCAGAAAATCTGCCAATTTCAGGTTTCAGTTTGCAACAACAAAGCGATATTTGAAAGCGTTCTTGAAATATTTAAATGATTGCTCTGCTAATCTTTTTTATTTAGTGTATTCACTTTCGATTTGAAACACTAATCTCTTCTCTCTTTTCTTTCATGAACCCTTATAATTATTGACTATCATTTCCCTCTCTTTTTATAGGGTGATATAATTGGTGTTATCAAGAAGGTCGATAATAATTGGTTCGGTGGTATTTTAGGCGGACAATATGGCATCTTTCCAGTTAATTTCGTCCAGGTATGTTAGAAATCCTTAGTCTAAGCAAAAGACCGTGTAATGGGATTCAAGTATGATCGTAGCACAAGGACTACAAACAAACCTTCAGTTTTCGATCAAAGATCCTGAGATGAAAGTTTGAGCATACTAGAGAATGTTTATACAAACTGAATTAGTTTAGCTTGTTACAACCTCTTTTGTTGCTTAATAAATGACACATTCACGAAATCTCGTGCGTTAGATTTCGAATCAGTCTCATGTCGTGTTTTTCCACTTTGAACCTTTCATAAAGCATACTTCAAACAAGGTTGTTTAGGCTTTCATCAGAATTTGATTAGCACTAATCAAGTTTCCATGCCTACTTGACGATAACAGATTTATTTAATATAAAAAGTCCCTGCTTTTGTTGTTTTCAGTTCTTAATACCCCCTATTCTTTAAGAAGGGATAATTCTAAGAGTTGAAGAGGAGCTTTTCTCTTGCAAGAACGTCACTGATGTACATTAAGCCCTTCGAAGCTTATTTGCACAAATCTCATTATTGAGAACGTTACTTTGAGCGCCAAAACGACCACTAGAAGTTATTACTCTCACGTATTACCTGAAAATAAAACCATTATTTTCTTTATCCCCGTTAGCTCAACAAAGCGGCTAAAGAGATTATGTCCGGTGATCAAAGTAGCTCAGCTACGAGCAGCTCTGATGAAGAGAATGAATCATCACGTAAAAAGACGTCACGTGGTCGACGAGTTTCCCGCCAAAAAGCTGCGTCCACCTCTGAACCTAATGCCCAGTCCTCTTGCGTGAGGCGTGATCGTGGTGCGAGCACCTCTAACGATCCGGTCACAAAACGACACACGATCCACGTTGAGAACCCCGACGAGCAACTGCGTCAATCACGAAGGGCATTGAATTTGAGTGAAGATTTTGAACCTCAAGAACGGACGAGGGCAATGTCTCAAGGAAGACGCGTAAACTATGAATGCCAACAATCGGTAAAGATTTTATGATTATTTGATTATTTTTGTCAAAAATATTGTCCCCGATACTTACCCCAAGGTGTGCGATAGTTTATTTAGCTTAACAAGACATTATTAACTTGTCTTTTCTTTTATGTAACAGGTACCCAGAACCTTGGCAAGTACTGTTTTATTATCGCGCGCTTTACGGCGCTCTGACGAGAGGCTGGGAATCAACACTTCTTCAGGCTTAACACCTACAGTATCTATGACGACAAGTATTCCAAGAGCAACTGAGGGAATCACCCGTTCCTTATCGACATCACCTTCCAATAGCATTCCCAATGCAATCGGTACCGGAGAAATGCACACTGCCCTTTTCACGTATTCCCCAGCTAGAGATGACGAGCTAGCTTTGATCCAAGGAGATCAATACTCTGTTATTGAAAAGCACCTTGATGGATGGTTCAAGGGAGTTCACGTGCGCTCGCAACAATGTGGTGTTTTCCCTGGAAACTACGTTAAGCCTAGCAGGTATGTTTTATAATACTTTTATAATACAATATTACAGTTTGTTTTTATATTCTCCACGGAAAAAAAACATATTTTCCCATCTCAAGCTGTTATGGAACCTATTTTTGAATAATCACTCCTCCTTAATCCTCGTCTGTGGCTAAACTTTCTTTTCATCCAAGTCAATGTAATCGTCTTCAAGTCCGGATGTAATAGATTATCATATCTCGTTGAACAAGGTGGCAAAATGAAGCTAACACATTGTTAAAGTCGCCACCTCTTCCCTCTTTCTATCTTACAACTAAGAAATGAAAATTGAATTTTCTTCAAAATAAGGAGATTAATAAGTCTACTCCGATGTCTGCTTCGTTGGCGACAATGTTACGAGTCTAGCGTAATCCTGTTTTTCCGTGAAACCCGAGTATATTTATCAATTAATCCTACCTCTCTGTCTCCTTTTTCTTTAGTCAAGTCAGTCAACAGATGCTACGCAGTATTGGTACTCACCCTTCCAGAGCGGTGATTGGATATGGGTCAAACCCTTCTTCTCCAAATGTACCTGCTTCCAGTGGTCCAGCTTTCAATTTTCCGCCTACGCGAATGGATGTGGGTGAAGATAGCAGCAGTAATAGTAATGGTGCTACTTCATCATCGATTTCCGCGTACGGAGAAAACAGCAGCCCGAAAACTAGTGGGGTAAGATTTAAGATCATCTCTAATATTCTATTGATGACATAAAGGCTTCTTGGTTCAAGATTAAAATCAGTCAGAACCGTACTTTTTTTGTCGTGTCCGTTTGAAACAAAGGGGACAGTCTATAAACAAAATAGGTTGCATGATTCAAAATCACTTGTAAATAACGAGCTGTTACAAATTACTGTAACGTATCGCCATCTTGTCACCTCATTCAATAAGCCGTTATCTCTTTGTTGTTTTTATAGATGTCAGGTTTCATGAAGATTTTCAAGAAAAACAAAACCAAACGCCAAACGCTTCCCGCGCCCACCACACCACAACAACCACCCTCCTATTACCAGTAAGTGTAAATGCATCTTTTGGATTTTGTAATATAAATCAGCTTAAATAGCAAATACCAGCTTCAACCCAGATTTTTAAGTATGTTTCCTATTTGTTTTCTATCTCTATGCTTACTTTCAAAGATGGATGAACAAAGGTGTCAACTTCCTTTAACTTCATTTTTTACAGCTCTTCCATGCCGGGACCGATTGCTCGCCCCAGTCCCAACGTGCCAGCTGAGCCACCACCACCTTATACACCTTCACCACTCATTCCTCAAACTGTGAGTATTCCCTTTTCAAAAGTCTAACTTTTTAATTGTATCAGGAATCAGACTCGAAATCCAACCACTAACCAGGCTATGTTGGGTAAAAGAAAAGTAAAGGAATTCCAAATCCAATTGCTTGAAAGAGGCCTTTTAGGAAGGCTCAGAGTTTCTTAGGGAAGTTAAATGCGCCTTTGAAATTCACAAAAGATGGGAGAATAAATTTGACAGTTCTTATTCTCTCTAAATAGTTGTACGGAATCACGTATTGCATTCTAAACGGAAACACAGAGCCATTTTCTGTAATAGTGGATCTGATTTTCATTTAAAATCTCATTACCCTAATAGCGTATTATAACAGTCTGATCAGTTTTATTGCTTTCATATCCAATCAAAGTTAATCCTTATGACTAAGAAGTAGTGTCTATAATGGCTCTTATTCGATCTAATTATTCCTGCTCATTATTCATTTTTATGTTTTCTTTGCTTGACATCCGCTTCCGGGAGGAGATATTTTTCCATCAGACATGATTTTCCTTTGATCTCCAATTTTGTTCATTCTAGAGGTTTTTGATCGTTTAATTTTGACCCGTTTTCTTCCTTTATCTACAGGCATTGTCAACCAGAACAAACGACTCTGTTATTAATACTTCAGTACCAAGCACTAGTATTGAAAAGTAAGTCTAATAATTCTTTTTCGAATAATCTCGGACTGTTTTTGCGAGATCTTTTTCACTGGAGTCAATAACAGTCTTTATTCAAATTTTAAAGTCTACACTATCTGTCCATTATATGTCCAACTCACTTTATTCTAATTAGCATTCCCATGTAGTCGCTGTTACCAAATAGTTACTTCTGCTCAGTTTTATAATTAAACATTTGTTTTTCTTTTTACTTCAGATTCCGTGCAATAGCAACCTACCCAGCCCTTCACGAGAATGAACTCTCCCTACGTGTCGGTGATCTCATCTTTGTCACCAAGAAACACATCGATGGATGGTACACCGGAAAGTCGCAGAGAACTGGAACAACCGGGGTATTTCCGTCAACATTTGTCATACCAAATTGATGAAGTTTCAAAGCGAGAGGCGAGTGTATCGTTCAAGAATTCTTAATTTAAAAAAATCGAAAATGAATTGGGCTTACAGTTTTTAAAGAGCTATTTTTCAACTCTATGAGTTGTGTTTGTTATAATTTTCTTTTGTCGAATATATAATTCACCTGGAATAGAAAATGATAGATGGGGCAGATCTGAGGTATGCATTTAAATGAGGCTTTTTGGGAAGTCGTTATTAAACCACTTGTTTGACAATTCTTGATAGAGTCATTAAATTTCAAACGTGAATTACATTTTAATGTCTGGCTATTATCTTTTCTATTCCAAAGTAAAAAAAAAAAATACTAAGCCAAAATTTCATCTGAATTTCAGCTGAATTGGTTGAAAAATATATATTTTGAGATAATCTTTCTTCTTTTTAAAATATTTCTGTTAACTGGAAAACCTATTATACATATGACATTTTTCAGCATTTTACGCTGGCAGCAACCATTTTATTTAGGAGAAGTCTTTTTTTTTTCTCCATGGTATTTTTTATATATTTTCTCTTATTCGCGTTTCAAGCGAGTTTTTAACGCGCTTTTCAGTTCATTTCCCTAACTTGATCTTTTGGGAATTCAGGTCGCGAGCTTATGACTAAAGGCCCCTTGCAAACTACAACGAAGACTTCCTTAGTTTTAGGAATACACTGTGTAAGCTGGCCCTTACACGTGTATTTTGGTCAGTGTATGTTTGCAGAGCCTTAATCCTAATTCGCAATTTTGACAGAAAAAGAACATCTTTTTTTCAGCCGTTTTAGGGATACTCTAGGATACTGTCTCAAATGGGAGGTTGGTTACGAATAGCCTAGTAACATACATTCTCTGAGATTGTATCTTTGGGTCCCTACCTTTTTATGTTAGAAAATATACCAATTATCATAATGATACCTTTTTTGTAAATATGAAGATAAGAATAGAGTTTAAAATGTATAGTATATAAATGAATCAGCTACATAGTTTTTTATATGGTCTAGGAATCTTTTAAAAAGCTACTTTTTTAAATGGAAGAATAGCTAAGAATTGAAACAAAATTTGTCATCATTTAGAATTAATCCAATCACTGCCTAGTTTGATTCACAAACCTCTATAGATATATCTATATTATGAAATTTATATTTGTCTCAATTCTAATGAAGATATGAAGTTTTAGCTGTTATGGGACAATATCCAGTTCGCCGAATTGGAAACTTTTGTTCCAATCAAATCAAATCAATGTTCCATCAAGCTAAATAAAACCTGACAAATCTTGAAATCTCTGTTTGTCAGCTTTGGAAGATAAATCTACACGTGGCACTGTGAGTTCTAAACTTTGGTTTTTCAGACAAAACATAGACATGAATTGGATTACTAACTCACCACCATATTATAAAACTACTGGTATTTCAATTAACTTTTTAAAATTCCGAGTCATATTCAATCAAAAAGTTGATTAAAGGGGAGGTCCTTCAACTCAGCTAAAGTCCTATAGTAAAAAGTGATTGAGTTAGTTCCTCGAACCTCCTGAAATTAACGATCGTGAAATCTCTTTCCAATGCGAGCAGGGAGGGTAAGATTAATATTAATCAAAATGTGATTTAATTACTCCGCCCTTTTCTATGTTAACGTTAAAAAGATAACAGCGATTGTTATATAAAAACACAAGGTGTAAACAAACAAGAGGCCCAAGGGCATGAAGGCCCAGAGTCTAAAAATTTCTTCTCGCGAAAATTTCTTCCCTTAAGGTAGTTTGTTTTTGCTTCCGAAGTCCTTACTCGCACAAATTTTGCACGGCGGGATCGCAAAAATCATGCTTTGGAAATTTAGAAGGGAACAGGTACAAGAAATGAGAGTTAAATAACAATATCAATGTATTTATTTCTTTTAAACCGAGCAAACTCAAGGAATTCGAATTGGTTGAGTAAGCTGTAAGATGGGTCGAATTCGCTATATAAATCTGAGCCGAGTAAACCGAGTAGATACCGAGTATATCAATGTAAGTCGAGTAGATTCAAGTTTAGCCGAGTTTTCCGAATAAATCAGTGTAACAGAGTTAAACGAGTTTGCCGAGTAAATCCGTATAAGCTGAATAGATTCCAGATTAGCTGAGTTTTTAAAGTAAATCCGTGAAAGCTGAATAGATGCTAGTTCGCTAATTTATAACTATTGTTGCACTCCACCTGATGATGATGCAATGATACCTAAAACAGAAAAAATTCAATATATCATAAATGTATACATCTCAAGATCTTCAATTAAAAGGGGTGTTTTAAAATTAAACAACATTGATCTGTTGATGTGATTCTATGCAATTGAGCTCCCTACAAAGAAAAATTACTTAATTTTATCACTGCCAAGGAGTTTCATTAATTATATAACATAAATATTTGTTGCATCTCCTTTCTATGAAGCTTTTTCTCCCAGACCCCCCTCTTTTGCACTTTAAAGTCTCTTTTGAAGGGGTTCAGACTATGACTGACTAATCTTGGGGAAATAGACCATGCCATGACTCGCTGTCCCAACACCTTTCAATAGAAAAATTCTCTTAGTGTTTTTTATTCCCACTGATACGTAGAAATCCACAGGGTTGACGGACCAAACAGGCCCACGGGGGTCCCCAGGCTGAAATCAAGAGCAGCTGCCGGCGGATTTTTCTGAAATATCTGCTCTTTTTTTCCAGGAGAGTAAATTTTAGAGATAAATCTAGGATATAATTGCCTTAAAACACCCAGTTAAAATCCAGGAGTCGCCTTAAAAACATCTGTTCTTAAAATCCAGGAGCACATGTTACGGAGAAACACATGTAATTTTCCAGCAGACAATCTGCTCAACCAATCCAGGAGCTAAATTGTGAAAAACACAACCAGATGCCAGATTTTTTTTCCAAGGGAACTTCGTAACTTTATTAATAAACAGTCTAATTTTCTAGGAACATTGTGACTTTCTTAGGGAATAGCTGTTATATTTTTCCAGGAGCATAATCTTTCTAGAGAACAGATATACATTTTCCAGGAGTCCCGTTTTCCTCCAGAACAGATGGTATATTCTAGGAGAGTCCAGAATACAAAACAGTTCGTTTTTTCCAGGAGAAAGGGACCCCAAGAACAGATATTTCATATTTTCTAGCCGGTGGCTGCTCTTGTGAAATGGTCACCAAGGGTCCCCTTTACAAACGAAAATTTGAAGGTCTGTAATTCTCATATCTAATATGACCAACTGGTAGGGCTTGAAGAGTAGATGAAAAAAGTGGCCTCAGTACGCTCATAGTAAAGGTCAGGTATGTTTTTGGAAAAAGTGTGATGATTTAGAATCACTCAAGCATTTTCTTCCACTTCAATCTGTGAAAGTGACAGAGAACTCACCTAAAATTGGGTACCAGTATTGACCTTCTGTTGCCTATGCCTTTAAGGTTGATTGAACTGACCAGGACACTGTAAAGAAAAAAAAAAGATTATTAGTACCTTAAAGGAAGAAATTTTGCCGGGAATTTAATTTTGCGGATGGCCAAAAAAGTTTTTTCAGAGGGAATTTAATTTGGCGGATGGACAAAAAAATTAAATTTAGCGGGAATTTAATTTGGCGGTCGCTTAAAAATTTAACCTTAAGATGGCGTCAAAACAACGAAAAAATAGCAAAAACATCCTAAAAGAGATCATATTTTCAAAATGTTTAATTTGGCGGGAATTTAATTTGGCGGATGGCGGAGAAAAGAAATTTTGGCGGGAACTTAATTTGGCGGATTTCAGTCAAATCCGCCAAATCCTTCAAATTTTCTTTCCGCCAAAATTTCTTCCTTTAAGGTATCTGTCTGAAAATAAACCCTCTCCAGGGTGGTCATTTTTTCACTGATTACACCCAACTCAGTTCTCGCCAAAGTTAAAACTTCTCCTGACTTGTTTTGTGCCACTGCTTTTGACGCATCTGGGATTAAAACAAAGGTTCTTAAATTTTAAGGATGACTCAAACCCACTCCCCCTCCTGGTTCACTTTTTGAAAATGGTTTGGTGAGAGGGAATTCTGGGTTAAATGATGTAATCTTTCTGGCCTCAGAGTACTGTTGCTCTATTAACACTTTCTTTTGAGAGAAATTGTGACCTGCGTTCCCGGGGGGGGTACTAGGATTGATGGGTGTCGGGTATGTGCGTGCCAGACCTCTGGACCCTTACCCTTAGAGAGACTGAATTTTGGTGAAAAGGTGACCCTTAGAGAGACTCAGTGTAGAAAAACCCAACCCTTAGAGAGACTTTTTCACAAAAAATTTCTATAATGGGCCAAAGAAATTCGATTTTTAAAAGAATTTCTCCAATTTTCGAAAAAAATTTCTCTAATTTTTGAAAAATTTTCTCACTTTTTTTAAAAATGTTCTCACTTTTTTGACTTTTCACTTTTCTTTGACCCGAGTTTGTGAAAAAACCGACCCTTAGAGAGACTGATTTTGACTTTTGTTGTTTTGGTAACCCTTAGAGAGACTTTGGGAGGGTGAAAAACCCTACCCTTAAGGCACGCACATACCCAGCACCCATTTTTGCCTAAGTACCCCCCCCCGGGCCTGCGTTTTAAACTAGCCCGTCAAATGACAATCAAACCAATAAAATACCAGTAATACTGTAGACCTTTTGATTTTACAGCCACAATATAAAAAATCTTATAACTCCCTATTTTGTATCCACACGATAGATAAGAAAGTTTAAACCACTATTGGGGCTGTCCACATTGTATTTGTGCACTGAAAATATCGAAAATTTGGTACCCCTGCCCCTGTTCCAAAGTGTATGCAAATGCCTGCCATTCCAATCTGTAAATGGAAGGGGGGCAACACAGAATTTAAGTCAAAATGATTTTTGAAAAACTTGGGATTTCTAAGACATTTTCTGAAAAATGAGAAAAACATGGAATTTCCAATGCCTCCTCTAAAAAAGTGTAATCTAAAAAAGTATTTACATTTAAGAAGGAACCAGACCTATGTGATCAATCCTATCGACCATCAGGATCACAAATATCTTCGTTTCGTGTTGCCCGACCGACTCCTGAAAATTGAGTAAAATTGAGTCAGAGAGTTGGTAAATTGTTCGGACTTTTTGTTTTGATGACGTTTCCTTTGCTCAAAAATTTTATTTTTGCCGATTTTTTTGAGCGATTTCTAGCACATTCGCAGCATTTTAACTTTGTTTATTATTACACGTGCCATTAGGTGTCAAAGGTGTTTAAATCTCATAATCTGAAACCATGCAAAACATACATGCGATTGGGCCTCCTGCCGCCTCAGTTAACGCCCTTTTACCTTTTACCCCCCTCACAGACCAATTTTAAGAAAACCCAAAAATTTTTACTACCGACCGACCGACCAAATGACCGACCGACCGACCGACCGACTGAATGACCGACCGACCGACCGACTGACCGACCGACCGACCGACCGACCGACCGACCGACCGACCAACCAACCGACCGACTCACTTTTTTAATCCAACGAGGACGCGAAATGATGATATTTGTGATTGCCGCCTAGGAGATTGATAGAGGATTCAGCCATAAAAAAGTCTTGAGTATTGATCCTTTGCTGATTATTTATCGAGCTAGTATTAGTTCAAGCAAGTATATCGATTGTAAATTGATAATCGATTGTAAATGGATAGAGCTCGATCATTAAAAAGAATCGATAAAATCAATATGATCGATAAAATCAATATGATCGATAAAATCAATATGTTCGATAAAATCAATATGTTCGATAAAATCAATATGATAGATAACCTCACTTTTTTGAGTCTTTTTATGTTTGTCTGCGAGTGAGGTAAATCTATTTTGACGGCCAGAAAAAAAGCAACATACCTTTCAAAAATTAATCCTTATTGTTCATGGCACTTGGAAGCAGGAGAGATGTTGCTACAACACGGTTGAATGACAAAAAGAAATTAAACAGAAATTGTATAAAAGCATCCTTCTTCTTTCTCGATAAGATTTTAAAAGAAAGTTTCGCAGAAATCCAACCAGGTTGTTGAGAGCTAGCCTGGGCATAGACTGATTTGATTATAAATAACGAACATTGCGGTCTGAACGAAAATCTAAGTTCTAAACCAAACTGATAGTCTTATTATTTTATTTATCTGTTCAAGCCTCTCCATTATAGCCAAACAGCCTGGATGGTTTTTTACTTTATGACGGAATGCGGCTAATTGCTCAGCGTTACACACGAACACGACTCTCTTTAAAGGCCCAGTTACGCTAAAGCTCTGGGCCAATTACTCCCAGTTCCTTTATTAATCGACAGCTTATCTCCTTGATCTGATTGATGACTCCATTAACGAGACAATTCATATGGCTCTTCATATCAAAATATTTTGAATTTTATTAAGTCAATGTTGTTTCAACCACCTGGGGTCTTATACAACTCTAGAAAAGGCTTTGAACCAATCCCATTTAGCATTGAACAGGCTCTTTCTGAAAAGAGTCTTCTATTTGGGGCCTGGGGCTGGTGTAATTCCGTAGCGGAAGATTCAAATGTGAAGGGGGTAATTTCGATGTCACAGGGTAAAACCACTGTCTAGAGGTAAATTATTGAAAATAAAATTTTCAACGCACAATGTACAGTGTTCTTTTCGAGCCCAAAATGATCAAAATTAAATGTTATAATGGATCAACTTGAAATTTTCTAAAAATCTACAAAATCTACAATCTATAACTTTATCTATGGAAAATTTCTAAAAATAAGTATTTAAATTATGCGAATTTAAATTTGTGCAAAATATGTACAGATGAGGATATGCAGCAGCAGTGTCTTCCAGGGCAATGGTATCACGTCTATTAGTAAAATTAATTAAAAAGTGGTTCTAGGTTCTCCCACTGGAAAAATTGGCCAAAATATTGTACCCGCCGAAAAATTATACTCCAATTTTTGTCCCAGCTGAAAATAATTAAATAAAAAAATCCTCATTGCTAAATATGGTGCTCTTTTTCATTGCGATTGAATTTTATGATTGAAAACAATAATGTAACTCAGCTCCCCGGTCATAAAAAAACATTGAAATATCAATCCACGTCAGCTTGCAGTCTGCTTTATTTCCTCGCAACCTTAACTGGTCTGTGAGAAGGGGATGTTATTATAAAAAGCACAATAGGTTGTGAAAAGTCTGCATTTTCGAATCCATTATCCCGAAGATATGATAGCATTACCTCTCTCACTCTAAATTAGACGATTTCTTTTCTCAGCTATTCTTGTTTCAAGATCTTCCAAAAACAAACTTAAATTTCTGTTGGCTTTGACCAAACCTTCATCATTTCCACCATTTTGATGATGCTTCAAACCATTCGTGTTCATTTCAGAAAAATGTTTCAGGTCCGATTCTTCTTTATGCTTCAAGTAATGTTTTCTAATGAAAACAAAGCTATGCTCAAAGAGATTGATGCATATACCTATAGCCATCATTACCCCAACAATGACCATAATCCCAGAGAAATAGGTCCAATTGAATTGCTCCACCGGTTTGATACCATTACATGGCGATGAACTATACCATCGAATCTTCAAATCTTCAAAATCTCCATGCTGCCTCATTTTAACCATGAGATTTGATATTGTTTTACCGAACGGGAAATCTTTACGATATGCAAAACCAAGGCCGTGTTTTCCAACACTTTTTGGATAAAATTCGATCTCTTGACTGCAACCAATTCTTGCCATCATTGGTGGGAAGTAAGCTTCAAATGATCCAAGCTCTGTAATATAGGCTTGAAATTTTCTAGAAGGAAGATTGAAAAGATATTGGTCTAGCGAGTTTCAAAATTATGATAAATGTGAATACACCTTTTCGACCATAGTCGCGCGGTTAGGCGAGGGGTAAATCACTTCGAAAAAAGCGTACGAAATGATTTTTGATTTTTGATTTTTTTGTGATTTTTTGATTTTTTCTGTGATTTTTTGATTTTTTTGTGATTTTTTTGTGATTTTTTGATTTTTTTGTGATTTCTTTGTGATTTTTTGATTTTTTCTTTTTGTGATTTTGATTTTTTTGTGATTTTTGATTTTTTGATTTTTTGTGATTTTTTTGTGATTTTTTTGATTTTTTTTTTGTGATTTTTTTTTTGTGATTTTTGATTTTTTGTGATTTTTTTTGCTTTTTTTGATTTTTTTTTGTGATTTTTTTGTGATTTTTTTTTGATTTTTTTTTTTTTTGTATTTTTGATTTTTTTTTGTGATTTTTTTGTGATTTTTTGATTTTTTGTGATTTTTGATTTTTTTGTTTTTTTTGTTGATTTTTTGATTTTTTGTTTTTTGTATTTTTTTTGTGATTTTTTTGTTTTTGATTTTTTGATTTTTTTGTGCTTTTTTTTTTTGTGATTTTTGATTTTTGCTGTGATTTTTGTGATTTTTTGATTTTTTGTGTTTTTTTGTGATTTTTGATTTTTGTGATTTTCTTTTTTTTTTGATTTTTTCTGTGATTTTTTTTTGCTTTCTTTTTTGATTTTTGATTTTTTTCTGTGATTTTTTTGATTTTTTTGCTTTTTTTATGTGATTTTTTTTTGTGATTTTTGATTTTTTTCTGTGATTTTTTTTTTGATTTTTTTGATTTTTCTTGTGATTTTTTTTTGCTTTTTTGTGCTTTTTTTTTTGTGATTTTTTTGTGATTTTTTGATTTTTTTGTGATTTTTTTGTGATTTTTGATTTTTTTTGTGATTTTTTTGTGATTTTTCTAAGAAGTGTACGAGATTTTTTCGAGTAATTTACCCCTCGCGGTTAGGCACATACCACTTTATTATTTAATTTACCACCCTATACTCGATCCAATCTTTTTTTACACATTTTTCTACGGTCTTTAGATGTGAAAAAAGAATAGAACGGACAAAAGTGCCTGCGCGGCAATTGGCAGCTACGGTTGAAATAATGTGAATAATTTTATGTCTGAAACAGAAAAAGACATCAGTTTTCTGAAATGCGTCCCTGTCTCAGTGACCACGGTAGAATCATCTTTAAACTATAGGTGATAGAATTTAGAGAACCCATTAGGACATCCCTGTATCACAGACCCCCTGAGACTCCAGCCCCACTGAGAGATTTGGCCAAATCTTCGTAATTTCATCCCCACTGGGAAATGGACTTTGATTTCATCCCTATTCGAAATTCAATTCAAAAATTTGCTGTCCTAAACCATTCCCACAGGATATTTTAAGCTCGGGAACAATAGATTTCGATAGAAATTTTTATCCCCATAGGGGGAGAAAGTTCCACCGGGAGACTGGGGTGTATTTGGTCATTAGTATCAAATTTTTGTAAATTTTTATCCCATGGAGAAAAATTGTAAAGGTCTTCATATTCATTTACTCAATAGCCCTTCTATAGAAATAATTTTGGGTTATTCACCATCTTCCTCAAGTTGCTATGAGGAATTTTTTGAGATACAATCTGTGGAGGCAAATGCTTTTTAACTTAATAGATATGATATTGTTATCAAACTGCAAAATGGAAATATTATCTATCAGATGATACTTTAAGGGTAATTTTCCCGGTTTTTTTTTTCAAAGTAGTAAAAAATTTGAATTTATGGATGGTAATTAGATATAAGGTTGTTTTTTGAGGACGAGTACGGTGCCTCAACAGTTGTGCGCTTTTATCACCTTTATACCCTTTCCAAAGATAGGAATACATTAGAAAAAGTATAATACCGGGTGCGCCACAAAAAAGTTTCTCTCTTTGAGACTAATTTTCTCGAAATCTAAAAGTTTTAGAAGAACCACTCCTAAATCATTGGAAAGAAGAAAGATAGACTTAAATTTTGATGGGTCATTTATTAAATTCGATTCATTAGATCAAAAGTTATGCTCAATTGAATAAAAAAGTTACTTTCTGAAAGTGCTCGAAAACGGTAAAAATCGACCTATCAAATTTTTACTTTAAATTTGGCAATTGCATTAGCCTTTACATGATTAAGAGCATTTTTCAGTAACAAAACACATAAATTTTGAAACTGAAGGCTCGAAAGGGTTTAAAATCTTCATCAAAATCAATTTAATTTAGTTTTACCGAAATTTTCCTCAAATTTTTTGTTCTAGACTGGATAAAGTCTATGTAAGGCTGGATCTACCTCAAAACCCATATTTGATGTATTTTTAGGAATTTTACCAGATTATTTGGCCTTTTTCGACGGATTTTCTTCCTTTCATTGAAATTCAACCTTCCTTTAAATAACTAAAGGTCATTTAGACAGCTAATTATCATTTTTAATGACTGTAACGAAAATACTGATATATCATGAAATCATGCTTATGTTTAATTCTATAGGTCGATTTTTTACCGTTTTTGAGCATTTTCCGAAAGTAACTTTTTTATTCAATTGAGCATAACTTTTGATCTAATGAATCGAGTTCAATAAATGACCCATCAAAATTTAAGTTTATCTTTCTTCTTTCCAATGAAATAGGGATGGTTCTTTTAAAACTTTTAGATTTCAAGAAAATTAGTTTTAAAGAGAGAAACTTTTTTGTGGCGGACCCGGTATAAAATTAAAATGATTTCCATACCCTTCCATCAACATTCGAACACCCACTTCATCATCATCAACAAAATACGGTTTCATAAATTCATGCATTCTCCTGAAGGCTGGATCATTGTGGTTCTCAAAGTACAATTCTTGTGAATAACCTTGTCCACCAACCACTGAGAACTTGTACTTTGATGTTGGGTTTCTAAACTATATAGATGAAGTACACGCTTTTTTTATAAGAATACACTTTATAAGAATGTCCATGATGAAAATGGCCAAAAAATTAAGAATATGCTAAGAATATCACCATCATGGGATTTTGCTACTCGAGCTAAGAATGCTATTTTTAGAGCATTTTCAATTATAAATTGTCAATTACCCCCAAGTAAGCTCACAAAAATACCATCTTATGCTTGAGACGTATGTACTAAATGTTAAATCTAGTCTGAATTAGGACCTTAACCTAAGAATATGCTGTAAGAATATTCTAGGATGATTTTCACAAAAAATTAAGAATATCCAAGATCAAATGGATTTACACCATTCTTATAAAAAAAAGTGTGTACTCATTTTGATTAGAAGAAAAGGAAGAAGCAGTGGTTACGTAGTTCTATCACAGTGTGTATAATCATAGTATAAGAAAGCCGCAGAAATAGCAATGGGAACTACACTGCAATAGTGATGGTAATAGTAACTCGTGATGATGTGCGATAGCCACTATCGCATAGTGTATAGATATAACAAGATTTCATATTTATCGCACTGTGCGATGGACACAAAGCTAATCCTTCAAAGGAAACCGTTCTATTGTCATTTAGGGAAATATCTTTTGCTTAATTATTTTGTGTCTTTAAATCTGTACACATGTTGTACACGTGCTTTTATGACACTTTGAGCTTCAAATTTCGGAAGATATCACACTGGTGGAAGCATCGCCCATCCTATAACTCCGTATTTTTAAGACAAAACAATCATCTATTGACTTTATGAACTTTGATTTGAAGGCGCATTCCAAGAAGGGAAATTATTTTTTTTTTCCTTTTTTGATTTATCAAGCTCCGATCGCTACTCGGAATTATATTTTCAACGATACATGAATTATTGCTTACTCTCTCATCTTGGAAGCCTTTGAAATCATCATTAACATTTTGAGCGATGGAATTCGCAGTGATTCTGGCAGTATAGATAGACATGATGATGGTCATTGCAGATGCATAACCAAGAGCAGCAAGACGTCCTGACCACATTCGAGGATTTGTACCACCCATGTCTCTTTGAAATGTTAATCCAAAGACATAGGTCATCACTTCTCGAAATGAAAACCTTTGATTTGCTTTCATTAAGTAACCAACATTCTCCAACATCATAATCAACAGAATTGACACCAAAGTACATGATAAAATCACCAGCTCCAATTCAACAGTCAAAGGCTTTAGAAATTCCCAACTTGGAAACGGAATGACCGGCTGCTTGATTCTTAAAATCCCAAAAGAGCTCTCCAAGTAGTGGCTAGTGAAATGAACTACAGTGGCTCTCTTGGAGACAATACTGAGAACATTAATTGCCATATCAGCTTTATCTCGAACCAAATCGCCCACCATACCATTCCAAGTACCATTTTCTTCAGATCCAAACTTTCCATCCTCAACTGCATACAAAGTATACTTAAAGTCTAATTCCCTTGCCAAAGTCTCAAAAATCTCGACAGACATCCCTGAGCAACATGATTTTCTCCAGGACAATGTCTTGGTGTTGTTATCATCACGGACTGGTATGTCGCATTGATGACCAGGGCTACATTTAGGGAATATGGCAGATGTCATTTCTTCAACATAAGGAGGAAACCACGTGGTAACAACTCGAATGAGACGTTTTTTCCGCTTACTTAAAGCCAGTTTACGTAGACTGTTAGTTCGACGGTCAACGGTTCTTCTTTGGTGAAGACTGTTCCTAAAAACGTATAAAATTGATACTTACTAGAACTTTCATGTCTTAATAACAGATACCTTAAATAAGTAAGAAAATAGGCATAAATCCGCCAATATATGTTCCCACCAAATACAATCCCCCCACCTGCTAAATTGAATTCCTGCCAAATTTAAATAATTGTAGTCATTCCACAAAAGCGTATTATTTCAGGCACGTTTTATCCAATTTAATAGCATTTTTTGGCCAAAAATATCCCTCATCCACCAAATTAAATTCTCGCCAAGTTTAAATTGTTCTGCTATCCGCCAAAGCGAATTCCTACTGAAAAAACTTATTTGACCATCCACCAATTTAAATTCACGCCAAAATTTCTTCCTTTGAGGTATTGGCCTTAAAAATGGCCCCAGAAATGGCCCCAAACAAAAATGGCCCCATTAAAAATGATTTTAGCTCACTCCGCTTGCTATCAAAATGTTCCACTTCAATATATTGCCTTTATCTAATCCAAATTATGTAGTTGGCTAACCCTGCGGGTCCGTGACATTGCTGTGTGTGTAAAATAAATCATATAATTGCCTTATCAAGATTTGAGAACAAAAGGAGTGATTTTAGCCAAATGGGAGGGCGGGTTGAAAATTAGAATTTTCCCACTCCTTTGTCACTATTTTATCCCAATTCTGTGCCCTTTCTCCCTTTCCTCCACCCCTGTGTCACAGCCCCACTGGAAAGTTTGGCAAAAATTTCGTCCCCGGTGGAGAAAATATCCCCATTCGAAATTCATTGTTTAGAAATTGCACTCCAAAATCATCCCCACTGGATTTTTTAACCTTGAAACAACTTTTATCCCCATTGAGATTTCAATCGAAATTTCACCGGTGTTGTGAGACAGGAGTGTTTCCTTTAAACCTACATTCTAGAGGCTTTCTCAATTGCGCGCAAATACTGGCAAGAAAACACTATTACTTTATCCATATATCCGTCACAGTGTACGAACGGATTCATTCTATCAAATTCATACATGCTCCTCATTTAGTGCAAAAATTTTATCCTGACCAGCAGTAAACCAAAGGTACTCTAGCTTAAGTAATAAGTTGTCAAAATTTTTCTTAGATTCCAGTGAAAATCAACCCCAACCAACATTTTAAATCAAATCTTGTACCTCAGTGAATTTCAGATTCCAACCGCACTTGAGCACAGAGACAGAGGTGTTATTATCTTCCATGTGATTTACATTACGTTATGGTTTAAAAATAACAAGCATTATCCCGCATCAGTAAGATTCTAGCGATTTCATTGGTCAAACGACATCACGTGGAGGTGGGATATTATTAGTTACATGATTTTCTCGAGGTGGGATAAGGGATATACATGGTCAGTAACAACCGTATTCGTGACTAGGGTTAGATTCTAGCGATTTCATTGATCCAAAAGACATCACGAAACGCCAAGTAGAGATTTCAAGGCACATCTTGCTTGTCTGCCTATTAAGTCACGGTAGTGGTTAGTAAGTGTGACCAGGTCTAGTCCATAAAGGAGTTTAGTTATCACTAGAATCTTAAAAAACGTTTACAATTTGGTTAGGATGCAGGTGGCGAACTCCACCTGTGATCAAGGATGAGACGACGGACCATATACTCTGCAACACGGTAGTCGATATGGTGTTTCAGCTGAAGGATGCTTGGACGAAAAAAACTAGGTGTTTTAATTTTTCTGAGGATGAATAATTTTGCCATCGAGCTGGATTGTAAGATCTGCGAGGAGACTTTTTCCTGATGTAAGATACTGAGTTTTTGTGTGGTTTTATATTTGAGGTTGTGTTTGTGACCATAACGAATACAAATCTCTATTAAGGATTGCAAACCAGAGAGAGTTGAGCTTATCAAGATCAAATTGTCTGCGAAAGCGATGACTGACGTGACGGTGCCGTTTGGGAGAGAGGCTCCATATTTCTGACACCCCTGTGTCACAGACCCGGTGGACTCCCCACCGCGGTGGAAAAATAGGCCAAAAATCGTCCCCGGTGGAAAAAATACCCTACATTTTCAACCCCACTGGGAAATTGGCCTATGATTCTATTCCCCATTGAAAATTGAATGGAAAAAATTGGACTCCAAAACTATCCCATCCCCACTGGAATTTTTGAGCTGGAAACAATAGATTTTCTATCCCCATTGGGATTTCGATAGAAATTTTCATCCCCACTGTGGGAAAAGGTTCCACCGGGGCACTGAGACAGGGGTGTTTTCTGATTGATAAGTTTCGATAGTAAGTCTTCGGTATAAAGATTGAATAAGTAGGGAGAGATGATAGAACCTTGTTTGACCCTCTGAGAGAGTTTAAAACTGTCGGATTGGATACCACCATAAACAACAATGGATTCACTGCTTAGATGTGTAGCATGAGATATCTCATCCCTGCAATCGGTGTGGGTATTGATTCTTTGGATAGTAGTTTCTCAAATAGGAGATTCCAGTTACAGCTGTCAAATGCTTTAGACACATCCAAGCTGCAAATATATAATAGTGAATTGTTACTGTTGTAGAATCTGATGGTGACTTGCAGTAAAACTCGGCATGGATTGGAGATGATTGGCTCGTAAAGCCGAATTGAGAGGAATGAGAAGCTTCGAGAATAGGACATTTGTTCAGTATAATTATTTTGATTGGCTTGGTCAGTATTGGCATTATACTTATACCTCTGTAATTATTGGGGTCTTTTAAAGTTTTATTATACGACTTCACTAAAAGAATGATGATGGACTTTCCAAGTAATGATGGAATGTGCTTTTCAGTAAAAATGTGATTGATGAGTTTTGTAAGATAGTTGAGGAAGTCAACACTGATTGCGTGTAGATAATGCTCTCTCAAAACGTGGAAAGGGTCCGGGGACTTTTCCTCATTCAAGCGATTGATAGCTTTCTGCATTTCAGAATGTGTGATATAAAAATTCTCGTCCTGAGGGTAAATTGTTAAAAATGTCGGCAAGATGAGAATTACTTGTGTTATTATCGATTGAGTCGATACCAGGGGTGTTCAGAATGGTGTTGAAGTGCTTGGAGTTAATATCAGTTTTGGGAGTTTTCCCGTTGATGGTGAAAAGTTTTTGTGAAGATGAACGGTGAACTTTTATGTTTTTCCAATAAGTCTTTGGGTCTTACTTTGTTAAGTTTGTCGATCTTGATATAATATTCTACAGAGGATGGATTTTTGGCATTTCGAACGAGCTGACGAAATCGTTTTCGAACAAATTTTTATCGATTGTAAGAAATGCTTTTCTCGTTTCTTGGAAAGTTTTGAGATTTCCATACGTTGAACATGGTTTGTAAATGTTTTCTACTATTAGTTTGGGTGCTGTTCCAACACAATGTGGGTTCAATTCTGTGGTGTTTTTGCTCAATTTCGTCGTAACTTTCGTAAGCGAATTCTTTTAAAGATGTTCCTGTAGGTTGATCCTTGTCAATTGAAGTATTACTGAGGTTAAGCGTACCAGATTAATCACGACGACGGACGAAAAATGTAATAGACTAGTGAGAATACGAAATTTGATTGGTTGAAACTCACTAGCCTGTTAAATTTTCGTTCGTCATCGTTGTGATTTTACCGATTTACTTAACTTAATTATTAGAAAAGAGTTAAAATAATTTAAAGTTCGCTCTCTCGATATTTGTCTAAAAAAGTGCATTTTCCACATATAATTAGGTACCCTTCTTGTAATGGTTGGTGGTGGAGTTGAATCGAGGTTATCAACGAGTGCACAAGGTATTTGAAGCAGTTACAGGTAAATGATCACTTGTGTTTGTTGGTTCCGGAAGAATGACTGAAGATGAGATCATGTTGTTTAGAAAATCTTGTGGTTGATATATGTTGAATTTAACATACTCTGATTGTGGTATGTATACGTGGGATCAAAGTCCATGGTGATGTCAACAGGTATGAAGTATGTCTATCGGGGAAACGTCCGTTAAGGGAAATGTCCGGTTATAGTCGGGGAAACGTCCGTTCGGGGAAAAGTCAGTCGGGGAAATGTCAGGGTCGGGTAAAAGTCCGTCGGAGAATTGTCAGTCGGGGAAATGACTGTCGGGGAAAGGTCCGTCTGGGAAACGTCCGGTCAACGTTCCCGATGATAAACTCTGTCAAATGGGTGATAGAGTGTATTAGTTTGCGAACACCGTTATGAATCCGGGATGTCAGGGTAGCATTGAAAGTCCATCCATTACGATTGATTCACTCGATGGGGAGAATTTGGTGTGGATTCCTTGGATGGTCGCTAGTTGAACTTTGTAATTGTCTGTGTAATTCTAAGAGCCTGTGGAAGGTAAGTAGATCCCAGTGACGATTAGGGAAATGTTTTTTTTAGCATAGTTTTGATGATTGTAACATGATGCTCTGAAATGTTGATGTCTATTGATGTGAATAACTTGCGGTTAAGGAGGATAACAGTCCCTCCGAATGCACGTCCTGAACTGTGTTTACTTGCGTAAACAGGTATAACAACAAATTTTTGTTCAAATATTGTAAAGTCGAAAATCAATAGCGAAGCGTACACGTTTTTTTTATTAGAACCCAGTTTATAAGAATATTGAGGCTGAAATTCAAAAACATCGTAAGAACATGCCCAGCTTCAGTTTGGAAAAAGATGACAAGAAACTACAATTTTTCCTCTTTTCAAGCAGTTTTAACCGAACTTAGGCATGGATTTTCTAAAATCGAGAGTCAAATATTGTCCAAATTTTACCAATTTTAAGTGCAAATGATATCGTCGATTTTGAGTAGTCTGAAAAATTAAGAACGCATTTAAGAACATTTTAGGCTGAAAATTGCTAAAAAAAATAGGCACATCCAGGCTCAGCCAAATTTTAGGTGTTCTAATAAAAAAAACGTGTACTTTACAAAAGGCTCTTTACTCATATTAACATATTTCTTTTATCTTTCAAATAAACATTTGAAATAAAGTTTTTTACCTGGAAATCGACGAAAAGATGTCAAAAAAACTATAAGAAGATTTACGCTTTTGAAGTGTAAAATTTTGTCTTTCGAAAAATGCACGCGGTGTGAGAAAACAGAATATATAACTTAAACAGATATAGGTATTTTCTTTCATTGCTACTTTACTGTTTAGTTATTGCTTTTTGTAAAGCTATAAAATATCACAATATACATAAGATAGAGATGCATAAAACACCTCTGTGTCACTGACCCCCGGTGGGAAACTACCCCGGAATTTCAGCCCCACTGGGAATTTGACTTTGATTTCATCCCCGTTCGAGATCTAATGTTTGAAAATTGCACTCCAAAACCATCCACACTGGATTTTTTAACCTTGGAACAATAAAATTTCCATCCACATTGAGATTTCAATATGAATTTTTATCCCCACTAAGGAAAAAGTTCCACCGGGGCTGTGAGACAGGGGTGTGTTATAAAGCAAATCAAATTTTATTGAAGCAATGGAAAAGAAAAAGTGAGACAGTGGTATTCAGTCATTCAGGGATTTAGGAAAATCTATGGATGTGGTCTACTTTCAAGTACTTTAACTGGTGCTGTTTTTTAGTATCAGCCTTGACGATTTTCACTCAGCTGAATGGAGGGGACAGAAGTAAAGAAAAATAAAAGAAAGGGTAAGTGTAAGGGTAACGTTATCCGGAAAACAGTTTACAGAATAGGAAGTGATCAAATAACAGCTTTAAAGAGCATTTCTAAAATATTTCTATGTAGCTTTTGTTAGCGTATTTTACACCCCTTTCTCACAGATCCGGTAGGATTTTTTCAGCCAGTGGGGGTAAAAATACTCTGTACCAGAGTGTGTATCTCACGTTTATCGCTTCGTATTACTTATACCTAGCCGCTATTGGAATAGATAATTCTAGCTAATCTTATGTTAAGTAATTTACAAGAAATGATTTTTTGAAGTGAACTTTCAGAACTTTGTCCCACATAGAAACATATGTTGATTCCCATCCCATGCACTTTTTGAAATGTTTTTCCACGAAATCTGAGAATCATGATGCATGGCATGGTTATTTTTGGAACAAACAAAAGAATTTGACTTCATATGGAAATAATAAATCTGTTCATGGTAAATACTTTTCCACGAAATTGAGGTATTACCTCATGTGATGCGTGGTCATTTTTGGATTAAATTGTTATTGTAAGGGGGCGAATTCCGTATAAGTATAAGCTTGAACAAATTTACTTTCAGACAAATACAATAAATGTGATAAAAGAAGGAAGGAAGTTACTGTAAAATCAAAAATGGCTGGGAAGGTAGCAGACAGAGAAATGGCTTCAATTGAAGGAAAGAATGAATCAGGAAACCTGCAAGATTTATTGGTTGAGCAAATACCCATTGATGTAAGTTAGATTATTTATCAAATTTTACCAACCCAGCTGGCACACAACGTCGTTTCAACGTTCATCTAACGTCATATGGACGTATCATATGAGCATTAGATAAACGTTGAAACGACGTTGTGTGCCAGCTGGAAGATATTTAGGTTTAATACTATGGTTTGCGATCACCTCTATCTTCCTGTTCGCTGCCTAAAATATTTTTGGCTAAAAACTGCTAATCTTAAGGTGTGAAAAAGTAAAGGGGCGCCTAAATTAGTAACCAGAGAAGCCTTTCTGTGTCTCTTGCTTTCAGCGCCCCCAAATCAGCCACTGATGGGGGGGCAGTTGCCTACTGAAACGTAGTGGAAGAACCCAGGATTTCAAATTACTAGATCTTGGCTTTAAAGAAGTTATATCAAAAATTGGAGACTTTACTCTCGTTCTGAGATTGAATATTCAGATAGGATTCAGTACTCTTAGTTTCAAAATAAACAGGATGGTTAGAAAATTTTCGAAATTTTAAAAACGGGGAAAACCTAACTTCGTTGTTCGAAATTGTACTTCTGAAAACCTAGATTTTTAACCCTTTAGTAACCAAGCTCGACGTTGACAGCCGACCTGGACGTACCGCTTGAGTTTGAAAAGTGGACCCTGTCAGTTTAAACGTTTGGATGTAAGTGCCTCCCTTTGCTAACAAGTACTTTATTTTTTATTATTCAGGGTGACCTTGTTGACAACCAGTCGTAAGGTATTGTTATTTACTTTATTTATGATATTTATGTTATTTAGGGAGTGGTCAGAAAGTATCTACTAGGGGGGGTATAGGATATTTTGAAAATTTTTCGCACCCCCCCCCCCCTACTAGAAAAATTTTTACGCAAAAAAATAATTCATACAGATGCGGTACAAAGAGTATTATTTGTTTGTGTGACAGTTTTTTATGTCAAAATTAGGTAAGGGAGATAGTTTAGCCCTGTTAAGTTGAGTATAGTTCTTTAGGAGATCTACCGTTTTGATTGACGTTTACACCACGGGTTTTTTTTCGTCAATTTCCATGGTTACGAAGTAAGCAAAAGAAAAAACCCGTGATGTAAACGTCAATCAAAATGGTAGTGTGATCTCCTAAAGGAATAGTCCAGGGTTAAAATAAGAATCAACAAGTTATTTTCTCTGAGTCTCCCTAAGTTTTGGGAGAAAATTAAGGCTTATTTTCCCTGATACACGATCTCCCTGAGTCTATTTTGAAACTTGATGGTGAGATGTCGAGTGCCATTTTTCATCATACATTACAGAGGCATCTCAATTACTCAAGATATCCTGAGGGACCACCATGGTTGGCCCCGAAGAGAGAAAATTTTGAAGATCAGGTACTCGAGACCCTAAAATACAAGCTATTCTGTTGTTAAAAGGAGTCTAAAAAATAAAATTCTCTGAATTTGAAATTTCCCTGTAAACCTATATTTTTCAGGTTTTCCAGGGTCTGTCAAAGCTCTGTGTATGTAATTTAAAAGATATTAGTAAAGTCTAAGGAGGCGCAACTATGGTTTACACCGACGGGAGAAAATTTCGATGTTTTTACCCACCATTTGAGCTAAAAGACACTTTGTTTTGACAAATTTCATTCTAAAAAGTACTTTTTCAAACCACTCTGATGAGCTGTGAAAGCCACAAATCTACTTCCCTCATCTAACTCAATGCTACAAACCAAAAGGGCAAGGCTATGATGCCCAAATAATGCTAGTATGACATGTGCATATATCCAATAAAATTAATTATGAGTTGTCAGCCGTGAGGCCGAAAAATTTTTTAAATCTTGAAACGTAAAACTATGAAATTAGACTTCCCACATTTTCCCTTGAGTTGCCCAAAAAAATTGGAACCCCCCCTAAACCCTCAAAAAATATTGAACCCCCCCCCTAAACCCTCGAAAAATATTTGGAACCCCCCATAGAATCCTCCACCCCTCCCTAGTAGATACTTTCTGACCACTCCCTTACTCTTGCATGGACAATGTGCGTCTGATTACTAATATGAGCTACGAAAAAATGGGAATAGCCTTTTATATTTATATGAAGAACAGCCTTGATAATTATGATGTTTTTTTGTTACCAAAATACTTGACCATTGGAATTTCCGAAAATTAAAGCAAGTCCAGGAAAGAAAGCTCTAAACTACCTTATTACACGAATATTATTAGTCATTTTATTAACACGAATTGAAAAATTTCGTGTTAATAAAAACCACCTTAATCAAAACCAACCGTGGTGTCCTTGATATTAAGGGCTCTGACCATAGTGAATTTTTCATAATTGCCGTGTTTAAAATGTGTTTTCTGACTGATGTAACCAACAAAACTATGGCATGTTATACATTTTCTGTTAGACAAACTATTCCTGAATCTGAAAATTCAAAAATTGCATTGAAAAAATTTGATGAAGAAGAAAATGAAGACTTTTGCGAGGAAGAGTATTTCAACTTTGAAGAGCTTAGTTTCGGCGAAGAAAAAACATTTTGAAAATTTTTTCGCAGTAGATGGTGTATCTTTTACCGAACAATAAAAAATTTTGCGGAAAATTTTTGTAAATGCTTCTTTGTCTCAAAATCTTCAAAATAGTGGATTTTCATGAATTTTTCATCTGGATTTTGCTTAAAAAAACAGTCATAACTTTTGACACATCTTTTTAGAAAAATTTTCCGCAAAATTTAAAATAGTTCAATTCTTTGCGGACAGTTTGAAAAAACTTCGAAACAAAAAGGTTAATTATCCATTAAAACTTAGCACTTTTCATAAAAGAAGGTGATGCAACATATTATTAACGTCTTTTTAAAGTTCATAACGTCATTTTTGCAATTACGTTCTTAATTACTCTTAAGGGATTTGATTAAAAAGCAATTTATAAAGGCAATTCTTTGTTAAAAGTGTTAAAGAATCTAAAACATAACTTTCATGTTCAGATACTAAAATCAATTTTCCAACTATGATCAAAGCACTTAAGCAAATAAAACTCGTGTTAATTTCAAGGCCGTTTAATACTTGCCTAGTAATATTCGTGCAATAAGGTAGGTATTTAAACTTTAATTATGTTTGTAGAAATCGAATGTCGATCCGAGAATTGGAAAAAGATGAGAATACCCAAGCCCGATACGCATTTTTGAAGGCGTTTGATAAAATCAAAAATCATCTTAGTCCTGACGATCCGGAAACCTATTGGAATATAGCATCAATTAATGGACAACCGTTTAAATCGCCGAGAACATCAGCACCTCAGACAAAAAAGGTATGGCGAGGAGACAGCCAGCATGAAAATGTTCTTTTCCTCTCCTGGTACCGTGCATATCTCTTGCGATTGGAAAACGCTTTGGTCAACAATACTCCAGTCGGTGATCAGGACAAGGGAGCATTGCATTACTGGGATGAAACATCAGATGAATCGTTAAAAGACGGTCTTCCAAGCCTTTTGACTGTCGATTTTGTTGAGATTGATGATTTTGGAAACACTATTCCCAACCCTCTCTTGGGATATATTTTACCAAATGCAATCCCATTAAATGAAGCAAACCAGAAGTATACAAAAGCAGCTGGATACACTACCTGCCGATATCCATTCTCTGGTCTTATGAATCCTCGAAATCCAAGCAAATATACCACCAATTCACAACTCCAAAATAATTATCTCAACCTGCTCCTCCGTTACCCAGAAGATTACTTGAATCAAAACATCGTCCACTCTCTGAATAATTTGCACCATCCCCTCATACCAATTAAAGAGATGTACGAAAGATGCCTTGATATTGATAATTACAATCAATTTTCAAACATCGTGTCAGCAACAGGTGGTCAGATCTCTCTTGAGCAAGCCAGTATTAATATGCTTCACACCTTAGGTGGGAATAGCCCGCCATCCAAAGAGTTTCAAATAGAGTTGGTAGCTGGTTCCCATGGCGATTTGGGTGCAAAAGAAATGGCAGCTTTCGATCCTTTGTTTTTCTTACACATGGCAAATGTCGATCGCATCTTTTGGCTTTGGCAAACTAAATATCAAGTCAACACTGTCTTACAGCCGTTCACTATAACACCAGACGACGGAACCAAGCCAAAGAATGGTCAAGGGCCTTCCCCAACGCAACAGGGAGATCAAGAATTGGATATGAATACTCCACTAAACCCCTTTACATCTGGAGCAGACAATCAACCAACAGTCACCAATGACATCATCGATATCGTAAACCAACTGAATTACGGATACACAAATGGTTCGATTACCTTGGAACAAACAGCCTGATTATTTTTCCAAGCGAATTAAAGGTATTATTTTTTTGATGGATGAAAGATGTATAAAAAACAAACGTATACTTAACTTAAATTCCAGTGCTGAATTATAATCGATGTTTGACAATCTGTGGACTTTTGATGTAATGATAATTTTTTAAACGTTTATACAGTAAATTTTTCCTGGGATGGAAGCTAAAACAAAAAAGGAAGTACAATGGTGTACTATACGTTTTATCTTTTGGCTGGGTCAATATGAATTTCTTATCATATTATTTTATGGGTAGTATCTATGTAATTAATAATAATTTGAATTTCTTCATATTATTTTAGGGTTAGTACGTAATTATTAGCAGTTTGAATTTCTTCTTTGAGTTTTACTTTCCAACTCAATTTTCACTTGATTTGATTTTATCCCGTTTTTTTTTCGTACCGTGATAATCACAGGTTAGCCGTTTAATACTTGCCTAGTAATATTCGTGCAATAAGGTAGGTATTTAAACTTTAATTATGTTTGTAGAAATCGAATGTCGATCCGAGAATTGGAAAAAGATGAGAATACCCAAGCCCGATACGCATTTTTGAAGGCGTTTGATAAAATCAAAAATCATCTTAGTCCTGACGATCCGGAAACCTATTGGAATATAGCATCAATTAATGGACAACCGTTTAAATCGCCGAGAACATCAGCACCTCAGACAAAAAAGGTATGGCGAGGAGACAGCCAGCATGAAAATGTTCTTTTCCTCTCCTGGTACCGTGCATATCTCTTGCGATTGGAAAACGCTTTGGTCAACAATACTCCAGTCGGTGATCAGGACAAGGGAGCATTGCATTACTGGGATGAAACATCAGATGAATCGTTAAAAGACGGTCTTCCAAGCCTTTTGACTGTCGATTTTGTTGAGATTGATGATTTTGGAAACACTATTCCCAACCCTCTCTTGGGATATATTTTACCAAATGCAATCCCATTAAATGAAGCAAACCAGAAGTATACAAAAAGCAGCTGGATACACTACCTGCCGATATCCATTCTCTGGTCTTATGAATCCTCGAAATCCAAGCAAATATACCACCAATTCACAACTCCAAAATAATTATCTCAACCTGCTCCTCCGTTACCCAGAAGATTACTTGAATCAAAACATCGTCCACTCTCTGAATAATTTGCACCATCCCCTCATACCAATTAAAGAGATGTACGAAAGATGCCTTGATATTGATAATTACAATCAATTTTCAAACATCGTGTCAGCAACAGGTGGTCAGATCTCTCTTGAGCAAGCCAGTATTAATATGCTTCACACCTTAGGTGGGAATAGCCCGCCATCCAAAGAGTTTCAAATAGAGTTGGTAGCTGGTTCCCATGGCGATTTGGGTGCAAAAGAAATGGCAGCTTTCGATCCTTTGTTTTTCTTACACATGGCAAATGTCGATCGCATCTTTTGGCTTTGGCAAACAAAATATCAAGTCAACACTGTCTTACAAGCCGTTCACTATAACACCAGACGACGGAACCAAGCCAAAGAATGGTCAAGGGCCTTCCCCAACGCAACAGGGAGATCAAGAATTGGATATGAATACTCCACTAAACCCCTTTACATCTGGAGCAGACAATCAACCAAACAGTCACCAATGGACATCATCGATATCGTAAACCAACTGAATTACAGATACACAAATGGTTCGATTACCTTGGAACAAACAGCCTGATTATTTTTCCAAGCGAATTAAAGGTATTATTTTTTTGATGGATGAAAGATGTATAAAAAACAAACGTATACTTAACTTAAATTCCAGTGCTGAATTATAATCGATGTTTGACAATCTGTGGACTTTTGATGTAATGATAATTTTTTAAACGTTTATACAGTAAATTTTTCCTGGGATGGAAGCTAAAACAAAAAAGGAAGTACAATGGTGTACTATACGTTTTATCTTTTGGCTGGGTCAATATGAATTTCTTATCATATTATTTTATGGGTAGTATCTATGTAATTAATAATAATTTGAATTTCTTCATATTATTTTAGGGTTAGTACGTAATTATTAGCAGTTTGAATTTCTTCTTTGAGTTTTACTTTCCAACTCAATTTTCACTTGATTTGATTTTATCCCGTTTTTTTTTCGTACCGTGATAATCACAGGTTAGCCTTTTGGAAACAAACTGCTTTTGGTTATATTAAAGAAACTACATAGTCTCAATCAAAACAGAGACTTGAAAAAGGACACTTGAAACGTTTTCATCTTTTGTCCATGATGCCCGTTAACTCTAAGTCTTGTTTTAACTCTTGGATAGACGGTGATATACCTTTCCGTAATTAGTTCTTACAAAATAAACAAGGGATGACGTGCCATATGAGCATATTTATCTTTTATGAGCATATACTTTATAAGAGTTCTTAAAAATTAAACAACAATTGTTCTTAAATCGGTCTTAAAGTCTATTCACGATAAGTGTGCACTCTTTTTTCTTTTACTTATAACTTTTGAAGGAATTCTTCAATCTTTATAAATTTGGCATCATTGGAAAGATATTAGTGAGTGGAACAATTTGAAATAAAAAAAACTTTAAAAAGATTATAAAAATGAAGATGAAAATGAAGAAGAAAAAAATGAAGATCTTGTAGAAAAGTGCTATAGCTATCATTTTCACTGAAGTGAATCCTTAATCATCGAACGTCATTACTGTGAAAAAAATTCTCAAAAATAATCATTCAGTCAAAAGATATCAAACAAAGTTATAAGCTGATTGACGTCTAAAAACGCTGTTTTCTGCAGTTTTTTGCTGTTTTTTGGGGTCAATCACTTTTAACTTTGTATTATAAACTTTAATTGAATAAATATTTTAATGAAATTTTTTCACAGTGATGATCTCCTAAGATCAAGGAATCTCTCCAGTGAAAATGAAAGTTATAGCACCTTTCTACAAGATCTTCATTTTTTTCTTCTTCATTTTCATCTTCATTTTTATGATCTTTTTAAGGTTTTTTTTATTTCAAATTGTTCCACTCACAAATATCTTTCCAATGATACCAAATTTAAAAAGATTGAAGAATTCCTTCAAAAGTTATAAGTAAAAGAAAAAAGAGTGCACACTTATCGTGAATAGACTTTAATTTTTTAGCGATTTTAAGCCTCGTTGTTCTTGTAAAATTGTTTCATCGAGGCTCGATGTGAAGTAGATTTCACATTAGCCTCAATCTCTACTTCTTGTTTTTCCCATGCAGTTCAAATTCTAGGCAAAATTTTCGACTTCAAGGTCGTCTTGTTATAGTTTTCTCTACACTTTAGTTTTTTTGTTAAGGTATTTTATGGCCACGTTTACACGTCTAAACTTTGTGATGAACAAAACGTTAACATGTCTAAATATCGAAATCCCGAGAAATATTTGCTTGATTACCATTTTACCGTTAGATTTAAGGGTAGAATCCCGGTATCGGCATAGAGCTCTAGTCCTATATTCCCTTTTTATTTTCATGCGAATCCCGAAATACCGCGCTCAAAAAAGAGTCTGATCCTGTGATCTCGTTACTTTGGATGCCCCCCAAAAAAATCAAATATTTACATAATAATGAAGGTGTGGTTTGTTTGAACTGTTTAACCGCTGTTGGCTGAATTCAAAATAAAGTTCAAAATTATCAAACAGTGTATCACAATATTATATTGGAACTCCCTTTATATTATCCCCTTATTTTGTAAGTAAGTAAATAAGTAAGTCACGACAAAAGACTTCAAGATGTCGAGAAAATATTGATGTTGAAACATCCCGAAAAAAGTTAATATAAAATGGCAAAAATTGCCATCTCCCTGAAAATGATAAAACTACATATGGCACGCCATACAGAATAGACAAAGGGGTATAATTAAGACAAAATTGATTTAACATTGTTGCCTCATAACCCTGTAAACTTTCAGAACACATCTTTTGTGAAAAAAGCAAATACAGATCTTACAAGTATATCTTAGCAAAATGTATTTCCTTGCAAACTGAAAGTCGTAGCATGTGGTCTCCTAGAAGATGAGAACACATATTTCTAAAAAGTCTCTGTCGCGAGTTTATTCTGGTCTGTAAATTTGATATAAAACCAATTGGAGATTTTCTGAGGAAAACTGGATCGCTGATAACAACTAGAATTTCTCTAATTTTCATAGAAATTCCTTCTGAAGACGGCTCTTGGTTATTTTTTGGGATATTTTCATAGATATTTGAATATTTACCTTTTTCTGTTTGTTCACGAACAGTAGTGAACTGATGGAAGCCAGCAGAGCAAGTCATAAGTCAAATTTCAAACGTCGTGGATAGCTAGGAAAACTACCCTCTCTGTCACCCTTACATAGCTAGGAAATCGGTACCAGTAGCAAACAAAAGAGATATAATAATAATAAAAAGTGCACATTTTTTAACCGCGGCGGCCCGCTCATAATCGGAAGATCAACGACATGAATATTTTTCAGGCGAGCAAGTTCGCTACTGTAAAGCAACAAACGCATCTGTGGGGCAAAAAGGTTTCGGTATAAATAAAATAATGTAAGTTTACAACTGGTTGACACGCTTAGACACCAGTT
This sequence comes from Clytia hemisphaerica, assembly GCF_902728285.1. Taxonomy (NCBI): domain Eukaryota; kingdom Metazoa; phylum Cnidaria; class Hydrozoa; order Leptothecata; family Clytiidae; genus Clytia; species Clytia hemisphaerica. The sequence continues at coordinate 661,131 of NW_027103699.1, read as the reverse complement.
AGCGGAGACGTTCGAAATACCTTAAAGGAAAAAATTTGGTTACAATCCACCAAATAAAGTTTCCTCCCAATTTAATTCTTTCCCGCGTTGTCTGCCAAATTAAGCTCCCGCCAAAATTTCTTCTTTAAAGCGAGACTAAAATTCTGTTCGAGGAGGAGCGTAACCAATTGGTTCTTTTGGATCTCTTTTTACTGTTAATTCAACCGCAAAAACAGTTAAACAATTCTGAGAAAATAATCTTTCGATTTCTTACTTTTTAGTTGTGAACCTTTGATTCTGTTCCACGCTTGCGATGAAATCACTCAGCATATTAGCCGCTGCACGAGTACCAGATCTCTCCAACATCAAATGAGGAAATTGCATTTTTAAAGTTTCCATTTCTTTCTCTGATATTGCCACAATGTAGAAAAAGAAATTTCTTAAAGTAATTTCTTGATCCATTATATCCAAGAAAACAGTGAGCAAGTCTGGATGTAAGAGAATATGAAGATCTTCTAGGTGGCTAAAATGGCTGATAATATCATTGGTAATGAAAGGTTCTATGGATAGGGGTGAGCAATAAATATCAAGGAAGCCAGAAAGCTTCATGATGTAAAAGCCACGAATATGATGACATACACCATAGGTAACGAAGAAACTTTTCGTGTTGGTATGAGTCGATTTATTAAATAATGTTTTGTGGATATCTTGGTTAGTAATTGCCAGCAACTAAATAAAAACAAAACAAAAATCTGAACAATTGGGCAATAAAGTCGTCTCTGTGATACCACAGGGTGTAATTTTTTCCTACCTTTATAAATTACCATAGAGTTATATGGTCCTCCGGCATATAGTCGTCGTCGCACTAAGTATGACCCCAACAAAATTTGGCCGCGTCAAAATCAGATATGCTAAATTTATTTTGAAAATTTTGACGGTTTTTTTTTTATTCCTAATTTTAAAGTTTCTAATTATAAAGTTGTGCTTAAAAAACAGCTATTTAAATGAATTAAAGCTCAGAAATCAAGATGGGATGGGATACTAAAAACTAGCGTCTTTTTTGTGTGAATATGACTGTTGTGATTTTTCGAAATGGAGCTTCCGCGGGGACAATTTTTCGACTAATTTTTCCAATGCGCCCTTACAACACTTAAGGGTCTACTCGGGTCTCTTATAATCTTAAATCTTAAAATTTGATGCTTACCTGGTTTCCATTGTGGATCAGGTGATAATCGAGTTTACATTTCCAAGGCTCCGAGAGACAGACCGAATTAACATTTGAAGACGAATTACCAGTCGTAACATAAAAGTTCAAGTTATCCGTCGTTGTAGAAATATTTGAAATAACCAGGCAAATAAGTACTGTGAAGATTTCTACCGAAATTATGAAGAACCTTTCAGACAACATGTTCTATCAAACTCTTGAAGATTTTAAATGAAAAAAGGATGAAGAATTAAAGTGTCTCTGTTAAAATTATTGTTTATTTTTTGTGAGAAGAAATTATGAATTCATATTAAAGATTTACGAACAAAGTTACTATGAATATAAATTGAAATTATGTTTCAAAATATGAAATGATGAATAAGACTTCGAAAGTGAATCAAAAAATTATTTATTAAAAACGCAGTTATATTACACCAACTCCAAAAAAACTGTTATTAAATCTAAAGTCTATTCACGATAAGTGTGCACTCTTTTTTCTTTCACCTATAACTTTTGAAGGAATTCTTCAATCTTTAAAAATTTGGTATCGTCGGAGAGATATTTGCGAGTGGAACAATTTGAAATAAAAAAATCTTCAAAAGAATTCTAACAATGAAGATGAAAATGAAGAAGAAAAAAATGAAGATCTTGTAGAAAAGTGCTATAACTATCATTTTCACTGAAGTGAAACCTTGATTATCGAACGTCATCACTGTGAAAAAATTTCTCAAAAATAATCATTCAGTCAAAAGATATCAAACAAAGTTATAAGCTAATTGACGTCTAAAAACGCTGTTTTCTTCTGTTTTCTGCTGTTTTTTGGGGTCAATCACTTATTAACTTTGTATCATAACTTTGTATTGAATAAATATTTTAGTGAAATTTCTTCACAGTCATGACCTCCAAAGATCAAAGAATCTCCCCAGTAAAAATGAAAGTTATAGCACTTTTCTACAAGATCTTCATTTTTTTCTTCTTCATTTTCATCTTCATTTTTAGAATTATTTTAAAGATTTTTTTATTTCAAATTGTTCCACTAACTAATATCTCTCCAATGATACCAGATCTATAAAGATTGAAGAATTCCTTCAAAAGTTATAAGTAAATGAAAAAAGAGTGCACACTTATCGTGAATAGACTTTAGTCTTGTTTTGTATTTTAAATTCACAGCTATTGAAGGTTCAAAAATATCTTTATAAAATATTTCAAACATGTAAGCTTATAATAAACTTTGGGACTTTTTTCCCTTAGGAGAAAAAGGGATAAATTAACTTTTGGGAGGCGACTCTAGTTTAAAGATCTAGTCTAGAAAATTTTAGCTATCACTAGTTAGGACCTTAAATTTCAGATCCAGGAGTTTTTGGTCTCATAAAAAACGTAACTTATATAGATTTGTTGGCTAGATCAAGCAGAATGTGATAATTTCTTAATAAGCTTCTTCTAGACAAGTTTTCTTTCAAATACAACACTTCATTTCTTGTAAATAGATAGATATGAGCCCTCCGAATACATTCGGGATGGGTCCTACCCACGAAGGAGTAGGAATCACGGCGCTGACAGACACTGCGACTTGACAGACGCAAGCTGCCAAGCCATGGCGTATACCATGAAACTCCAACGACACTGGGAGAGCGATGCTCACGCAAGGCCGAACCTTATGAGTGCCACAGCAGATCACAATATCTGCCTAATCTACCCACACTCTTGTATCAGAGTAATGGTACCAAATTCCCCTCATGGGCATGGGTTGATCCGGGCGAAGGTATATTCACTTGCCAAGTGAATCGTATAGACACGGTGGATATCGAACTCGGGCCTTCCAGGCTATCTAAATTCTAAAACTTTTTCCAAATCATAATCAGGAAAAATATCTGTACAGACGAAAAAATGCATTAAAAATGACCTTTACCACAATTTCCAATCAGCTGAACATCTCCAGGCTTAACTAGGACAGGCACAGTCGATTCTACAATCTTAGAAAGGTCACAGGGGTAATATTTTAAAACTTAGTTGCTGAAAGGTGTGGAGAAATTTTTAGAAGTGACGGAGGTGGTAACAGCTTTAAACTCTAACCACTGATAATTTACACTACCATTTCGGCTGTGAGCTGTGCACTTAAAAAGTCTGTCCAGATATAATTGGCAGTGGAAACAAGAATGCCTGTAACTTTTGATAGTCAAATATAATTATGGAATTTTATTTTGCTTGTTTCAGAGAATCAAAAGCGCTATATTTGAATGTATTTTTGGTTGAAAAATTCGCGATTTTTAGCGGTTAAATTTGTGATTACAAAAATTGAGCTTTTTTTCTACTTATGCTATAACGTTAATTTTTACACCAGTGGTAGTTCAACCTTAGGTTAAGAAGTTTGTTAAATTTAAAGGCAAACAAAAAAGTCCTTCGGAAGATATGGGACCCGAAATACCCCTTGGTAGCACTTTTCTGTGAAATATCAATCTCCAACATATTACTAAAAACGGGGGTAGTGATATGATAAAACAGTTTTTTTCGATCATAACACATTTTACGATCTCTTTAATGACCTCATAGCCAAACTGTGTTTAGTGTTTTGGGAATTAGCAAAGTTCTTTAATGACTTAAAAATAACAAAGGCAATATAAGTTCATACTTATATTTTCAATAAAAACAATTATACTGTGATTTCACTTCGTTTCGAAATAAATGATACCAATAATACCAATGCACCAACACTTAACACTTTCCAACTTTTAATTGCACTGTTCAAAAAAGATAACATAACCCCCGTTTTTAGTAATAAGTTGGAGATTTGATATTTCACAGAAAAGTGCTCCCAAGGAGTATTTCGGGTCCCATATCTTCCGAAGGACTTTTCTGTTCGCCTTGAAATTTGACAAACTTCTTAACCTAAGGTTGAACTACCACTGGTGTAAAAATGAACGTTATAGCATAAGTAGAAGAAAAGCTTAATTTTTACAATCGCAAATTTAACCGCTAAAAATCGCTAATTTTTCAACCAAAAATACATTCAAATATAGCGCTTTTGATTCTCTGAAACAAGCAAAAAAAAATTCCATAATTATATTTGACTATCAAAAGTTACAGGCATTCTTGTTTCCACTGCCAATTATATCTGGACAGACTTTAATTTTGCCACGTTCACTATCCCTTTTTGAACGAAACAATGTTTATGAGTTTGACTTATTCGGTGCAGGGGGGAGGCTGAAATTTAAGGATCCTTTAAAGGCACGGTACGTCAACTTCAAATTTAAAAGTTCATGTTTCGGTTCGTTGGAAAGCTTTTCAGCATGCCACTTTTTTGAATTAGGTCCCAAATCAAAATTACCGGCAGCTTAAATAAGATCATTCATAAATAAAGGAAATTTAGCTATTGGCAGTACTGAAAGAGTTAATACCCGGGGGGGGGGGTACTTAGGCAAATGGAGGGAAGGGTATGTGCCGCCCTTAAGGGTACCTTTTTTGGATTTTCAAAGCCCCGCTAAGGGTCGGAAAAATATTCAACTCTTTACTCCCGGAAAGATCGAAATTTGGTCAAAATTGGTTAAATTTGTCCCGCTAAGGGTCGTAAAATTCCCAAAATGTTCGTTTGTTTTCTTTTCTTTTAGTCCCGATAAGGGTCCAAAGGTCGAAAGTCGGGTGGTACCCCCCCCATCAGCTCGCAACCCTAGTTCCCCCCGGGAGTTAATATCATCAATTTAGAATCATTTGACATCTTTCTACATTTAAGAATTTTTCTTAAATTTTACAAAGGTTTACATAACGATAAAGACATTGTCGGTAACGCCCCATATCAACATATCTTGCACATCGGTTGAACTCTCGTTCACACTGTAAAATTGAAAAACAATATTGAACCATTATCGAGAATATTGGACATAAATTCTCGCTTACAACAGAGTGATTTAAAAACTTTTGGAGGTAATCTTGCTCGGAAATATAGTGCTGCAATCAGCATAATCCATAAACAAGCTTGAAATAATTTAAAAGTTAGTTAGAGGTAGGGTAGATAGGTTAAGGGGTTAAATAACTGCTAAAATCTCAAATTTCCTTTTGCAGAAATTTCCCTTTATAGTTATGGCTCCAAAAAATCCAAAAGTAAAAACCTTTTGTTTCACAAAGGTCAACCTTAGCCAGAAGAATCCAAAAATATATAAACTGAGAATGGAAAGAATGGACAGAATGTTGAATAGGCAAGCATCTATTTTTACCAGGCAGGATATGCAGTGAAACAAACTTACGCAAATATTTCTTTCGGTTTTACAACTGCAAAGCAAAGGGCAATACCATTTTTTCATACACTTGTCATAACTCTTCTTACACTGAAAGAAACAATGAGAAAAGCATCATAAATTTATGCTTTCGGACAGTGAAATCAAGCTGAACCTTTGTGGTGGAGTCCCTGCTAAACGAATTTGAAATTTGAACATTACATTTTACTAAATAAATAATTTTCTTCTAACACGCTAAAAAGATCTAAATCTAAAGATCGGGAGAATTTATAGCATCTGGAAGGTTTGGGATCGGATGGTTTCGCCCAACCATCACAGATTAGGCAGTGGAAGGACTAGCAAGCCAACAAGTCCTCATTTCCGGGGATTGGTGGATGATTCAATCGAAGTATTTTAAGGCTTACGCAAAAGGGTAGCTGAACTCAAGCAGGAATGCGGCAGGACAAAGACCGTCTACAATTCCTCTCTGATGCGTAATTGGGCTACTTTAGGGTTTTAGCAAGAAATAGAAATAGCAAATTATCCTATGAGATATAACGCTTGTTTTGGAAAATGTACTCCAAAAAAACAAGATTCACTCCATCGTTTCAAATTTGGTGCAAATTTAAGGGCAATTAAATGTATAATTCATTGTAAATATAAATCAAAAGGGGCCCATAAAATCATAATACGTAGTTTTTGTAAGGGGGTAATGTTGGTTGTCTTGTGGGTCGCTTTGTTGACTTCTCAGGTTGGATAGTTGTCATTGGTAACCCAGAGCCATCTTCCATGTAGTCATCTAAAATACCTGAAAACCGAAAGTTATGGTTATGGAAAAACTTCATAATTGCTATTGTCTTATCGATCTTTTTTCGTTACCCCTACAATACTGGATTTAAAGTCTGTCTCAATATAATTTGCCAGTGGAGACAAAAAATGCTTTAACTTTTGATAGAATACACCTTTTCGACCGTAGCCGCTAATTGCCGCGTGGGCATTTTTTACCACCCTAAAACCGTCCCAGTCTTTTTTTCGCGCCTGAAGACAATAGAAAAAAGTGCAAAAAAAGGATTGGTTTAGGGTGGTAAAAAATGCCCGCGCGGCAATTGGCGGCTACGGTCGAAAAGGTGTATTTGAAGTAGATAGCGGTTCTGTGAATTATGTTTTTATATTACCAATAGGTACAGTAAGTGCTTAGTCGTAAAAATCTGCTCTCTCCTACGTAGATTGTTCTTCACCCCTGCGGCTATAATAGTCGATATATATATATATTTTTTAACCACATACATTTCTATTCGGAGTTTTATCCATAAAGGTTGAGTCCAGATCCGGTTGGACCCTTTACTCATACTACTACATTTTAAACATCCGAATGGATGTTAAATCAAACTGTTAGATTAAATCTGACCATGGCGTTGTAAATCTAGATTTAGCATTGGTGGTCAGAGAAATAGAACATTGACATGTGATCTAGATTTAGAACGCCATGAATCTGACTAAATAAATTTTGCTGTACCTGCAAGAACTAGTCGAGCGTAGAACGAAAATGACGTCATTACCTTGATCTGCATTGATCTTCATACAAAAGCAAGCAACCAAAGATAAAATTATCAAGCTCTTCATTTTGTTGATATCTAGCCTGTGTGCGATAAGCGTCAAATTATAATAAATATTTTTTTACCCAGGTATACCGTAAAATTGCGACAAAGGAAAGGGAGTTATATAATATAAGTTTTTTTATGGTACCAACGTTTCCATCAAGAGGATAATCTGATAGATATAGGTGTCATGTAAAATACTAAACCTACCATAACCTTCTTACTAAATTTGGAAAGTGTGACAAAATTGTCGACGTGAATCGATACCTTCTAACAAACATTTCTCATTACTTATGACGTAGTTTAAAAAACATTTCAATAAAATTTTAAGATTAATGCTTTACTAGGGCCTGGGGTGATTTTTCATTCTTCAAAAAGTTTGAGCTTTAGGGGCGGCCTAAAAGTTTTTTGCAAAAACCAGACTAAAGCTTCGGTTACCCCTGAGATTTCAAAAATGGTCACTGGTTTTTAATTTGGCTGAAATTTGGAACACTTGTTCCCTTTTTTTATTTAATAAAAATTATACATTTGATATTTTGGGCTTGGAGACGATTTTTTTGCCTACGACGCTAAATCTTTTGGGCAATCTGTTCACAGACTTGTTCATTATTGGGTGAAGATATGTGAGTGATTTTCATAATTTTTAGATATATAATGCACTAGATACACTTTACAACACACGCAAATTTCACTAGCTGGTCTTTAAAGTTCTTGGAGAAAGACACAAAGAATATTTTTGAATCAATTCAAGATAGCAGCCACCGGCTAGAAATTATGAAATATCTGTTCTTTAAGTCCCTTTCTCCTGGAAAAAACTATCTGTTCTGTATCCTGGGCTCTCCTGGATTATATCATCTGTTCTGGGAAAAAATGGGACTCCTGGAAAATGTATATCTGTTCTCTAGAAATATTATGCTCCTGGAAAAATATAACAGCTATTCTTTAAGAAAGTTATAATGCTCCTAGAAAATGAGACCTTTTAAGAAAATTATGAAGCTCCCTGGAAAAAAATGTGGCATCTGGTTGTGTTTTTCACAATTTAGCTCCTGGATTCTTTGAACAGATTGCCCGCTGGAAAATTGTATGTGTTTTTCCTTAAAATGTGCTCCTGGATTTTAAGAACAGATGTTGTAAAGGCGACCCCTGGATTTTACCTAGGTTTTTTGAGGAAAGTCTCTCCTAGATTTATCCATTAAATTTACTCTCCTGGAAAAAAAGAACAGATATTTCAAAAAAATCTGCCGGCGGCTGCTCTTGTCAATTTAACATATTCTGGTCTGTAAAATGAAACTTGACTATCTTTTCTTGATCATTTACATTTGTCAAAATTTTATAGGAAGGGCAATAACAATCTGCATTATTTCAAGCCAGCAAGAATGAATAAATCAGGTATTTGTCTTTCAAGAGACTCTCTCAGGCACCGCTATCAAAATATTAAACAAATCTCAAAACCAAAAATATTTTGTCACGCATTTGAACATAGAGTCAACAATCCCTGAAGTACTTATATTATACTTAAAATTCTTTTACCTTTTTCACACCTGCTGTCCGCACAATTTTTAAAGCAAAATGACTCCCCTTCAAATGGCTGTTCCTAAAAGGTAGGGTACTCCAATTGGGGCCCATTGATCATTTACTCTCGGGTACCTAATAGCCGTCCCCCCCCCCGCTAATTAGTTTTTCGAAAATTTTCCACCCAGGACATTCTTATTCCAACCCCCCCCCCGCTTATTAATTTTTGGGAAAATGTTTTTGAAAGTTCCCCTCTTTTGTCCTAATTCTGCTGTATTAGCCTTCTTTTCAAAAATTTTCCACCCAGGACATTTTTATTCCAACCCCCCCCCCCCCCCGCTTATTAAGTTTTGAGATTTTTTCCAATCCCCCCGCTTATTCCAACCCCCCGGCTATTAGGTACCCGAGAGTACAAAAATCAGATTTAAAATTGCCATAAAACTTAAGTCGCAATAGTCATGTTCCCAGTAAAAATTTCCAGGATTGGAAATCTCTTATTTCGCCCAGTGCATTTTTCAAAAGTTGGGATTTTGGCTGCCACCCCGCTGCTATCTTATCACTTCCAAGGACAAACCAAAATAGTATAAAATACAAAGCCTTCTTTCTTCTGATAAGCCTAGTTTAACATTATTCACCTGTCATTATATTTGTCAAGCTGTGTAAGTAAAATATTTAAAATCAGTACATAAAATGCTTTATAAAAAATAAAATATTAGCAAAGATGGTCGATTGATATGGGTAATTTAGATCTTTTAATTTCATATTAGCTAAACATGGTATCACTTTATTATTGTATATATTTGTGTTTTGAATATAAAACATTGTTCAAATTTGAACAAATTTTACTTTTAGTCTTGTATACTCGTATTCTAATCTAGTAGACTAGAATTCTTACTTAGGCCCGACAAAGGCGAATTTCGCTGGTCTAAGGAACAATATAAATTAATATTCACCGGTCTTTAATTCGGTTCGCCGTCTCAAGTACAAGTTCATGCTAATCAATACACTACACCCTTGTCTCGATGACCCGGTGGGTTTTTAAAACAAATATTATAGCAATCGTAAAGTTTCGACTGGGTCTGATTTCGAGGTCTCAAAATCTCTCTGGAGCGAGAATTTCCACCTCCGTTTTCACTGGGGTATTAATAGTATGGGATTTTTCAATTGAAAGATAGTCTAGCAAGCTAGACGACTAAAGTCTGTCCAGATATAATTGGCAGTGGAAACAAGAATGCCTGTAACTTTTGATAGTCAAATATAATTATGGAATTTTATTTTGCTTGTTTCAGAGAATCAAAAGCGCTATATTTGAATGTATTTTTGGTTGAAAAATTCGCGATTTTTAGCGGTTAAATTTGTGATTACAAAAATTGAGCTTTTTTTCTACTTATGCTATAACGTTAATTTTTACACCAGTGGTAGTTCAACCTTAGGTTAAGAAGTTTGTTAAATTTAAAGGCAAACAAAAAAGTCCTTCGGAAGATATGGGACCCGAAATACCCCTTGGTAGCACTTTTCTGTGAAATATCAAATCTCCAACATATTACTAAAAACGGGGGTAGTGATATGATAAAACAGTTTTTCGATCATAACACATTTTACGATCTCTTTAATGACCTCATAGCCAAACTGTGTTTAGTGTTTTGGGAATTAGCAAAGTTCTTTAATGACTTAAAAATAACAAAGGCAATATAAGTTCATACTTATATTTTCAATAAAAACAATTATACTGTGATTTCACTTCGTTTCGAAATAAATGATACCAATAATACCAATGCACCAACACTTAACACTTTCCAACTTTTAATTGCACTGTTCAAAAAAGATAACATAACCCCCGTTTTTAGTAATAAGTTGGAGATTTGATATTTCACAGAAAAGTGCTCCCAAGGAGTATTTCGGGTCCCATATCTTCCGAAGGACTTTTCTGTTCGCCTTGAAATTTGACAAACTTCTTAACCTAAGGTTGAACTACCACTGGTGTAAAAATGAACGTTATAGCATAAGTAGAAGAAAAGCTTAATTTTTACAATCGCAAATTTAACCGCTAAAAATCGCTAATTTTTCAACCAAAAATACATTCAAATATAGCGCTTTTGATTCTCTGAAACAAGCAAAAAAAAATTCCATAATTATATTTGACTATCAAAAGTTACAGGCATTCTTGTTTCCACTGCCAATTATATCTGGACAGACTTTAATTCATACATATTAGAAATAAAACAAAAAGTAATGAAGGGAACAATTTTAGTCGTCTAGAAACCTTTGTGCACTAACTCCAAACAAAAGTAAAGTGTCAATATTGCAATTATAATTTTTTCCCGCTCAAAATAATTCTTGAGAAAAAAATGTGAGTGGATTTGTGTATTGAAAGTTCTTCATTTGAGTTGATTTCGTTTTGAGAGTTTGTTGTTGCTTGATAAATTGTTTTCTCGCTACGCAAGTTTCTGCGTAGCTAGCCGGGGTATCTATAAGGCTGGAACACCGTATTCTTCCAGTCGTTTATACAAACTAAATTTCGTATTATTATTAGTTTTGGTATTATTAGTATTACACGCATTATAAACGACTCCAGTCTAATTGAAAGATAATATTGGGGTGAGCACAGTCAAAATTTTTGTTCAATAAATAAGATTTTTTTTATTTTTCAAACCCTGGAAAGTAAAAAGTGGATACCCTGATGAAGTTTTCCTGTAGGGGTGTCACCTAATTGTTTACACTCTCATTTTCGCGAAAAAAAACGCACAAAAAAACAAAAAGTTTCATGTTTCTACCTTTAGCCAAACTGGACTTATTTTAAAAAGGTTTTTGCGGTTTTTCACGAAAATGAGGGCGTAATAGGTAACACCCCTACAGGGAAACTTCATCATGGTATCATGATATCCTTCGTATTAAATCATTGGTTTGCTCATTTTCTGCCGGCTACACTTTTTATTTTTCATAAGAATGGTGTAAATCCATTTCATCATGGATATTCTTAACTTTTTTGGGAAAATCATCCTAAAATATTCTTACAGCATTCTTAGGCTATGATCGTAATTCAGACTAGATTTGACATTTAGTACATGCGTCTCAAGCATAAAATGGCATTTTTGTGAAAGAAGTGAGCCTTGGGGTGATTGGTGACTTATAATTGAAAATGAGCATGAGTACAGTAGTCAAATTTCATGAAGGTGATATTCTTAGCATTACTCTTAATTGTTTGGCCATTTTCATCATGGACATTCTTATAAAGTATATTCTTATAAAAAAAGTGTGTAATGGTCTTCAAAAATTATGGTAACTTTTATCTTTTTGAGACATGGCATAACTTACCTGAGAGCGAAAACAAAAACGCTGCTGAAAAGGCTTCAGAGGCGTACGGCTATTGTTATATAGATATGACATACTATTTGTAATATATAGTGATCTTGCTACCCGGTCGATATTTTCATTGTCTAAAAAGGATTTCTTTTTCTTCAGTGACATCTCCCTTACTGTAAAATGTTAACTCCTTTGGTTTGGACACACCATATCTGACGAAAAATTTCAAGCCAAGAAAATGATCTTACTGTATAGCTGTAGAAAAAATTTATGTGTTTTTAGTGTTAAAGGGATTTTTTTCTAATAAGATTGATATTGTTTGCTTACTCATAAATTACTCAACCTTTTTCACATTGGATTGATGTGGAGCAAGACTGGTCAGAAATAGGAATAGAAAATACGAGAAGAAATTATGATCACAACAGTCTTTTGTTTATATCAGCACAATATAACAAATGTCCTGATATGAAATATGTGTCTGATAGGAAACGGGAAAACACTTATGTAAAAATAATTAAACATTTAATAAATTTTAGTACCATTGATCAGTCTACTTATCCTTTCGCAAGAAGTTTTTTTAAATACACGTTTTTTTTTTATTAGAACCTAGTTTATAAGAACATAGGCTGAAATTCGTCGAAAAATTAAGAACATCTTAAGAACATGCGCAGCCTCAGTTTGGAAAAAATGACAAGAAACTACAATTTTTTCCTCTTTTTAAGCAGTTTTAACCGAATTTAGGGGTGGATCTTCAAAAATCAAGAGTCAAATATTGTCCAAATTTTGCCAAATTTAAGTGCTCTTTATTTTGTATCATTTTGTCGATTTAGAGTAGTCTGAAAAATTAAGAACACATTTAAGAACATTTTAGGCTGAAAATTGCTAAAAAAAATAAGCACATCCAGGCTCAGCCAAATTTTAGGTGTTCTAATAAAAAAAAAACGTGTAATGAAAAAAAGTTAATTTATTAATTAAAACATAAGTTTATAAACCAATCTTCTCCCAGCTCCCAGAGTATTGTTGGTTTTTAGTAGAAATATTCAACAAAAAAATATTCATTCAACAAAAACAAATTTATATTCCAAAATCTCATTTTTATATTCAAGAGATTAAAAATTGGTTCAATAAGATAAAAAAAATTATCCAAGAATGAAAATTTCACCGGGTGCGCCACAAAAAAGTTTCTCTCTTTAAATTGAACTTTCTGGAGGTTCAAAAATTTAAAAGTAACCAATTCTTATTCATTGAAAAGACAAATTTGAATTTAGATGGGTCATTTATAAAATTTGGTTCATTAGATCAAAAGTTATGTTCAATCTGTCAATTGAATAAAAAAGTTACTTTCAGAAAATGCTCAAAAACGTTAAAAATTAACTTATCAAATTAAACAGAAGCATAATACATGATACAGTAATTTCGCTTCAGTCATTAAAAACAGTAATTAGCTGCCTAGATGACCTTTTGTTGTATAAAGGAATTCCAATAAAAGGAAGAGTATTCGTTGAAAAATGCTAAAAAATATGGTAAAATTCATAAAAATACACCAAATATTGTTTTTGAGGTAAATCTAGCTAGACTTTATCCAGTCTAGAACCAAAAATCTAAGGAAAATGTTAGTAAAAGTAAATCAAAATGATTTTGATGAAGATTTTAAACTCTTTCGAGCCTTCAGTTTCAAAAATTATGTGTTTAGTTACTAAAAAATGCTGTCAACTATGTGAAGGCTATTGCAATTGCCAATTTTAAAACAAAAAAATTGATAGGTCGATCTTCAACGTTTTTGAGCACCTTCTAAAATTACTTTTTTTATTCAATTGAGTATATCTTTTGATCTATAATCCATCAAATTTAATAAATGACACAATAAATTTAAGTTTATCTTTCTTCTTCCCAATGGAACACCCACTTCTCACAGACCCGGTAGGATCTTTTCAGCCAGTGAAGTGATTCCCTGTTAGATATGAATATTTGGAAAATTTGGAAACCTGTCGGAACAAAAAATTGGAAAAAACTTCCCATTTTCACCCTGAAAAGTGGCAAAAATGATGAAATGTAGACAATCAAAACGCATCAGTCCCATTGTAACAATAGGGCTGGTGCGTTCTTTATGCTTTAAAAAGTTATAAAATAGTTTTCTTACGAATTAACAACAAACAGTATCAGCTTATAAAGAAAAACACCCGCTCGACTCTTTCCATTACTCTACTCAAGATTTTTTTTTCAGTTAGCTTCCCTTAATAAGCGCTGTGGTGGAAAAACCATCTTTTAGCAAATATTTTGTTTTTTTTGAACCCGGTAAACAGGTTGCAGAAAAAAAAAATTCAATGTCAAAAAAGATGTAAAAAAATTTGTACAAAAACCACACGGGCCGCTCAAGGCCGTACAAATTTGGTAGGATTTAGTGGCTAATCCTTACCCTGAGTATCAGAGGTTGAGTTTTTAAAGAATTTAATCAACCTCTGAAGACCAATAATAGAAATTTTATCGCGCATGTGTCAATCTAATCACTGTAGAAAGAATCAAAGGTGAAGAGCAAATATTACCATATTAATGTCTAGCAGAATGTATCAGTATGCAGTTTACTATTTACAAATTCCCCAGAAACCTCCAAGTGTAATTGAAATGAGTTTCTTTCGAAAGAAATCTTTTACATTACTGTATAACAGTAATTACTGAACTATTAATTATAGTAATGTTACTTCAATGGAATGGAAATAATAGGCAGATCTTTATGTTATGATTCTCTATCACCGACTCTTTTTAAAAAGCATTGATGACATTTTTAAGTTGTGTTTTCAACGACGGGAATAAAAATATCAACTCTGAACTTCATCCAAGATCTCGGATGGTCATCATGGTTACTTTTCTCTGCGTTGATTGCGCGCTGAATAGAATCTCGATTGGTCGGCACAGGTCAATATATGATTTTGGCCTGTGTTTTTCACGGCACATAAAGATCTGTCCACTCTGCGACTTGACCTCATTTCATTTTCTTGACCTTATTTCATTTTCTTGAATAATATTTTTCTTCTTGAATGTAAAAATGAGATTGTTGAGTATAAATTTGTTTTTGTTTGGTGAATAATTTTCTATTGAATATTGCTACCAAAAGCCAACCATACCAGCAGGGACTATCTTTGGTGACTTAAACTCATTTGCGAAGGGCCCATTCTAGGTTAGTGATCTACCATATATAGGCGCGGCGCGTATGTCACTTTAGTTAAACAACGGCAACATGGTAACCCATTGTTGTCTTAAATTTGCTTAAGCTCAAAAATTCAATATAGAAATTTTTGAATTTAATAGCCTTAAGCTCAATGTTTGAATCACACCGCACAAAAGGCGTCTTCCTTTGAAATAACTGTGGTTAGTTTTTTTGGTTTTGAGAGCACACTTCTAACTACCGCCTTGCCGGTAGGTTTCGAAACCAATAGTTTCGAAAACTTTGATGAAAAAATATTGATCGGTGGTCATTTTAGAATAATTTTGGATTGAAAATATACAATGCATTAAAAATAACTTATTATACCTACAACTACAAAGATATAATTGGTGGATAAATTTTATTCATGTAGCCTTCTAGCCAAGTAGTACGTAGCTCTAATCAGACGTGACCGTTTTACATGAAACTTATCTTCAAAAACGTCACCATATAAGAAGTACATGTACTTAGGACATGTTTATCAAACTCTTATCTAAGAAAACGTTGAAATTGCGTCAATGTCTGTTTTTTTCCCTGTTTTTTTAACGGTACGTCTTCGCGCATTTAGTTTTTGTATTGGTTCCAAAACTATTTACAGCAAATTTTGTTGATTTAGTAGGTTCTCCGGGAGAACATTTTTTTCTTGTTTCTCCATATCACGTTCTCTTGTCTTTATTACTTGCATACATTTATTACGATCGCATTTCAAATCTGTGACGTCATCAAATAAGAGTTGAAGAAAATCACTTGATTTTGATTTCTTATGTTTTTTCCAGCACTGTTCCATGTAATTATTGCACTAAAACAAAGAAAAAGAACAAGAAATAATCTAGCGTTACCTTAGACTGAAAGGGATATGTGGCCGGGGGGGGCACTCGATTTTTAAACAACGGCATGTGCTGTCAAAAACTTGGCTTTCAAAATGGCATCCTTACAGTGCAGCCCTTGAGCAGTGAAGAGGTACCCTTAAAGTGCTTTTTACCGAACGTTTCTGACCCTTGGGCCTGTTTTTTAATAAATTACACACTTTGAAATCACGTTTTTCTTGACTTTGGCGTGTTTTAGCAGCAACCAGATCCTCAGTTCAGCCTTCCTAAAATCGAATTTTGTTCATATTTACCAAAGAAAACGCTAAAGTTAGTATTTTACCTAATCTTGAATTTTTATGGAAAAAAACTTTTTTTTTCTAACGGATTTTACGCGTACTACGTCTAACAAATATTTAAGCTTCAATAGCGGAAAACTTGATAGCACCGAAACTACTCAAAAACATCTTTCAGAAAATATATATTTTGAAAGGTAACACTTTTCCCTCATTCCAGGATTCGATAAACCAAAACCGACAGGTGCGTCTGACAGTCGACTCAAGTTTTTGATAAGCCATTAGACTTATTCATGAACAGAAAAGTTCATATATAGTTAACTCAATTCAAGTGTCGAAAGGCTAATTTTCATGGAAATACATCACTCTTGGGTTGATGTCTCTCCATTTTGAGTGCAGGAAACCTCAAATTTGGACAATAAAAAATCATGTTTATCGATGTACGTCCAACAGAAACATAAAAGAGCAATTAGAAAAAAGCAAGTCAAACGAGGTGGTAAGACCAAGGCTTTTCGGTGCACCTTATGGGTAGCTTGAACTATGCTAAACCCGGGGGGGGAGGGCACTCCAGGTAAGTGACCTACCGGACGTGCGGCTCTTAAGGGTAGGTTTTTTGGACTTCGGAAAGTGCACTGTAAGGGTTGATTTGTGAGAAAGTGGGAAAAAGTGCACTGTAGGGGTGTAAAATTTGAAAAAATACCAAATTTTTAGGTAAAATTTGAGAAATTTCCAAAAATTTTGCCCTGAAAAGGGCATAAAATTTCGAAAAATTGCACTATAAGGGTCAATTTTCAGCCAATTTTTTTCTTGCTTTGTAAGGGTCCGATTTTAGAGACCTTATTTTTGGCCGAACGTACGGTTGTTTTCAAAATCGAGTGCCCCCTCCCGTGATGCTAAAGCACGAATAGATGGGCATGGAGCTCTTTTTGCTACAGATCTTCAAAGTATCGATCGTACTTCGAACTAAAAATTTATTAAAAAACAGACCTCCTTACAGTGTAGTTTGATTTCATATCTTTTTTTGCGGAAGCCACCTGAAACTGAGCCTGAGATGCCCCTGAGATACCGTCAAGATATTAAAAACAAATCAAAATGGATGCGAGCTAAAACTGTAAAAATACATCCGATTTCTACTTGCAATTCAGCAGTCCCCAAACGCACCCTTACAGTGTATCCAGCTAAAAGAAGACCCTTGTTGTGCACTTCATGAAAAGTACACCTTTACAGTGCATTTCGAGGGTCTCAAAAATCCTACCCTTAGAGGAAGAACATGCCGTGCGTCGGACCTTATGATTGCCTCCCCGGGATATGTGCCACTGGATATGTTATATATTAGTCACCTTATACGTAATAGGTAGCCCAGTGGGCTCACTTAGACTGGTAAAGTAATCTACTCTTCGTATACCATTGTAGGATTCCTTATTCAAACCTCACAGAGCCACCTTCTTCTCTTTCCAAGAGTATATGCCAGGGACGATAATGATATCGGTAGTCCACCCAGCTGGCACACAACGTTGTTTTAATGCTTAAATAACGTTAAATGGACGTTGTGAACGTTAGATAAATACCCTGAGTATCAGAGGTTAAGTTTTCAAAGAAAGTAGTAACCTCTGAAGACAAATAATAGAAATTTTATCGCGCATGTGTCAATCTAGTCACTGTAGAAAAAATCAAAGATGAAGAGCAAATATTAGTATATGTAATCACATGATAACGAGTGCAATTCGAGATTAATTGCACGAGTGATTTTTTTGTTATTAATTTTCCGAGTCCGAAAGGACGAGGAAAATTCGAAACAAAAAAATCACGAGTGCAATTTTCGAATTGTACGAGTTATCATGTGATTACGAGCTAATCGCACAATCGGTTTCACTGCTTTTTCCCCGTCAGGAAAGTAAATTACACTGAAAGTTTTATATTTTTCTCTTCTCTTTATGTTTTTCTTCTATTGTTGCTTATAGATTTTTTTCTCATAAAATTAATTTCGAATGCAATTAAAACGTTCGATAGTAAAAATGTAAGAAAAAACATTAAAATCTATTTTGTAAACATTGGCCCGTCATTGAAGAGTGTGATTAACGATTAATTGCTCTCTACAGGATGCAATTAACGATTAATTGCTCTCTTTGAAGGGGCGCCAAATGAGAAAAAATAACTCAACGTGCGATTACCATATTAATGTCTAGCAGACTGTATCAGTATGCAGTTTACTATTTACGAATTCCCCAGAAACCTTCAAGTGTAGTTGAAATGAGTTTATTTCGAAAGAAATCTTTTACATGATCCCCAAATGTATAACAGTAATTATTAAACTTTTAATTATGGAAATGTCACTTTAATTGAATCGAAATAATAGACAGACTTTATGTTATGATTCTCTATCACTGACTCTTTTTACAAAGCATTGATGACTTTTTGTAACTTGTGTTTTCAACGACGGGAATAAAAATATCGACTATGACGCTCATCCAAGATCTTGGATGGTCGTCATGGTTACTTTTGTCTTCGCTGATTGCGCGATGAATAGAATCTCGATTCGTCGGCACAGCGTAAATATATGATTTTGAGCTGTGCTTTTCACGGTATTAGATAAACGTTGAAACAACGTTGTGTGCCAGTTGGGCCATTCTGAATTCTAAATCAGATCCTGGTAAGGCTTTAAGTGCTGAGTATGTGCGTACCAGACCTCCAAACTCCGATTCATTTTTGCCTATTTACCTCTCTCCGAAAAACAGATACCCTAGTTACAATATATGGGATGAGAAGTAAATTGCATTGACACCTAAAGTAGTGCAACTGATATTGGTGCTACAAAATCAACAAAAAGCTATAAGAATTGATGAATAACTTACACAAGCCGTTATAAACATCTGGCATCTTTTTGATTTCCTTTTAGAATTCGCACAATCATCGTTGTAAGTAGCATGGCACTAAAATTAAGAGAATTTAAAAAATGATACGTTACATTTTGTTAAACACACGCAACAACCTTCTGCTCAGAATCATGTTCGAACTCGATACTTTTTTCGGGACACCTTGTAGAAGGTTGTTTAACAAAAATGTTAGAAAATATATACCAACACAATAATTGTTTTTACAACAGTCATTAGGATTAAAAAGAATTAACTTTCTTTACAATATTCATTACGTTAAAGTTATTGAGAATTGTTTTTTGTAAAAGTCATTCATAAAAGATGTCTCATGACAATTAATATGACACGGAGAGAAACTTTGATAAAGTACAACTCGATACTTTCTTTCGGGACACCCTGTACTGTGTACTCTGAATCATGTTCGAGCTCGATACTTTTTTTTCGGGACACGCTGTATAGAGAAGCAGAGTTCGTGTGCTCAAACTGTACAGTATCTGACCCCGAGAATGTAGCAAACCCCGAGAATGTAGGTTTCTCATTTTTTAGCATTGTAGCCCTAACGATAGTTCAACTTCATAAAAAATTGTTTCAGAGCATACTGTTACATATTACTTTTTATTTATTTCATTTTTAGACATAAATTTTTAACTTGAATTAATTTTTTCCAACAAATATCTGAATCGAAGTTGATTGGATACTACCCGAATTGAGAGATTTTAAAAATAAATCCTCTCTAAATTGAAATCTACTGGAATTAAGTTATGATGATAGGGTATTTCCTTACTCCTAATGAACAAAGAAAATAGGGAAATTAGTCCATTTCAATATTTATTGTTCTAAGTTAGATATTTTGACGAAAATGTTTGACCTACCTTTTGGGGTTAGTTGACCTACAATTTGGGGGCCTTTCAAAACCCGACATAAAAAGTCTGTCAAACTATATAAAACTTGTTTGTTGTACTTTCATATACATGAAAGTACTACATGAGTGATGATTAATGTTGACATTTTGAGCTTTTACGACGTGTTCCAGTCCCGCTGGGACACCAGCCTAAGTTTGGAACAGAACAATAGAATCTCTATCCCCATAAGGACTTTAGTAGAAATCTTTGTCCCCTCTGTGGGAAAAAGCTCCACCGGGACTGTGAGGCAGGGGTGTTGTTACATTATTCAAATTTTAACACCAAATTTTCAACCTAAAAAATATGGGGGTTAAAAAGCGAAAAAATCCAATTTTCAGAGTAATAAATGCTCTTTAGAATATTGTTTTGGCACAAAATGCTTCTAAAATTTGCTGTTTAATTAATCCAATTGAAAAAATATTTTACTATTACTAGATTCAAAGCCATAAAACCAAACCTCCATCCTGGGGATTATAACGAAAATGGGAGTCAACTTAAAGGACCAAAAAAATAAAAGTAAGTAAAACTAACCCCTGGGAAAGGATTTTGGGGGTTTAAAATTTCGTTGAAAACATTCCATGTTTTTAAAAATGCAAATCTACATCTTTCAGGTCTGGTTCAAATTTCACTTACATTCTCGGGGTCAGGTGCTGTATGTAAAAGTAAAAGCAATATTGAGATTATGCATCTGCATTTACTGCAGCGAAGACGGCTAATTTTTTTCCAGATCCTGATTCGCTGAGGATGACTTGAGCAATGCCGTTGGGCATTCAACCTCAATCTTGCCAAAATGCTATTAGTTAAAAGGAGATTTTCCTTTAGAAATGCACAAGTAATAAAACGCAAATTTACGGATTTGGTTGCCTCGAAAGATATGGTGAAAGTCATATTTTTCTTACATATTCAATTGTTTTCATTTGAACCTCGGTAATCAATGCCAATACGGCGAAAGTTAATATTGAAAGCCATACGAATTTCATGATGCCAAGTTAATTAATACTTTTTCAATTATTGCTCTAGAAAAAAAATTATATGATTATTTAAATTAGACATCAGTATAGAACTGATCTTCCTCATTCAAAATCAACATTCTAAACGATGTCCTGCTACAATGATTTACATCGTTATAAATGACATCGGGAAAATTTGCAATGAATATAATTTTCAAGCTAACCAGAGGTGACCATTTAACAAGGTTATGCAATAAAAATGATCCCAGACATTATTGGTCAATTTGATGTTTGACTGTGAACTGTGTTTACAGTTTAGAGTTTATTCCACGAGTTGAAAGAAACCCAGTATATTGGGGTTTATTTTTTTTTCTTGCCCTTTGTCGGCTAAGAATTTAACACTAAAATGACAGGATAGCTGTCTACTATATCCACCGAACAAGGAGAGTCAAAGAGACACCGTTTTGGATTTATGACGCCAGGTTCATTAAAAGATTTGGTATAGACGTAAACCAGGGAGAAAAAAAGGATTAAAATTCTATATTGATCAAATACTTGCTAGGAATCCATTCCAAAAACAATATTTGTATTTTTCAGGATTTCATGCCCATGATGCAATTGTGCCTGTCTTTTTGTCAAAAAACGGCTTCAAATGGTCAAAACTTTTATTCACTGCATTTTTGACGTATGTTACTAATGTTTTTCTAAATCTGCATCAAATTAGTGACATTTTGGTATGTAATATGGCCATGTTTTGACATTTTTTATTTATTGGCCACTACCATAAATGGGCTATATAAAATAGAACATTGAGGGCTTTATGACCTTAAATTCATTTGTGAAATCTCTAGGTCCAAACAACTTGATTTTTTGAAGGAATTTTTGATAAAATTTCAATAACTTCGAATTTTACAACACTTTGCAATAATCTAATCATTATTCTTTAAATTAGGTATTTTATGAAAGTCTATATTAGAGATTGTAAAAAAGTGAATTATACAATATTAAATTAAGTTTGGTGGTCAAAAGAGCCCAAAACCCAACTTTGTAGGTTTTAAATGGTATGTGGTTTTAAGGGGTATCCACTGGTATCTTCAAAATATTTGTATTTAATAGCGTAAAATTAAGACATGTTTTATTTGGTAATACCTGCGTTTATACACTTTTTCTTGTTAGAACAGCTTTATGAGAGAATAAGGTTTAAACCCTTCGACGCGCCTAGAACGCGCCGCAATGATGACAGTAACGAATTTTATCTATCGTTTCCTTTGTTTTTGAGGACTGCATTTTTTTTAAATCTAGCGATATATTTTACTTTCAATCCAGCATTTGCTTAAAAACCACACGCGGGCGTTCTGGATGGGAAATAATTGGTTTCATTTCCCATCCAGGAGTCTAGCCCTTCGGGCTTGGAAGTCAATATTTAAAACACCAAAAATAAGAACACTAGCCAAAAGCTTAGAACAAATTAAGAAAGATAAGGAATGACATAATTTCAAAGCAACGAAATATCAAAACTTTACCCAAACAGTAAGATGAGCGGAGCTTAAAAAATACTGCTGGCTCTTATAAAGAAAGAATTAACAAATCAGATTTCGAAAAATTACGAAATTTAAGCATTTACACATTTCTTTGGCCGATGTTATAGGTTATTGCGGGAACTAAAAACAAAAAATTTACTACCTTGGAAAATAAATTTTTGGAGCGAGTTTTGAATTTCTTAGGTGTGGCAAAAGTACCCCACCCGCCCAATATATGCATACCTTTTTCTGAGACTTCAATCTATAACATGCAAATTTCCTATAATTTATTACAGTTAAAGACTGAATCTTTTGATGATTCTCCCTCCTTTGTAGGATCAGAGTATCATACTCCACAAATTAGTTATCATCTGACCAGCCTTTAAAATTAAAATCCGAACCAGAAAAATATAACCTGATAAAAGTTGGTCATAATTTTTTTACGCTCACAGTAAACCTCTGAAGGCGCTTGAAAATTAACCATCTGAGGAAAATAGTCCTCTCGCGGAAAATTCTACAGAAGAATCTTGTTGTATGCTAGAAAGTCAAGAACTATATTTTCCTGATACGGCACTCTATTTTCAAACACAATCATACGCAAGCAACTTTGTTGTCATTCCCAGTCCTTTTAGACGAACACAGTCCTTACGATAGCCGATAGTATACTCTTCAGATTGTTATGTTTTCACCCACCCCTATAGAGCTTCAGCGTGGTGGGCAGAAAACGACCACAATCTGAAGGGAGGGGTTTCAGGGTTACCTGATTCCGCAATTCCGCCAATTTTTTCTCCAATTTCCGTCAAACCATCTTAAATTGAACCAAAATTCCGTCACCGAAAATTCCTTTGAAATTCAATATTTTTGTCGAAAATTCCGGAAATTTTGAATATCTTTTACCAATTCTGAAATTCCGCAAATTCTTTTGCTAAATTCCGTTTTTCCGCACTAAAATTGTCTAATTTTCCGTCTCCGTCAGAGAACCCAATTTCCGTAATTCCGTCTAAATTTTCGCCAAATTCCGCCACTCCGTCCGAAAAAAGGGCCGATTCCGCTCCTCCGCCAACCTAGCCTGGAGATCCATGCTATGATGTCTTATTCTATATACTGATGGCGAAATATATAGCATGGTATGGGCTGACAGTTTGAATTTCCCATATCCTAATAACGGTTGAAAACACAGCCAATCAAATCCTGTTATTGTTTCACTGGTCACACTTTCTTAAAGAAAGCGCAACTTCCGAAATT
Organism: Clytia hemisphaerica; assembly: GCF_902728285.1. Taxonomy (NCBI): domain Eukaryota; kingdom Metazoa; phylum Cnidaria; class Hydrozoa; order Leptothecata; family Clytiidae; genus Clytia; species Clytia hemisphaerica. The sequence goes on along the minus strand of NW_027103699.1, from coordinate 637,533 downwards.
TGGTTTTTATTTTAGTTAGTGAGGACAGCGCTAAATTCGAATTTCCCACTGTAATTTTTTTGAGGCCAAAATCGGACTCACAGCTCTGACCCGTCAAGTATTCATCAGATTTAAAAAAAATACGCAGATGGGTTCCTGTCTACCGCCAACCATGAAACCCCCCCCCCCTCTGAATGCAGGTAAACTATTGAATATTCAATTTTAGTACTTGATCGCCATGGTTACATCTCAAAGTTAACACAAGAACGAAGCTTAACGGTGCATACATAAGTTAATGATATTTTCTACAACCTCAAACATCAAAAGTGTATGTATGTCAACGTCAACGCTTTCAACAGGCCCGGTAGCCTCCATTTATAGTGATAAAATAAACTTTTAGTTTTCCTTATTGAATGTTTACATCAAAAACAAACTATTTTCTTTCAACTAGCGAACAATTGGGTGTTTGGAGTCTTCTTTCAAGGACAATAAATATTCTGATGTAATGATTTTTAAGGGGTTTCAAGCCCAAGGGGTCCTTTATAAGTTGACAGTTCCCTGTCAAATATCGGAAACAATGCCAAATAATTTGAGGTTTTCAACCAATAGATAACGTTTTTTCGTGAGATTTTATTGAGTGCACTACCAGGATTTTTAAAGTGTGTGTTTATTTTAAATAAGTTTACTTTTTGCGTGAATTTATTTTTGAGATGACTTTTTTTCGTGAATAAAAACAAAATAACCTTAACAAATTAATGATTTTCCTATTTTGCTATTGCTTGACAAAACAGAACAGATTATTCCATTCTCTAAAATTGTCCTCTATATACTACCAGGTAGACTGTCAGACTGTCTTCACAATGTTTTAGCTTCTATATATTAATAGCCGTGCTCTGTATGTCTGTGTGTCACTTTCGTTTTTGTTCTCGATAAGTTTGTTTTGATTGATAGATCGGATAGAGTCTGAATTCGTCTAGAATTCGTATTATTATTCATATCATTATATCGCGAAATGAAAAAAATAATACACATTGTTGTTACAAAGTCAGTCCAAAACAAATTCCTTCAATAGAAATAAACATTTCAAATGTAAATCAAAACATAAAAATCAAAAAGTTTGTCGTGACAAAGGGCGATAAAAAGCAAAAGGAAAAAAACAAAAATAAAAATAAAAGTAGAATTTCACCTAAAAAATCTCCTAAAAATGCCGCAAAAACTACTACATCTTAACAAAATGCAAAATAGAAAATAAAAAGACACAAAAAGGTAAAATTCATGGATAAAATAAAAAAAAACTGAACTTAAAATTCTCAAAACCTTGGAAAAATTACCAAAGTCTGTTAAGCAATGAAAATAAAGAATGTGCTACCTAAATAAATTTTATTTCATTTCGATTTTTGGGATTTCAGGGTCGATCGGGCCCTAAAATAATTAATCGAATTGGTATTGTCTTACTGTTAAAAAGTGTGTACGTCATTTTACGTATTTAATTCGAAAAGTTATGACAAGGTTAAAAAAAAGCAATTTAGAATTGTCTTTTTATGTGTTTTTTTTTTAATCTGATAAGAACAAAGAGTTGCATTATTCTTTGTGGCTTTTTCCTGAAGAATTGTCATTTCTACATTTTATTTTTCTACCATACCATGACATTTTTTCAATTGTCTTATCATCTGATAAGAACAAAGAGTTGCACTATTCTTTGTGGCTTCCCTGCTTTTTCCTGAAGAATTGTTATTTCTACATTTTACTCCTCTGCCATACCATGACATACAATTCAAATTATCGAGAACTGGACGGCGTATATAACGTGAGCGAAGCGAGAAAAATATCTTCTTGCAGAGTTATTTCAGGCGACTCCGATACGGCCTAATTTTAATAACGATGCTCTTTCTGATAATTTTTGACTTAAACAAAAAATTGCATCACGGGATCACTACATAGTCCAAATATAGTTAAACGATAAGACATCCGGGGGAGGGCTAGAGTCAAACTTTGAAGACATTTCTTTTTTTTCATTTGATCGTGCTTCAACATCTAAAGAACTTTTAGCGCGTTCAGCTGCAGCTTAACCGGCGTGCAACTCGAGGTACCACCTAGTCCCTAATAAGGTGGTTTTAAGTGAGCATCACAGTTTCGCTTTATCTTGAATTCAAAGATTCTATTGCGCATACCGTGAAAAACTAAAGGTGCAAGCACATTACAACTGAGTCTCAAGCCAAAGGTTACGGAATGCTTAACCTTTCCCAGACAAGCAAAAGTGATGCCTTGTGCCGCATTTCGGACAGTTTGAACGTAACATTTTGCTTTGTTTTCGGTTTTTACATTTTTCGAATAGCGGTATACTTTACATCCAATTTAGCGTTTGTATAAAAATCATGGGGAAAATGAGAGGCTTTCAATACTATAAATATGAGATTCTTGAGATTCGAGTCCGTCCTTCGGCTAAAACACTATTAAGTGTGGAAGAGGACCCTTAGGAGAAATAAATGCAAAATCAGTGCCGTAGCTGCCGGGGGGGGGCTAGGGGGTGCTTAGCCCCCCCCTAATAATTTTTAAGAGTGATTTTTTCATAAAATGGAGTATTTTACCTTTTAATTTTGCCTTTGTTCGAATCATTTTAGTTTTCTTTGTGTGTTTTTAGCCAATTTAGAGCTCTAGACTTCAAAATTTTCCACTGAACTTATGCCCCCTAATATCAAATTGCTTCCTACGGCACTGAGATATGTGCGGGAGGTAAGGCTCGGTTATTTATTGAAAATGTTTCAGAATCTTTCAATTAGTGTTTCTCTGAGAGTAATTTTTTTTGCAAAAGTTCAGTCTAAAAGGTTGCTTCTTGGTCAAGTCATACTCGATATTATCCAACTCTTAGTGCCCTTGTGATTTTTGCAAAAAGCTCTTATATTTTGACATAGAGATAAGAGAAAGGTGACAACGACTTGAATACAGTGAGTGGATGAAAAGATCACTTGCTTAGTGTGAAAAATTCTCAAGACCAGCTGAAAACAATTCTAGATCGACGAAGAAACAAATGATGATTACAACGAAGAAACAAATGATGTGGACGATGAAACAAATGATATGGACGATGAAACAAATGAAAAAATTAGCGAAGAAACAATTGGTAATATCAAGGAAGAAACACATAAAGATATAAACGAAGAAACAAATTATGATTACGACGAAGGAACAAATGATGATGTGGACGAAGAAACAATTCGAGATCGATGATGAAACAAATGAAAATGTTCCTATGATTCTCATTAACTCATTAAGGGTCTGTAAAATTCAGTTTCAAGATGCACTTTTTTATAAAAAACAATAAAATTTTGCTTGGGCTCGGCTGTTTTTACTTTTTTGGCACTTTGAGCCTCAAATTGCTCTTATCCTGTGCTTATTTATAAGGTTATTTGATGTATTTTAGGCGTTGTACCCAATTTTTACTACCTTTGACCCCTAAATTCCTTGAAATTGAGTTAAATTGTTCTTATAAAAAAAGTGTATTAACAAGCAGTAAGTATGATGGTATGAAAACATCGACTCAGAGCATGATGAAAAGAAGAGAATTCGTTCTCGATGAAGCTTGTGAAGAGGAACAGCAACATCAAGTTGTAATATGTTAAGTTTTGTCACTAATGTAGTGGGATCCAGCTCAAAAGTTTTGGTTTGCAACTAATTTTACAGTGCGTATATGCATCAATGAAAAACAAATACAATCAAGATAAAAAACTTTGTTGATAATTGTCAATAACAGGTTGGTAATGAGCAGATAATGTTTCATTATGTAACAATGCAATTAAAAGGGAATTAAAACAGGATATTGAAATATTCCTGCTTGTCAAACTCAAATCCTCATCTATAGAACGACAAAAATAATCACATCTTTTTTCACAGAAAATAGGCAGTCAAGTGGCCCCCTTATGGTGGGAATTTTTCCTATGAATTTCGATTTTTTCAAAAAGTTTTAGTTTGAGATGAATAACACCTAGTTCCCGACCGGCCATTGAGCTCGAGCATATCTTGGATGCTAGACCAGGTTTCTGATATTAGTAATCCTTTTATAGAAAATAATAATGTAATCAGCAACTTAATCAGCAACTTAATTACATGTTGTTTACAGGTTATTCGAGAGGAAATGAATTCAGCAATTTTCTTCCCTCCTGATTAAAATAAAAGTCCTCCATAAATTAGTAGCAAATCATTCTTAAAAAACTTGCTGCGGTGCAAAGAACATTTTGTGGTTTTACTACAGCACAACAAGGAAGGATGTTTACAATTGTCTTTATGATTCTCAGGTTTTCTGCTTCTGTAAACGCGGGAAACAGGCGTGCAAGTGGTAAGTAAAATGATTTGGCTTTTTTCATTCGAATTGCCGACTAAAGCTAGTTAACATTCAAAAAGTACTATTATACAGTTTTTTGAGAGAAATCTCTAATCGATTCCTAGAATACAGAGGATGTAGATAAAAGTAGGAAAAACATAGCAGCATAAATAAAACTTGTTTGTGAGGTGTTGTGGATAAAATATTGACATATCTCTGTTTGTTATGATCAGGTAAAAATCCTTCTTTCCTACTTTTTCACGAATATTCCCTTCCTTTTCAGAATTTGAAGCATTAGCGCGAAAATGGGCACCACTTATCAGGTTGGATAAATGTGAATTATGGAAACCCTCATCAGTTGATTTTTTCCTCAAAAATGTCAATCTTGTGTCTGGAGATGGAAAGATCATCAAAACTCAACTCGATTCTTGTAACCTTCCACAATGTGACGAAAATTGTTATCTACAGACCAAAGAGGAGATACCAACACCAAGCACCTGGGATTTGAAGTTTTTCTTTGGACAATCTTTATCAGATGTTCCTCTTTATGTTTTTATCGATCAAACCAATCCAACAAGATTACGAATCAGGTATTCAGTATTTTCTCCATATAATCGTGGAAAACCTGTTTGTATTGGACGAATCTTAAGGGACCACTGTCCATGCGAGTTGATTCAAGGTAAATGCTTCTGTCCACGTGAAACCAAATGTGAAGGTTATTACAAAGAATTCGGACACCACGTCAGCGATTGGGAGTATATGGATCTGTTTTTCGATCCTACTGGACGTATCCCAGCAGCTATCAATCTGATCTCCCACGGTATTCCGGCCGTCTATTTTTTCAATGGTAAAGACTTTGTAAATCGTCAAACCGGACAAAAGATTCAATTCCACGGTACACACCCGATTGCATATAAAACACGTGGCTCGCATGGTTTCCGTTCAGCTGCCGGTGAAGTTGTGTACTTCCGTTTATTCGGCAATAACGAGCTTTCTGATATAACAAGCGATGGTGAAGAATGGAAAACATGGGAAAATCTTCAAATCACCCAAGTGAAACGAAAATACACTGGGGATTTTTCATTTGCTAATTACAAAGGAAGATGGGGAAATTTAAAACGTGGTTGTGAATTTTATGAAGCTGTCTCTGGTGAATGTATTCTTGGTAATGGAATACGATTGAGTATTTAACAAACTGTAGATTACTTTTGATTATCTTTTATTCATATTTCTTACATTTAATATTTTCAAAACTGAAAATCCATCCAACTCGAAATTCTATTTCTGTCATAAAGTACTCAGAGAATCAAAGTGACTCATCGTAGATAAAAAGAGCTAACATCTTTCTCAAAGTCACGGTTACGTAAATTATTTGAGCCCAAAACGCAAAAAAACCTAATATTAGTGAAAGGCGTGAATTTGTAAGGCCCATTTGGAGTATAACTCATTTGAGACCATATATTTCTGCTATCCACGTTTAGATTTGATGAAATCCGCCATATCTCCAACGTACTGAGAGTAATGCGTACTGATGTATGGAACCTTAGGCTTGGTCTCCATACTATACTACATATGATAGTTTCAGAAAAAATTTCTTACAGATTGAAAATATTATTTTTTGAGAATGATTTTTTTAACACTAGCAGAAAATATAGTTTTTTATCAGTTTCTTATTTATGTAGTTAATACAGCGCTGTTACAACTATTACAGTCTCAATGGAAACTTAATTTTCACGCTATTTTATAGAAATTACCCATTTTGAAATAATAATTTTTTTTTCGAAAGAAGAACTTTTCTGAAATTCATTATTTTTTGTCAATATTTTTGGTTATTCATTTATTATGAATAGTCTGAGCAAAGATGTTTTTCTACCGTGATATTGTGTTACATGTATATTTCACCTTTTACCTTGCTTATGGTAATAGTCTTAACGAAATCCTGACAAATCAAACAGCCACCAGTAAAGACATTTCCATGATTTTGAAAAGAATCAACTTATCGGTAATTAATTTTTTACAAAAAAAAGTTTTGCATAGGCCTGCATAAGATTCAACTTACGCACTAAGATTCCACTGCCAATTTTTTAGTGGAAAAAGACCAGGACTCGGAAATTTAGGCAGTTTTTTACGGTTTTGTAAGTTGTAAATTTCCCGTAAGGTTTCCCCCTTTTCCAACTTCATACCGAAAAAAGGCAGAAAGATCCCGAAAATACAAAACAACTGTATTATGTTGCTACTTATTTAGCCCTGCCTAGTCTCATGTGATAAAGTGAAAAAAAAAAACTTCCTTACGGTAAACATCTAAGGGAATTTGAAAATGAACCAAATGCAAAAAAACTAAAAATGAACGTTAGGATAGGCCTTAGGGGCTCCACATACTACGTACGCACTAAAATTTACCCCTCCCCCTTAGTGCGTATGTACTATATGTACGTCCCCCTTAGGTGAGTACAGTAGACGTTGATTGTTTTCAAAAGTTATACGTCAGGTTAGGCCATTGTCAATAAACTTCACTTGACTTTCCTCTTAGGATGAATATTGTAGAGGCTATGTTAGAAAAGTGAAATCTCTAGTGCAGACTTACAGATACTGGCCTAAAAATTCATTTAGTATCTTTTCTCTTTCAGAATGAAATTGGAATAGAGGGTAACCTTGATGAAACCTTTCGAAAACTAGTGAAAGAGAAATCAGGGATCTTAACACATGGTCAATGTAAAGGAAAAAGTGGTTTTCATGTTATTCCTTACAACTCAGAACAATGCATCTTCTTGGCGATTCATTCTAGAAATGGTTTCTACCTCCAACTTTTGGGGAAGGTTTTCCGTAGAAAGCTTACTCTACTTCTAAACTATGATCTGGCATCAGAATTCCTAAAAGAACTAACCCAACAATCTATATACGATTTTACTGTGTATATTGCTGGAATTTCAAAAGAAAACTTCTCCAATTTGAGGCGTCAATTCCCAATTCACATCATAAAATCGGTATCACTTAAAGAATTAAATGAACACCAGATGAAAAAGCTACTCGTAAGATTCGAAGAATCTCGAAAACTTAGGTAAGAAAGGACAGGGCTTTCATATCAACTGTCAAAATCTATTTTAGAACATTTCAAATCAAAATCACCAAACAATACGTCTACAAAAATGCCACTTTAGGATTCAGCTTATTTTTTTACAATTCTTCTGAGAATATATACTTATAAATATCTGTGAAATTAAAGAACTGAAGTTAAGTAGAACAATTTTTAATTTGTCTTTACTTTTAACCCTTTTCAACCTAGTCTTTTAGGGGCGGTTCAGAACTAGGGGGGGTTTCCTGTACCACCCCTTAACTTTTGATCTAGTGGGTATTTTTGGATGAAATTTGGCACACAAGATCCTTGTCACGTAAGGTAACTTTTGACAAAAAATTTTTTTGATGACGTCACTCATCATGCCCAAAGTGAGCAAAAACCGAAAATTTCCTTTGTTTTTATGAATAGCTATTGTATTCTAACAAAGGCTTTAGAAATAAGTTGCCTGAGTTTAAAATGTTTATTTTATCCTAAATATTCAATAAATTACGGTTTAAACGATATATTTGACAATGAAAATAAATTTGTATTAGAAAAGTGTCAATTTTTGTGACACCTTACTGTCAGAAATGTCATCATGCTCAAGGTGTGAAAATATTTAGGTGTCAATTTTATTTTTATTTTGAAGCTAAATAAAAGTTAGGAATTTACAGAAAACTTCATGGCAAAAGTTCTATCATTTCAGGAACTATTACCAATAGTTTGACCTCCGAACAGAAAGAGCCCCCCCCCCACCCCTCCTAGGCCGAATAGGGTTAATATGGTTTTTTTATTATTGAACGATGGCTTGAGCCATAGTGACTCTGTTGACTTGATTGTATAGTATATTTTTCAACATTCCAGACTTGAGGGAATATCATATCAGAATATTTCGACTGAAAGAATGGATACAATGATTCTAAACCCTGGAAATATTCAACGGAATAGATTCCAAATGGTGCGAGCAGTAACGGCCATGTACCCTCCGTACATTTTGGAAGTTCCGTCTCCATATCCAAATAAAAGAAACGAATGTGGAAAAGCTAAAGAATGTTCCATACCGGTCAAATCAATTAACGGAACAACAAAATGGCGGAAAGGTTGTTGTACCGGCTACAATATAGAAATGTTTGAGAAAATTCGAGATAGATTAAATTTCGATTATACTTTATATTTGGCTGAAGATGGTAAATGGGGGGTTGAGGAGAATGGGACCTGGAATGGTATGATCGGAGAAGCTGCGTACAATAAAGCTGACGTCATCATAAATATTGTTACTGCTTTAAGGAAACGAGCAGAAGTGATTGATTTCTCTCATCATTTCATTGAGTCAGCATTTGGCATTGTCAGAGTTGACAAATACAATAAAGAATTCCCAAACTGGCAATTTCTCAAACCCTTAAGCATTTCATTAGAAATAGCATTATTAGTAACAACTGGGCTGACATTATTCATCATATCTGTAATTGAGAAAAGTGCAGCAAATATGAGACGTAAACCTACAATATTTTTCCCTGAGATCATGGCTTACGTTTTTGGTTTGATGTTTCAAAGAGATATGGGCGGTATGAATCCTCGAATGTGGTCAGGACGTCTTGTTGCTCTTGGGTATGCATCTGCAATGACCATCATTATGTCCATCTATACTGCCAGAATCACTGCGAACTCTATTGGACATGTAGTGATCGAAAATTTTAAAGGATTTTACGATGAAAAGGTAATCAAATTATTCTTTGTTCAATAATGCTCATCTTCTTCAGAGTTACTGTAGTTTCTTTATTACGAATCAGACGAAGGTAAAATTAAATCAAAGAGTTAGCACTCGGGGCTTAAACATCTTTATTTTTTATTTATACTACCAAGTAAAAATCATGCATTAAGACATGATTTCACTTGGGTGATTCAATTGATGTTGGATGAAAGATATTGACAGGAAAAAGATTTCCAAACAAACTCAAAAAAAAAAGACGATCAGATAACAGTAGCGTAGCGAAGAGGGGCGCAAAATTTGTGTAGGAGAGCAGATTTTTATGACATTGTAATTATCTTTTAATAACATGAATAGAAAATTAGAGTGTCATAAAAATCTGCTCTCCTACACAAATTTTGCGACCCTCTTGGCTACGCTACTGGATAATTAGCGATTACTGGATAGTTAGCGATTCTAGTTTTGAACTTTTTTAATTTTTCCGACACAATTTAGCCATTTAATTCGTTATGTAGGGCTTAGTAAGTAAGTCTGCGACCGCAGTCGGAGGCGACCCGAAGGCTCCTCTTTCGATAGCTATCTACCCGAAGGTAGGGGAGGGCGCCACTCTTTCTCCCTGGATTTCTCCACTTACCCTTGATCCTTCTCTTAGTTGCTGAGCATCAAGCAGAGAGGCATCAAGTACCATTTTGGGAATCTTTGGTATGACCCGGCTGGGGGTTGAACCCACAACCTTGCGAATTGTAGCCGGATGCTCTACCACTGTACTACGGTCGCTTGTAGGGCTTACTTTTTTCTACTTAAATGATTTTTCTGATATGGGAAAGAATCTCTCAATATCTACTAATCCTCTTTTTAATCTTCTTTTAGTTCCAAAACCCTACAGAAGACTATATTTTTACCATGGTCGGTGGTCAAGGATATGCGATAGAAACCTTTTTCAAGTATCACCCCGATGCAAGCTTTAGAAGAATGTATACATTTATGTCTAAATACTTTGTCAAAAGTGAAATGGAAGGTGTTGAGAAAATGTTAAACGGGTAAGGTTTCGTCGAAGTTGACATTTACTGAATAAAGATTTTCCTCTATTTGTTTTATATGATAAGTTTACGGTATCTGGAGGTCCGAGTTCGATACCCACCGTGTCTCTACGATTCACTTAGCTAGTGAATATACCTTCACCCGGGTCAACCTATGTCATTTGAGGGAAATTGGGTACCATTACTCTGATTCAAGAGTGTGGGTAGATTAGACAGACATTGTGACGTGTCGTGACACTCATAAGGTTCGGTCTCGCGTGAGCATCGCTCTCCCAGTGTCGTTCGAGTGTCATGGTATACACCATGGCTTAGCAGGCTCACGTCTGTCAAATCTTAGTGTTTGTCAGTGCCGTGATTCCTACTCCTTCCTGGGTAGGACCCATCCCCAATGCATTCGGCTCAAATCTATCTATCTATATGGCTTATAGCTAGCCTGTTCTCTGTATAGATCTCACTTACCTACAAAAGCTTATCTAGACCATCAACACGAGATGAACTTCCCCTTCTCACAGACCCAGTATACCCTTCAGCCGGTGGGAATAAGAATAACGGAGTGAAACTCGACGGGGATTGATATTCCAATACCATTGTTTTCAAATCAAAGAATTTAGTGAGAATGGAAAAATTAAATATTACACTCTTTAAGATTTGTTTATTTGGTTATTGTCAATTGGAACAAAAATTGAAGTATAATTTTCAACTAGGGACGATATTTTGACCAAAGTTTCCGGTGGGAGTGGTCCTACATCGGCTCTTTGAGACGGGGGTATATAGACGTAAAATTTAAATACTATCCACGGGTAGCAAACCGTCAACTAACTTGTAATAACCTAATCACGTGTTCATTTCATTCCGGTATCGTTCATATCTACCTTTTTGCAATTTCAGGACAATCCAAGCGATGATAACAGATACGAGCTCTTTACCAGTAATCAATCAGGACCTTGCCACAATGAGTGGATGTGATACCAAAGTGGAACTGGTACCCGAATCATACATTGGAAAACATGGTCTAAGTTTTGCATTCCGTAAAAATTACACATTTGGTAAAATGATATCAGATACCCTACTCGATCTGCAAGATGCAGTTGATGGAGAAAGTTACCTGAAGAAAAAGTGGTTTCTTAATTATTGTCATGACTACACACCAGTCGAGCAGTTTCATTGGACTTATTTTTCAGGGCTGTTGGTGATTGTTGGATTTACAGTTGCTATTGGTCTCTGCATCAATATTATGGAATATTTCTTTGTTGCAAGGAAACTTAATGTTGACCGAAACGACAGCAGGGTTGGAGAGAATAGAAGTAACACTGATTAAAATTGATAAACTTATTATAAATGATAACAAATCCCGTTCGTTTTTAATAATTCCAAAAAGGTTCCACGATTGTATCATGTCCATCAGTGAAATGAAATTAGAGTATTGCAAATGGCTCTACGTACGAGATTAAATAAAACATTAACAAATTTGTGGTTGAAAAAAAGACTATTAAATTGGTACCAAAATTATGCACAATCTAGAGGTGCGAAATTTCAAGAGATCTTAAAGACCCTAAAGTAGTCCTTAATATAAAAAACAAACAAATTGTGTCCTTGATAGTAGCGGTTTCTTAGGAACCGTAACATCTTTTGAGGGTTAGGAGTTTTGCCTACAACGTCAGTTTTTTGGCCATAAAAACTCTTGCCAGGGCCTAAGTCGCGGGTCCTCTAGCAAAAAAAATTCAAAATCTTACCTACTTTTCGAACCAATCTAATGTGGCTGCGTCCAACGGAATATTATGCAGATCCCAAAGGTTGCATCCTACTATACGCCAACGCAGGTGTTAAATTGCCTGCCCCCAATTTCCACCCATTTGTGGTTTTGAGCTCATAACTGCGGTCACTAGTGCCAATCCTCGAGTTTATTCTGAGAAGTCTTTAGATCGTTGGAGTAGATTTAAGAAGGATAGTATTGACACTTCTGAAAAGAGCACGTCGAAAGTCCGGGGCATGCCGACGGGGATGTACTTGAGTTGAAAAAATAGACCTGTCAGATATTTAATATTTTTCAAAAAACCAAAAAGTGATATAAATGACAAATCTAACTCTAACTGATACAAATTTTAAAATTCTATGAATTTACAACCACGACAGATTTTTTCGGAGCTTGATTACCAGAACTGTTCAGACTGGATTTGTACATACCACTTTCTCGAGTGTGCCATCCCTCTATTCTAGTGTATAACTTAGTTATTTGTCTTAGTTAGCTGTCACAACTAATAATATCAGCCATATCAGGCTATACATTTTTATAGGAACAACCTATATAAGGGTTTAAGACTTTGATGACCGAAATAATAAGAATAAGTTCAGGCTTCACAGACTCTAACACACTAAAAGTCCTTTTAAAATCGAACGCAAAAATGCTCACAGAATGGTTGAAATATAAGAACATTTTTAGAACATTATAGAGACTAAAAATGTCGGATGTTCTTATAAAACCTCTGTCCCTAGTTTTCTAACTGAATACACCCGATAATGTGTACAAGCGGGGGATATACTGGTACGACGTGACTCAAAAACACTTTGATGTTCTTGACTGCTTCCGTAGATGGAAATCTTCATCATTTTATGAAGCTAAGTACAATTAAGCTGGACCAAAATATTTTGATAATGTTCACCTCTGATCATTCAAAAGTTTTAAAAAATTTGATACTTTAGAAATTGATTTGGTTAGACGAGTTCGAGTACTGTACAAGGTCAACGTATTATATAATGTTAATACACCCCTTCTCACAGACCCGGTGGAACCCTCTACCACTTGAATAATCGGCGATACAGTGAGAAACTATACTTCAATTTTGTCCCAACTGAAAACAAGACGACTAGAAGTCGAAAATTTCGCTTTAAATAAGACGAAGAAGAAAAGAACATTGAAATCCTTGGAGAACAATGGGCTCACAATTAAAACTTGACGAGGAATGCGGAAAATTAATAAGATAAACCTATTTTGAGTGAGTTTAGAACGAAAGGCAAGGTAAAATTTTACATCATTTCTGGTCGAAAATATCCAATATTTTGAACTTGAAAAGACAAGATTCGAGATTCCAAGCAATTCGTAGAAAAGTTTTCTTTCATTCTGGCCGAAAATGTGCTTTCGTTTTTTAATGAACAGGGGAAATACAGGTTGGTACAGGGGCAAAAACTTGCTTGAGTTTGGATTTCATGAATCTAAAAATTATATTTCCAAGTATTCGTAATTCCAAAAGTTCGATAGTACATAGCTCATAGAAAATAGCTAGCAATTTACAAATTTACAAGTATTGTGCAAATTTGGCTTTTTTTTCACATCCGGTGGATTTCCGGCTTCCAAAATAATAAAAATTAGTTTTCAGTGTTTCGTTTACATAAATGTCACATTTCGAGTAATCAAACCATACAAAGTGTACATACCAAAACGTTTTTTTTATCCAACAGGAACAAATCACCCAGACATTTCGAAAATTGAGGGTCAAGTCAGGATACGTACGTCGAAGAAGTCACAGTGGAATCATGGAAATCGCGATAAGAATTGTTATTTTTGTATTATCAATGGTCGGTTGGTGGCTGAGCGCGACAGTTGATTTGCTATAGAAATGCTGAATGAAATCATAAAATTTTATGTTTCCAATGAGCAAATACAGCATATTGTGGAAATCGGATGAAACGATGATATGGTACAATGACTTTAAGCGCATATTTTGCAGTATCGATGTTGGCGATTGTATCGAATGTTGGTGATTGTAATGAAAATTTTCGAAACCATTCGACTCTTTGTTAATAAAGACTGAAAATGACGACGATTTAGGATATTTTGAGATTCAATGAATTCAAGCTGCATTAGGATAAGCGATTACATCAATTCCAAAATAGAAATATATATCCACTTATACCACTATTCAACGTTTCAATAATTATCCTTATAATATCAACCAAAATGCATACATATATAGATGAATCAATTCACTTGCAATGTACTTCCATATTTTTTCATTCCATATTTTCCATATCGTCTATTTTTAAACTCTGTGACAGTCTTTTTGATTTTTGAGTAGGCAAATGAATAACAAAAAGAGTACAAGAAAAATAATAATAAAACAATTAACAAAAGCCTATTAAAAAATGGTAGAAATATTACTTTGTTCTGAATAAAATAATTTCAAAAAATCTAATAATTATGAAAAACAGAAGAAAAATGATAAATATAAAAAATAGGAATAAATAATATAAAAAATAGGAATAAATAATACAATAAATAAAATGATACATTAAATGCCATACCCATAGGTATGTAAGTTTCCTGACGAGATAGTAATCAAAAATGAATTAATGAAAGGCATCTTTAAACTAATTGTCCTTTGTCTATAGATTTTTTCTACCATAGACCATCCATAAAAGACACTCACACCATATTTGACCCATTTCTCAGACCCTCCCCAACTTCATCTGCAAATGTCAAACTCAACAGAGCCCTCCTTTTGGTTAATGCAGAAATGTCTTTTAAGAATAGTCTTTAAACGTCAGAAAACTTACATAAGAATGGACGGGGTGGTGGGATGACCTTTAATTGCATATTTCCAACAGAGAGTTAAGCTTCAATCCTTAATTACAAAGTTAATTTTATCCAGAATCAAACATGTACTGATATCATATTAACAGATTTTCGATAACATCATTGCTTTAAAGAGTATTCCTGGTTTACTCAGTCTATCACAAAAAATTTCCTTTGATCAATTCAAACTGTTCATAAAGAAGCACCTATGACAACATAAGCAAATGTATCTTTTGACCACTCAAAACTAATCATCAGAAAGTTGAGATCATCCACCACCCCAGTTTCCAACCCCCCCCCCCCTCGTCCCGCCGGGAATCGCCTCTGACGGGTATTCTAAGCTAGCAAAGTCAGCGATAATTTGATTCCATCATGATCGGATAAGTTCACACATTTACGAATAACTTCAATACCATACTCGTGCACCAATTCCTTATGTGTCCAAATTTGATCAAGCATTTTCCCATCGATATGTGTTGGAAAGTTCGGAACTAAATCATAATCTTGGAGAATGTCAGCCAACAATTGATCATGCTCCATTTCAAAGCCGTCCATGTTGAAGTCTCCTAAAATGATATCAATTGTGTATCTTTCAATAAATTGAGCAAGATTGTAACAGAACACATCACGTTGAATTCTTGAACTTTTATAGAGAACCAAAACACAAAATCCCTTTTCAGTAAATTCAGCTTTTCTAAATTTTACAAGAGAAAAGCATGATGAATGATCATACTCATCAATGTCAATAAAAGAAGGAGAATGACAGACAGTAACACTGTTGAATTTATGCTGGTCAATATTATGACTAAGAATATAATAAGGAAGTTTTTCATGAATACTTTGTTTGTCTTCCTCAGAATGCTCATAACTCATCTGTGTCTCTGTCAGACATAACAAATCATTTTCATACAAAAAATCTGTCCTTTTGAATATCAAATGCATGTCGTTTTAAAGATCTTACATTCAATAGGCAAACATTTAAATTAGAACTGCACCTCATAATATCTGCAACTCTTTCAA
This sequence comes from Clytia hemisphaerica, assembly GCF_902728285.1. Classification (NCBI taxonomy): domain Eukaryota; kingdom Metazoa; phylum Cnidaria; class Hydrozoa; order Leptothecata; family Clytiidae; genus Clytia; species Clytia hemisphaerica. The sequence goes on along the minus strand of NW_027103699.1, from coordinate 621,843 downwards.
CTTTGTTCTGACGCAATCGTGTGTATTCTTCACTAACTTTATCACTACAGACAAAAGCACTACGTCGATATTGACCAGTAAAGTACAAACCATTTAAATTTTTCACTCTGCTCATTGCAACATACATTTGACCAGCATTGAACTTTCTTTGCCTTGCAAGGTCAAAACTAACGACTACTGAATCCAAAGTCAATCCTTGAACTTTGTGCACTGTACAAGCATAAGCTAGCTTAAGAGGAAATTGTGTCCGAGAAATGATAGGTGAAGTGTATGGGTTTTTTTTGTCAAAGGGAAAATTTACCTCACTCTTTTCAATGGGAACAGTTTCAGTGGCCTTAGCATATTGGTCTTTACTTTGAGCTTTTATTCCAGCCGTCTTATCGTCTAGTTTAACATAAATTAGCTCTACTTTATTGTTTCTGAATTTTACCTCAGTGACGGTTCCAAGTTGACCATTGATCAACCTATCCTCTATATCAATATTACTAATTAGCATTACTCTTGCACATATTTTCAAATCAAATAGAACTGATAAGCCACCTGTATCGTTAAGTGGCAGGTTTTTAACCTTGGTGATTTGAGATTCAGTAAAATCCCTTGGATAAACGTCCATAGCTTCTACATTTATTGTTTCCGAGGGCAGAGTATCTAATCTTTGAATATTGTGAAGATGGACTGAAGCATTTTCTGCAAACAAATGCAATGATTCTATTGGATAATCAGGGTGTTCTCGTGTTATCAGTCTAGATTTAATCATACTTTCATCATTACTATTCAATTCACCTACTCTTACATTGTTCAAGAGATCAATGAAGTCAGAGTCATCCTTTTGACGCATAATCTCATCTAATTCAGCTAGTTTGAATAGGTGCCATAATTTGAATGCACCAATAATAGGTCCCTCAGTTGAAAATACTGGACTTTGAAAAATTGGAGGTAATTGAAAGAGGTCTCCACAAACAATGATACTTTTCCCTGCAAATGGTGTGTTGTCATTTACACCAAAAATTTCACATAATCTTGTATGGATGTTCAAAAGCTGTTGCGACGAAATCATAGATATTTCATCAATTATTATCAACTTTACGTGATGTAATTTATTTCTAATGGCAGTCCTTTGTTTGTCAGCCATATTTCTGAATTTTCCAACTGGAATACTCAATCCTGTGTGTACTGTGGTGCCAGATATATTGATAGCTGCTATACCAGTTGGGGCCAATTTAATAATACGTGGCTTTTCTAGCTCATCACACTTTTATATGCTAGGACTTTTGACAAACAATTGTAAATACATTTAATTAAGTGAGATTTTCCTACGCCCGCACCACCTGTTAAAAATATTCTCAATGGTTCTAGTAGTACAGGATTATTGGACTTGGAATTTTGCACATACATTTTTCCCCAATTTAGTACTATATCAAAAATATCTCTTTGCTTAGAATTTAAAGATCTTATATGGGTATTGATTTGGTCATCAGTTTGCAAGCTATGAACTGTTTGAGTAAATGGTGCAAAATTTTGTTCAATATCATGACTTTCATCATCATTTTCACTGTCTGATGAGTTGCTCATTAGGTCTTGTACTTCATCATTTTCTTGTTGAGCAAAGGCATCTTGATTATGCATAAGGTCATTGCGATAGTTTTGAAGTACTAAATCAACAAGATGACCATCAGGTTCAAAAATTTGCTTGTTCTCGTTAACAAACTGCATTGACTTCATCTAAATTGAGCTTCAACACATACGAGCCATCAAGTTTCAAATCATTCTCTTCTGATCTAAATGGGTAAAACAAACATTAGAATATGGTGGGAAAATTTTTCTGGATGTTTGTTTTTGTTAGGAGTGTAGTACCTCAAAACTTTTTGGAACTTTACGAAGCTTAAGTTTTTCCTTACTGTTGAGTAATTTGGCTGATTTTGGAAGTGTTTGGGGTTTCTTGATGATTCACTGCACTTGTTGAATCATCTAGTACAGTAGGCTGCCAATCATTTTCATCATTTGTATTTTTTTTTGTGTCTAATGTATAGTTTGCACAGAATGTGGCATAACACATAGTATTGAATTGCCCTGTGTTTGGGCGGTCGTCAATATATCTGTTTAACATATTTCGTTTGAAAAGATCATCAGAATCCTCAGGCAATTCCTCAATTTCTTCTTTTGACTTGAAAATTCTGTACCTTTGATCAGGTAAGTTAGTGTTAACGAATGAAATGAAATAGCAGGAAAGCATTTTCTAAGCCACAGTTCAGGCATTGTTAAGTAAACTGCTTCCTGGATTGAGCATTCTCTATTAGAGTTGTAAACTTTGGCAATTTTAGACATTTTCTCAAACTGACTGTCATTTGAATCTTTGGCCTGTTTTAATGCTTCTTGCATTGCAGTTGAACACTTATCTTCACTTTTTGAAAAATAGGCACACATGTATGTAACTGCCTTGTATGCATTAAACACTGGTTGGATATCGATATTGGCCTCCCATGCTAGGAGGCCTTCTGCAAAATAATTGTTGACAAAACAAGAATATGGGTCACGTTTTAGAAACAAATGCTGATCTTTGTCTGGTGAGATTGATAAAAGTATTTGTCAGGTAGAATTAGGTCATAAACCACCAAAACCGGGACAAAAAAGGTGCAGAGATGAAATTTTGCACATATGGTCACAGGAATAATAAAGGATTCATGATTTTTAAAATCGTAAAAAAAAAGTGCTGATTCAGCAAAAATAGGCATGTTTTAAGATTTTTATAATCGTTATATCTCGCCAACAACTGATATAAACATATTTGAACATATATTTTTCTTAAAGCCCCGTGATCATGGGCTACATGATGAGCATTCGTGGGTCCAATTTATTTCTCTACTAAAATGCTGACGTCATCAAAAATCGTCATTTTTTGGAACTTTAGAGGTTTCATATCTGGGGACCACGTGGGTCCAAATTTCAAAAAGTGACCCCCTTTTTTCATCTACTCATCAAGAGGTGTTTCCCTGTCTAGTTATTTTTTGAACATTTGAAATCATTAAATATCAGATATCAAGGGTCCCCCTTAATTAATTGTAGGAAAAAGTTACCATGATCGCCATTATGGATTGAGGTGTTCCCATCTTTTTGGGGGTAGGGCTTTTTTTTTGGTGAATCCTGACAGGGTCCTGGACCCCTGATTGATTTAATCTCTACACCATTTTTGTTGGGGTCGTTATGTAATTCTACTGACTATATGGTTCATGTATTTTTCGCAAGGAAAGTTATTTCCTTTTTTTTTTTTAAATTTCGCTGCCTCTGCCTCTCTTTTGAGTTCAAGTCCAGAGTTTTTGAGCTGAGGGGAAATTTTTTTTTTAAGTGAATCTTTCATTTAATATGAAATTTCAGAATGGCCCATGAATTTCCCATGCTTGGAATCTACAAATTTCAGGCTATAATTTTTGTGGCGTGCATTATTCCTGAAAATAAAATTTTTAGTCAACTTCTTGAAAGGCAGTTTTCAGATATTAATGTTAAATAAATTTGCGTTGTATTCAGATCTTATGTGCTGCTTGATTTCATTTACATGGTGAAATTCCAAAAGTACTGACTTGCCAACACATCTCCAGGAACTTGACGTCCTGTTGAGTCTCTACTGTGTGAATCAAAAAGAAAATATTTTTTGTTGTAGTGCATCACACCTAAACAATTACCAGAAATTACTAAAACTGCACCAGAGTGCTGCATAAGGATTTCTTCACTGATAAAATTTACTGAAATATTATCTCCGGTCACAAAGTAACCTTCAAAAATATTGAAATCTAGTGTACAAGTACTATTTCCTATTTCAATTGTTTTTGAAAACTCTTCAATATAAGGGGACTGCCCAGTGATGCCAAGTTTTTTGAAATTCAGATCACCTTGATGTAAAACGTAATCCAAATCATGAGTCTTCCACAATGATAATTTTCTAAGTTGCGCATAACAAATAGCAAAAAAACAATTTGACGAACATTGTATGCCTGCAGTCTCACCAAACCTTTCCAAATTTCCCTGATGAAAAGACCCTTGCACACTTTTAATTTCTACAGTGTTTGGACCTGGATTGAGTTCTATATCTCCTGATAATAAAAGTGTGTAATTAACTTTAAGAAAAGTAAGATTTGGATCTCCTAAATTATGCGTCACATTGGGATATCTAACAAATATACCATTTTTTGAAAGATGCAAAAAATCCAGTGGTGTTTCATAAAACGTTATCTCGTATGATTTTGGAATTGCAAAAAAAAGGATTGTTAAAAGTGCTACAAAGCGAACTGGTCTCAATAGTTTAGAAAAAGCATCATTGGAAAGTTCTGAACCAATAACAATAGATTTAGAAATACCTTTAACATTTCTCTGAGCTGTAAAAGCAAAACATCCTATACGTGAACGATATGACTCAATGGATATCATTTTTACACTTTAAAAATTAGCACTACAAAATTATTATGAACTTATATACAGCAATTAGATATTTGTAAGAGCTGACAGCGCAGCTTTGGTTTGTAAGAGCTGACAGCGCAGCTTTGAGTTGACTTGTAAGAGCTGACAGCGCAGCTTTGGTTTGTAATCGAGCTGACAATGCAGCTTTGGTTTGTAAGAGCTGACAATGCAGCTTGTACGGTCGCAGGCACAGGATGACAACCTGCCCTGGCCACGGGGTGCCTCAATCAGATTCAGTGGCCCGTAGTGCATAAATCTGAAGGGCGAAAAAAAAGCTGCCTCAATCAGATTCAGATAAATCTGAAGGGCAAAAATAAAAAAAACAACTTCTAAAACAGAACCAGTCCAATAATTAAACTGGATGGATCTGAGAAGCAAAATATAGCTAAAACACAGAAAATAACCTCACAGCTATGAATGCTATTTTCCTACAGACAAAAAGATACAAAGTACTTACAACTTGGACTTCTCTTCGGGCTTTCCATCCAAATTTAGAGCCATAGATTCCATTTTGGAAAATCCAATTTAAGGTCAAACAAATCCCATTTATGGCAAAAGTAAATCGTTTTTGGTTTAGGATGCAAGATTTCTGATTTTGGGGGGTCTTCAAATTAAAAAAAACCTATATCACATGATAGAGCTCTTCAAATGAGCAAAAAGTGTATTACACCAAGTCCCAACTTCTCTAGATCAAAAGTTATGGTATTTGTGGTCAAAAAGGTGTTTAATTTTGCATAAATTAATGCAGATTGTGGGGAAATTCCCTGTTTTCCATCAGTTTTTTACCACAAATAGGCCAATAAAGTTTGATCTAGAGAAGTTGGGACTTTGGTGTAATACACTTTTTTGCTCAGTTTGAAGAGCTCTATCATGTGATATAGGTCTTTTTTTAATTTGAAGACCCCCCAAAAATCATGAATTTCAAGGCCTTGCAATTTTGCCTGGAAACGCAAAAAATCGCCAATTATTCGTTACTTGCACAATAATATCGTGGAAACTTTTTGATTTTGTAATCTACACATACTAATTCGGGAGTTTCCGTTGTTTTTTTTGGAATCTAAAAGATGTATCACGAAATGAAACGTTTTTCGACCTCAGCCGCGCGACTACTTCTTCAGACAGTTAGAAACCAGTTAAAACTGCTTTTACCTTTGCTTTCTATCGCTTTTAAGGCGCCGTTCTTACAATATTATTTTCACATAATGGCGCCCCATATTAAAAAATCACTAAATATTTAAGAGAGTTAGTCCACCGATATTTTACAATTACAAAATATTTAAGAGAGTTAGTCCACCGATACTTTACTTTCGATTTCGCAAAAAAATTTTCCGACCCGCGACCCACGAACGCTGATCGTAATACTTTCGCTAAGCGAAATTAATTATCAGATTAACAAATTCTCATTGAGTTTTTTTTTGAAACCATGGAATTCATTCCCCAGTTATAAAAACATCGAGTTTCAGTCCATTTTTTAACCCCTACTGGCTGAAAAATTCCTACCGGGTCTGTATGTGGTATTTTTTCTAAGAAATACAATTATAAAGATCTATAAAGATGTAGATGGCTTCATAGAAAAGAGGAATTATATTTTTCCGGACAAAACGTTTTTTAATGACTCTAAGAAAGCCATGTTTACATATCTATAAGATATGAGTTACAGTATATGGCCAAAACGGAGACGGCCCCCAAAACAGAGGTTTTCATTAAAATGAAGATTCTGACTTGTAGATTTATCAGAATTAAACGATTTTTGTTTATTTTGAAAGAATGATGGTTATACTTAAAATGAGCATGTTTTTGTGGTTTGAGACAGATTCAAAATAACATATTTGCGTCTAAAGGAAATATTTTAACACCAAAATTAGATAAAAATTGCATACAACTCACTCTAGCTCCTTGGATATTGAAAATAAGTTATGAAAATGGGGTATAGGAAACTTCTACACCTAATGCCGTTCAGAAAAATGCAAAACATCTGTGACTTTAGAGGCGGGTAAAGATATAGCATCTTGAAGGTCAATCAGTATTTTGGAGCCCTAGAATCAGCATTGAAAAACCGAAAATTCTAACTATGAGAAAAAGCAAAAATCTTGGAATTCTATCCTATCACCTTGAGTTAATAGTTTCTAACCAGGATTTGGAAAAAGAGGATAAGAAATGCGCTATTCATTATTGAAGCTAGGCTGTGAATCTTTGTTTCTATTGAATGTCTGCGGCCGATCGATTGTTTCGTCAACAATCAGAGCGCTGATTCGTTATGCGCACAAGAATAGAAGTACAACAAAAAATGGCAGCCGTGATTGATATCGAAAGTGAATTTTTTTTTTCTTTCTAAAATCGAGAATTTTTTATTTTTTTAAGCACTTTTTACTTTGGACAAGCTTTGGGTTTGCGAACCTTAAATAGTTTCTCAGCTTTATTTGTAAAAACTTTTCCTTGCTGGTATTTAGATACCAAAATAATGAAATGTGTGCGTTAGAATACAAACGAAGCTGGTAAAACTAGTTTATCATTATTCTCGGGCTAAGTTTCTAAGAAACAATACCATAAAGGCCTCTTCAGTAGGGATAGCGAGGTTGAAAATAAAACCTTGGAGGACAAAAAACAACAACAAATGTCAAAGAGAAAGGAAAAAAAAAAAAAACGATGGCCATTCATGTTATCAATGCCAGAGGTCATAAATACATGAAAGCTT